>NC_081445.1:12663665-12748072 GCF_007210705.1 Tigriopus californicus | reverse complement strand
TTGGCTTCATTTCACAGCTTAGAAATTAACAGTTTTAGCGAAAATCGTGAATAATTTCCCCACCCCTACAGATTTTCAACGAAGTCACCTCCCAGGAGCAAAGAGGTTGCGTGAACCTTTCGTGCTTGCCTGCGCGTGCTCGGAGAAGTTTGCACCGGTTAGCACTGAGAAAGTAATGTAAAATGTAGAATGAAGGCAAATTCTCTTACCAAAGCTCCAACCAAAGCAGAGACGGATCCTCCCCCTGGAGCAGTGGTTCTGTCTCCGACACCTTTGATAAAATTTCGTACAGTTTGAGATACCAATGGTCCATCATCTTGTTCCAAGCAGTACTCAATGATTCTCTCCTTGGGCTTAAATGGTGATAAGGTTGAGAGGCCTAATCGGTTGATTGCCAAATGAACTTTTTGGTCCTCCTCAATAACATAAAGATTCTCTTTTTCTATGTAGTAATCGGCTGCATTAAGCATGGCTTCAAGAGGCACCAAGCCAACTACTTCAGAACCAGTCACGGGGAGGCACAGTTCTTCGGCATCTTTCTTGGCCTAAAAATAAGCAAACAGTTTAGGAACCACATTATATCAAATTACTTCGACTATCCATGCACCTACCTCTTCATATGCAATGTGCATTGGTGTTAAATCCATATCTGTGAGGTTGAGCGATATCTGAGCAATGTTGTGCTCCGCCAGCCACCAACCAATGCCTTGAACAGCCTTCAATCTTCCAGGCATGTCCTTGCCTCGGCCTTGTTCCCTCAAATTCAAGGCAATTCTAGAATAATATATCAAGGTTGAGAGATGTCCGTGACAGGCTTTCCGTGACAATAATGTTTATTCGCTACCTATGCGCTTGTTCCTTGGTGCAAACCATATTAACATTGTAAGCAATAAGGAATTTTCGCACTCCAGTCACAGTTCCACCCCAGGAAGGCACAAAGACAGCCTCTCCAAAATTTGGTTTCCATTTAGGATCCTTCAGCTTTTCTTCCAACCCTTCATATTCACCGGAACGAATCTAGCAGGAAGGAAAACTGTTTCAAAAAACAACTAATATAATTATAATTTGACAAGAACCAGTGTGTCTTACTTGTGGCATAGTTTTTCTGTAAGCCTGGGAAGAGGCATATCCATACAAATATACTGGCACACCCACCTCGGCGGCCAATCTCGCACCAAACCTCTTAGAAACTTCAATGCATTCCTCAACTGAGGAATTTGCCACGGGGATAAATGGACACACATCCAAAGCGCCCATTCTTGGATGTTCCCCTAGAATAAAAAAAATGCTTAAATTTTGCTTTAACGAATGAACAGGACATCTCGCACCAGTAGCTTTAAACGAATAACCGACAAAAACACTTTAAAGAAGGGACCAACAATATCTACGGATTCTTCTTTAAAGGTCTCTTGCAAATGGAGTTTTCCCGTATTAGTGATATAAAATTAAAAAAACATGTTCCTTTAGAGACCACATCTTGCAGTTTTAGGAGAACAAATATTTGGACTGGTCATTGCCATACCCGTGATGTAAGCTTTATTGTGGTTGAGTACATTTGATTTCAGAGTACCTATAATTAATAATGTGGTGAATCGTGGCGCTCGTAAACTTTCAAACTACTCATAGATGTACCATGCATCATCTTTCACACAACTTCGCTAGTTTAGTTCCTTTTTCTGTTCATATTTTTCTGTGCTCTAAATATATCCATTTCAAACATTTTGGTTCCATTGCTGGTTGCATTTCCCTTAGTATTCAAAGCTCCTTTAAAGAGAATATGAGCTCTAGTTGCATCAATTTCATCTATAGCAAATGACCAAGTTCGAAAAGAATTATAATACTTTAAATTTCAAGGCTTCTTGTACTTACAGTTGATTTCCTTTTGAAAGTGATTTATAAGGGTACGACTAGTACGCAGAATCGTGTACTTAGTTGATTTGACGCATCCAAACTTGGATAGTTTAATAGGAAATTGAGCAAAATATGTGCGTAGAGGATTACGAACCAGTCGTGTCCCACAAAATGCCATTCCCTTTATGAAAATATGAACGATTAGCTGATAGAGCGATGCCCACTTTTCCGATCCTAACACCCACTAAAAATAAACTATTTCTGAACCATGAAAATTGATTAAAATTATACATACAAATGTTTAGTGCCATTACTACTGGAATGTCCCTCCTTAGTCATCCACTATACCTTTGTGCTTGGTCATGTCAATGAGTTTGAAGGCCGCTTTGGCTCCAGCCAAGGCTCCTTCAATGACTGCATCGGGTCCTCCGACAAAGGTGTAAACAGTACGGTTGGTAGACGCTCCAGGATCGACATCCAGAAGCTTGACACCACTCACCTTCCGGATCGCATCGGCGATAGCCTCAATAATCTGGACATCAAACACTCAAAAATAGTCGGTCAATTGCTTGTTCAAATCTGAACTCACTTACCTTCTCATCCTTGCCTTCGGAAAAGTTCGGAACACATTCAATGATTTGAGCCATTTCGGAGATGATTTCTCGCCCTCACTTAACCCAAGACAGACCAGATCTCAGATCTCATCAGTTGTGTGGAAAACAGGATTTTGTCTGCCCTGAAGAACTCGTCCGGGTCCCCCAAGCAACCCATTTGTCCCATCGCATTTGAGTCTACTTGACATAGAGAGAAAAATAGGGAGTTATGGGAAATTGTCGCACGTTTCAATTAGAACAACAAATCATCCTTGTTGTTATATCTCTTGGCGTATGCAGTCACTTGAAGCTATTATGTGCTAAGCGATGTGTATTCATGTTGGAGGTCTCTCCGGCTCAATTTCAAAAATTATTTGATTCAAGTTTTGATAGAGTAAGCATGTTTTAAGTTCAAGTTGCATTGATAAGTTCATGGATTAATGATTGGCATTGAAGGCTACATGAATAATGCTGCGTAAATTTGTTAAGATGAAAATTTAATGGAAAAAAGATCCATTTTCCAAAATTTGCATTGGCACTTAGTGTTCAGGAAGCAATTTTTTACAATGACAGATCAATTGTAAAGCTTCTTCGTTTCAACAATTCTTATTCAAATGTGACTCTATCCAGCAACTAATCTAGTGAGGTCATTGTCTTGAACTAAAGTTGCGCGAAGGCCTGTTTCTTGATTTTCTATTTTGAAAACCCGTTTTCTTTCTCAGCAACAAAAGAGAAACCAAACAGCACTAACGAAACTTCATTTCATGGAACTCTGTTCAAGAACGGCTGGAAAGTAAGTTTCCAGTCAATAGATCGAAAATTTCCACAAATGAGAATCTAAGAACTGAAGGTAAAGTTCATCAAAAGAAGAAAAAAAAGTTAGCACGTAAACTCTTGGAGGGAAATGATCAAAATAAAGGAATTCGCTAAAAATAAAAAAATACAGGTTCTTTGGAGTAGAACAATGTGTAAAAACATTTCATTTAGAATACAGTTATCCTAAATTTCTCCTAAACATATTAAATATTCCCCAAATTTCGTCGAAATTTTCAGTTTTTGTTAACTTTAGATTAAAAATCGCGACGAAGTTTATTTTGCCCCAGAAATGACCAAAATAGTTTGAGACTTAATTTGATCCAAAAACTATCTTTCCAAACTTTGGTCGTCACAAAGAATAATAGGGATGTCAGTGACGTTCACTCTCTACATAAAGTATACTTAAGTTCGGATTTCAAAAAGTTGACTCAAACGACATCTTAAACTCGAATACTTTTTTAAGTATGTCCTTTCTTTTGAATGTATGCTCCATCAAATTTTGTTTTTATCTCTGAACTCATTAGTTTAGATTCAAATCGCAAAATCGTCAAAGTGGCTTCACGATATTGAATTTCTTTCAGGCTCATTCTAATAAATGGAATTCATGGCAAGTAAGGATTTTCAAATAAATATCTGTTCCTTTTTATCATTCTTCGTTTAATGTCTTGGAACATGGCCGACATAACAAAAGACACAAAGTTCCCCTGGCTGCCAAACCAAAAGTACCTATAGCTCTGTCTTGGGTCTTTTAACCTTCATTACAATGTAAGAAATTATCAAGACGGCAATGCAATTTCTGCAAACAATGAAGCCCTAGAGATAGCTTTTCGACTTTACAATGCCTTCCTCAAGGTCAAGGTGGCAAGCATACTTTCTAAAGGAAAATATTTGTGTTTTGCCAGACCGAGGATGCTTTCACACCCTAACAAATGATTGTTAGCCTAGAGCCTGTCAATAGCGTATTTTGTCAAACTATACGATAGACATTGAATATATTCCTTCTAGGAATATTCAAAGAAATATCAAGTTAAGCGTGTGAAATACAAAAAAAATCCATTTTATAATCAATATGTTTAAATTCAAACTGTTACTTTTAGAACCTCAGCAAAGAAAGACATTTTCTCGACTGATTTTGTGAATTGGCTTTTCAATATACCCGAGATTGATGAAAGAAAAGCATCTAACAATTCCTGAAAGTTGTAATAAATAATAATTATGACAGGATCAAAAATGGATTCATTCACCAAAAACACCCCTAGTTGCATTTGCTGCTGCATGCTGTATTTTCCTCCCATGAAGAAACCTTGCTTATCAGCACAACCTGAAAAAACTCAACATTCCACTACGTCTTGCTGAAACATGTAGAATTCTAGTGCTAGATATCAAACACAAACTTGTCTGAAATGTTAAACGTTATGGTGAGAGGAGTCAAATGTCTTACTTTTCCAATCAAATTCTAAAACATCCAGGATTGGCGTAGTATTTGAATAATCAAAAATGAAACTAGTGATGTTTTGCAAAATTCCACCGTATTTTTGCAAGCAAAATTCTGAAATTAAATCAGGATAGGAGTAGAATGTCAAGACTATACCAAATGCTCGAATTTCTTGAAGTTTTCTACCCAACTCAGCTAATGGTGGAAGATTTAGTAAGCGCACAGTGCGGACTAGTCTCCGTTTTTCTCCCACAGAAAATAATAGCACCCAAACTTTGGGGTGCCCATTTCTAGTTTCTGCTCTTTTCCTATAGGGCTTGTCAAGTGAACGCCTTC
This sequence comes from Tigriopus californicus, assembly GCF_007210705.1. Classification (NCBI taxonomy): domain Eukaryota; kingdom Metazoa; phylum Arthropoda; class Copepoda; order Harpacticoida; family Harpacticidae; genus Tigriopus; species Tigriopus californicus. The sequence goes on along the minus strand of NC_081445.1, from coordinate 12,743,041 downwards.
ATGAACAACTGACGTTATTCCATTATTCAAAGACAGCATGCCCAGCCAAGCCGCACTGGGCATGCATTGAATTATGACATTTACTTCATTTTACTTGTTAGTCTAAGCAAATTTCAAAGCAGTATTGAGCCAATTTGATAATGCAGTCACCGAATTACACGAAATATGTTCATTTTGTTGGGTTTTGTCGCACAGAACCCTCAATATCACTCGATTATTAAAAATTCAATCGGCGGATGGTGTGAGTCGACTGCAATGTTTGTCTTAGTTCTCCCTCCCCAAAATGCCCAAAATCAGGGTGCCGGACCACATTTTCCCTTGAATTTCCTTTACTTGACATCCCCTATACTTCACTTGGTGAATATATTCGAGTCAAGGAGCAACTTAGATCTCGTCTAAAAGTCAAGTCATGTGTCTTATACTAGCCCATCAAAAATTACCGAAGAGAGCCTTGAAAGTGTTCTAGCCGGCGAGTGTTCCTCTCTGATCAAACAAAGCACAAATCCGTATTGACGAGTCATATCTGACATTGGTTGCTAGGTGTTTTGTATAGAAATCATTGAGTTTATGTGTCATGTTTGTGCAAAGGTAGAGGATGTGATAGCCTCTTTCAAAGAAGTCATCGACAAGAAAAATGAATTTCTATACAAAGAGAAGGTGTAGCTTTGTGGTGATCTTTTTGTATACCTTCTTCAATGGGGTTGAATATGGTATGTTACTCTTCCTCTTTAGAACCTCTTGATCGTGGACAAACGCGTTAAGAATGTCACTTGAGTTGTGATCGATTCGGTTCTTTTGTTAAGCAAGAACGACTGAGTGTAACAACTTCCATATTAATTGAAAGACCAAATCAAAGAGTTGAATTGAAACAGTACAATGAATCGATTTCACATCTTCCCAAAACGAAATGTCTTCAGTATTTCAAATCTACCTTGAAAAATACAAATTAATATTTTCTTAGGTCCCTCTGGTCACTATCTTGACCAAATTCTCCACATACACAACGATAAAATTTGCTTTGAATAATTTTTCTCTTGAGTTATGTTCAAAGTTACGAAGATTTACTTGGAAGATTAAGTGATTTCTTACATAGCTGCTTTCCAAAACCCACATTCGGTAAAAAAACGTAATGCTTAGAATTGAAAAATCAAATACATATTAAAATTTTATGATAGCTAAATGATTAGTGATTAGAAAAAAGCCAAAATAAGCTTGAGACATTGCTTAATGCACTGCACTATGCATGGTTAAATATCCAAAAGTTTGCTCTAAAGCCGGAAATATGGGTGTAATAATAATGACATTGCATTATAATTTTTTGTGGACTTCCTTACCATTACTAGAAACAGAATCTCCAGCAATTCAAGAGGACAAAATTTTACTTCTGATATAGCTTCATATTAATGTCATGGCTAATCCACCAACAAATCAGAGTTGACGGATCTGGCTAGCCCATGAATATAGGGTTGATCAGGAATGCTTGTCAAACACTTGTCCAAGTCTGACTTAAATCCTGCTGCTGGATCAACATCTACATATTTCCTATCAACATTTGATGGCAGCAAGTTAAACAATGATGGAGCCCAGAAAGAAGAGAGTTGGACTTCATGCCTGGATTCTCGAGGGCTTGAAGGTGCTCTCAAAACGAACGTAAATGCTTGCGTTTGTGAACTTTTAATGATAATTTCATCCTTCCTTCAGCCACAAGCAGGGCTCTCCAAAACATGCAAATACATTTTTATTGCCCTTTTCAGATCTTAATGCATTATTTCCATTTTAATGTTTTTTTTATCCTTGTGCGATTTTTTACCACTTCGACTAAAAAAGTTTTGGCCGTCTCCACAAATAATAAAACTGAAAAGCTCGATCATGGATGACTTTTTTGCAGCTGTGGTGTTCCCAACCCTTTGGGAATACCTCCAATCATTAGGGGTTCCTAGTTCAGATGTTTATCTCTTGGGTGCTTGTATATCAGGTGAGATAAATTGGGGATGCACACACCTTACATTCATTCATGATCAATAATATTGTTTTATTTCCAGCTGTCACAGTCACTGATATGTTTGCTAGCTTAGTGGTGGGTCGGCTCCTGGATTGTTTCACCCGAGTCTCTTGGTTTATTCTCACTTTAAACTTGTTCCAAATTGTATCTGGTCTCATTTATGGCTTTGCAAGCTCCTCTGCATGGATTTTGGTCAGCCGATTAATTGCTGGTAAGAAGTTCTCGATTTCCTTCCAATACTGACAATAAAGGTAAAAACCATGGCGACTTGTTTTGCTAACATCCTAAAAGTAGCGATGACGGCGACAGTACTGATGTAACCAATCTGCCTCCGACACAAACTTTCAATACAGTGCTGCTAATATAGGTCCCGTTTTTTTGGGTCAGGTCTAGTAGCACTTTCTGACCTAAAAAACAATCAGGAACCAATCTCAGCAAAACTGCATTGCAATATGTTGGCGCAGGCAGATTGGTTAAATCAGTAGCCGACAGACACCACCACGATTCTTTGGAAATTATTCACCGTAGGGAAACTACTTTTACTCTTCAAACCATTTGAAAATTTTGAAGAAAGAAAAAGTATTTTAAAATACACATTTTCCCCTTTAGGCGTGGGTAATGTGGCCAGTGTAGCTTTAATGACGGATGTGACTCGGGCTACATCCAGAGAGGAGCGAACTTCAGTTCTAGTCTCATTTAGTATTGCTCAACAAGTAAGTCGTTTAATCATGTAACTTTTTTAAAATCATGTAATATAAAAGAATCATCTTCACTTCAGGTTGGATTATTGTTTGGTCCGGCTTGCAATTTGTTCATTCGGAAAGTTTCCTTTACACTTTTCGGATTTGAGGTTAATAAACTCAATGGCCCTGGATTCTTTCTAGCCACCATGTACTTTGTATTTGAGGTGAGAGCCCTTAGTTTTCCGTGCAATATTTAAAAGCTAATGATAATTGGGCTCTATCCAGTTCGTTGTGTTGTTTATGTACTATGACCTTGCCAAAGAATATGCCAAAGAACAAAAGCGAATCACCGAAGAGTCAATTGATGAAAGTTTGGAGGTCAATCTTGCGCCAAGGGACGAGGTAACCACCCAGATCTTGGACCCAAACATAAGTTGGGCTGAGTACAAGAACGAGTTGTTCAGAGCCGAAATTGTGGCCCTGGTTTTCCTCCGATTCATTGGGTTATTTGGACAAACATGTTTGGAGGTAAGATTGTGAATAATATGACCTAAGAAATAACCTGAAGTTCTTGCTATTTCTGACTGTTCTTATTTCTTTTAGGCTGTGCTTACTCCCATGATGATGACGTTTTTTAACTATTCCGATTTTGAGAATAGTATTCTATATCTATTGGGTGGTTTGGAACTGCTGGTTGTATCCATTCTCATGGCTATTATCTCTAAGAAGGTGTCCGATCGATCCTTCATAACTTTCGGAATCTTCATCAGCATTGTTACCTACGTGTGGATGCTCATCTTTATTCCACGATTTCAACCCGGTAATTATTTTGTCAGGGCAATCTTAAAGCCCTACATTTTTGGATGAGACTTAATATGGTTGATTTTGGATCAATGTCGACACCACTTTTGATTTCTTGCGAAATGTGTATTTCATTGAATTTTAGGGTGATGAGAAGATGTAGAGTCTATCAGAAAAGTATGTATAACACTCCATAAACACGATTTTTCGATGTGAAGCGAGTTATCTCATTCCAAATATGATGGACAGTTGCATGATTTGTTATGAGTCCCAATGTCATGAAGTCTTTTCAACAAAAGGCCATGATCTACTTTAATAAAGGCCTTGACAAAATCAAGATAGACAACATCAACTGACTCGTGCCTTTCCAGTCCCTCAATGACCTGCTCTATACATTCAATCAGTTAGGTAACCGTGCGAAAATGTGCTCGGAACCCGTGCTGGCTAGGAGGAAAGGCTTCATAAACTTCAAGATATTGAAAATATAAAAAACCAAAATAATTCAAATAGGGCAAAAACAATTTCTACAATCGTCGTTTTTAGCCCCTTTTAGCGTCTTTACTGCATTTTTATCTGTTACAAAATGTAGGCACCCAACTTTACTTACTAGGCTATCCATTGAGTTCGCAAGAAACTACTTTTTTGTTCGATATGAGGACACGTTTTCAATTGATACAGATGTCATGGTAAAAAATTGACTCTCTTCTAGAGCCTATTTGTAAAAGGCCGAACAAACTTAAAAAAAGTATTTTTCAGGTTTTAGCTTTATTTTCGAGAGATGCTGCCTGGCTCCAATCCGGCCACTTCCCAATGATAGAGACAGATATTTAGATTCTATGTTAACTTTCCTGATAGAGCCTTGATTATTATTACAGTTCGTCTAGTTCGATCTTAAACAAAATGATGAATAGATCTATCTTCATCCAAAAATAGACATTAGCACATAAAAGTAGGCGCAGAAACGGTCGATGCTAACATCTGTTAAACACTAAGCTTGATCCATAACACTATCTTTTGTATAAGTGCATTGAATATTATATGAATTATACTCTGAAAATCTTTTTGAAACCCAGGAAGCTTTTTTTTGAGGTAAGGGCAGAGACTCTGAAAAAGTAAGACTTTAGATAACGAAAAACGCGAATAAAAATAAGCCAAGAATGAATGACGTCATTTTTCTCCATGCATCATTAAGAGTATTTTGTAGGGTTGAAATGAAACCTAGGGAGGATTTTTGTGACTTTCACTTTTATGTTTTATTCTCAAAGGTCTCAGTGTCACCGGTTTTTTTATCTTTCAGGGGACCGATCCAACTTGGGCTTGTTCGGTGTTGGTTTCATCCTGGATTTGATCGGAATCCCAATCTTGTTAGATATCGCCCTGTCACTTCTCACCAAACTAGTCAGAGATGAGGTGCAAGGATTGGCCACGGGAATTCGTCGATTCTGTAGCAAGTCAGTTTTACAATGATCTCTCCATCCGTATACAATTCTTTTGAACTTCTTTTCCTCCACAGTATTGCTCTTCTGTTGGGACCTTTATGGGGAAGTGGAGCCTTACCCTACCTGAACACCTTGTTCATCTTGCCCTTGGCATTACTTGTTGTCGCTGCGGTAAGTTAGCATTCACGGAAGGAATTCTCAAGCTCTTTAAACAGAGACGCTACTAATCTAGGCCCGAAGAACTCTATTCTTTCATTCAAGTTTTGAGAAGCAACCCTAGCTATGCGTTCTGTTTCATGCAATCGATTGTGACCTCATCAATCATAATATTACGTTTTGTTTTTTTTGAATGTAGTTTTGCTCCCTTTTTTAGCTCTTTTTGGTTTTTCTTTCACGGCCATGCTAACCGCTACAGGGAATGTAGTCCCCAGTATTATTTATATTATTTCTATTTATTGCCTTTCAATCTTTACATGGTATTTGGTCAAGCAACGAATTTGAGTGGGCAGACCGAGCTAGTCCTTGAATGTAGGGTTGTTCTGGAATGCTATTTAAAAATTTGTCCAAGTCTGACTTGAAAGATGCTATCGGATCAACACCTACATACTCCCTACGAATATTTGAGGGCAACCAATTGAACAATGATGAAACCCGAGAAAGAAGTGAGTTGGACTTCATTGATTGAGTTAGGTTGGATTCTCGAGGGCTTGAAGGTGCTCTCAAAACGCACATTCAACCTCTACGGGCACTAGAATTGACCCTCAATCCTAAATCGCTGTCTAAGTCTGCTTTCATAACCACATGAACAAGTAACGCCCATGGAGACTTGCGAGGTAAAAATAATGCCCAAAATCCCCACTTTTCACGCGTTTTTCATGGTTCATGGGCAATCAAAACGCATGTTAAACCTCTACGGTCACTAGAATTGACCCTAAATCCCCAAGACCCTAAATTGAAAAAAGGTTGATCAGAGTTTTTTGTTTCTGTGACCTAAATCTGATTTTGTTCCGGTAATAACTCTAGTGTGAAATGATTTTGTTGCCCTAATTTTTGGCAAAATTAGTTCAAATTCGGTCATATCGAGCTCTTTAATCAAATTCGAGTATGTTGACCAGACTTCGAACTCGAATACCCGCAAAATAAGGTAAACCGGATGACGATGATTCGCTTCATCACTACTCGCTGGTGATCGAAGTGTTAGATTGCGTCATGGATCTTGTTTATCGACGTGCTCTTGCATTGATAGATCAAGTGCATTAAATTAAAGAGACATCCAGATCATGTCAATTTTTCCATATCCCTCTTGACTTAATACGTGGCCGATACAAAACTTAATTATAAACAACCCCATGCTACAAATGTGTGGAAAACAGTGAGATCACTGTCAAGCGATGTTTTTTTTTCAATGCAAATGTAACCTTAATTCTTGAGGTTTTTTTTACCCTCACACATATATCAATTCATCCTTGGTTAATCCAATAATGATCAATAGTTTATAAAAGACTTAATTGGAACGCCTGAAGCCAAACATTCAATCCCTGGAAGCGAAAAAAGAGGTTTGGTTTATTTACTGTTTGCATAAAAACCAAATGAGCCATAGTCCAAATGTTTTATTAAGAGCCTCACTGAAAATGTTTTACCAAAAAACAAGAGGCCAAAAAACAAGAGGTTTATATAGTTTTGGTTTTCTTGCGTGAATCCCTCTGTTTCGGTGTCTTTAAAATAGAAACCTATTTTTCAGCCATATGTGACATGACATGTAACCTAATTATACATTTTCAGGACTGCTGAGTTTATACACATCTTAAAAAATCGCGAAAGGTTTTGATAAAAGAGAAATTTAGTCTAAAAATATGTAAGGTTAACAACCTGCGTCCTCTTCTAGAATAGCTTGTTATGCGTTGAAAATATATGATGATAATGAAAGAAAAGTTTTGCGACTTTTGGCCTTGTTAATGAAGTAATGGTGGTACGTACCTGCTTATTTGTTTTGTTATTTTAAATTTTTATTGTCAAATATCGTACCATTTTAAGAGGACGGATCAGTGAATGTACGACCCCAACCAAATAAGCATCAGACTGACATTGACGAGGTTCCGTGTATGACTTTAGTCTACCCCAAAACTCTCCAGCTAATGAAAGTTTGACAAACCAGTTGATATTTATTCCGATATTCATTGATAACATGCAAACAGAATGACTTCAATTTGACAGTGTTTGCTGAACATCAGAAAACATAACTTCACAAAATGGGGTATTTCAAAAACCTTTTTTTTACCAGAGAAACAAGTGGGCTTTAACCATAGTCAAGTGGTAAATCATATTTCTTTGCGAATTCATGGGCCAATTCGTATCTATTAATGTTCTAGTGGGATCTTTTTATGGCCAGGCTTGAATGAGTTCTATTACCCTTCCTTCATTTCAGATCATGTTTGCCCACTCTTATCGGAGCTTGTATGTGAGGCCAAGTGTTACTTCTACCACAAGATTAGCAACGGGCGATAACGATTCCAGTGAAGGAGAGGAAATCCTCTCAGAGCGAACACCATTAATTCAGGCCTAGTCTAACATTTTACTCAATCAGATCTCAAAAGATGAAATATATAATAACTTACATTTACATTGATTTAAGCTCTGTGAGTGATGTTGTAAATATGGGACAAGCCAATGCAAAATCTCAAGTATTGTTTGCTTTGGACTTAGCCGCCTTTTTAGGATTCTATTATGGTCAGCAATCGAATCACCCTGAAAGTTATTCCCAAAGATCAATTGTCATTGTTAAACGCATCCTTTTATAAGCTCGGCATGATTGCGGCATATTTCTTATTGTAGGTCGGCACAGTCTAAATTTTGTTCCTCAATAGGCTTTCCAACGAACAGAATTATGATCTCAAGAATAAATCCTGAAATTGGTCCTATCCTGATATTTTCTTGAAAAAGCTTTTTCCACGGCACCTTTAAAACTGTGCAAGATGTACTTCTTAACATGGACATGCTCACGGACTTCTAGAGATGTGGACCTCGAACGGACACGAAAGTCCTGAACCATTCCCTTTATTGAAAATTATCACGAGAAAGGTCAACTATACCAAATTTGAGCCTAAAACTGTGTTTGGGGTACTCAGGAGATTTGGTCAAAGTTATATAGTAATCACTACATACAATTCAATTTTTCGGCCTGCTCTTGTTCAGCTACATAAGCTTTTAGCATTATATCTTTGAAACAAGACACTTAGGAATTAGCGAGTATGAAAATGACTTGAATCTAATCGAAGATTCCTACGGCTCTTATTTGGTTACTCCATTTCAAAAAGTGGCTGAGAGTATATTTATATTATGTACAGTCCATTTTTTCCAGAAATTCGAGCCTTGTTATATACAACAAGTGCAAAGTGTAAAAGTAACCAAACGTGTGGCTTTGAAGGCTAATGTAGAATATGTTTTGAATGATAATGCTGAAAACCCTACACTTGGACGGGCAGAGGAAAAACCATTTTAAGTACAGGGTACGGAGTATGTGCGAGTGTGAAAAGTGCACAAATGCATTGGCAACTTGACTAGTCTGCATGCGTCATTAACTATTGCAAGTGCAATGAATTTGAACATACTATGATTGAATAGTGGTCGGAATCTGACATTTATGATGTAAATATGACTTAGTTTTTTTTAGTGTCCACCTGTTCATCGCCGTGAGGCATTCCCTCGTTTTGCCCTTTTTTACCTTTTGCTACATTTTGTTTGAAAGACGCACTCTAAACCAAACATAAAACGAGGATGGCTAGTTAGTGCGCAAAAGCACTGAAGAATAACTCAAGGTTGACCAGACATTTTGTGCTTCCAAATGAAGGATACGGCAAGAAGAACCCATCTTTATGGTCCTTAGTGCAATGGTGAATGGTTTAAGCTTCTTTTGACCAAACACGACAATTACCTGCCTCTTCCCACAAAAAGGATTAAGGTTGTAACTTAGACATGAGCGTAATACATATGGGTAACTTTCTTCATCTGTTAGGCCCTATGAAACAATAGAATCTAATTTTAACTGAAAAAATTTGGATGTTGCTTAGAAATATCTGATTGACTCTCTAGTTATATGTCTAAAATAGATAAACAACACGAGTGGCATAGCAACAAGAATGACGAAGCCTTGATTACTCCTCAGTGACGATGTTCTTAAGCAAACTGAAGACATCTGTGATAAGGCATAAATCTGCAGGCACAGATGAGACCAGTTTTTAGTAATAGATGTAATCTATCAATAAACGGACTCCTGTTTTGTTTTGCTTGGTTTTTCACGGCTTTTCTAACCGCAACTGGGACTGCCCTAGTACTATTAAGATGAAATGTTATAATTCGTCTATTTTGTACCTTTTAATCTTTAAATGATATTTGGTCTTCCAACGAATTTGAGTTGGCAGATCGAGCTTATCTTTGAAAGTGGGTTAATCTGTAATGCTTTCTAAAAATTTGTCCAAGTCTGACTTTTTATTTAGCTTTATTTTATGTAATATCTCACCAACCAACGAATTAGAGTTGGTAGATTTGGTTTGCTCTTTAATATAGGTTTGATCATGAATTTTGACTAAATATTTCGTCCAAATCTAAAGGACAATTTACAAAGATTATCAATTATGCTCAAATTTGAAACTTCATTTTGCTTTTTGAAGAAAATATAAGCTTGATCACAAATGTACCAGATTGACTAGGGTAGCTTTCCTTACCCAAGCTCTCGTCAAAGCTCTGTCAGTCAGCATTATCCCTTTGATCTCTTTTGCAACTTTTAAAAGAAATCATGTAAAAATAAAACAAGTTAAATTGGCTCATGTGCTACCCTTGTTGTTTTTAATTCTGAAATAGTTATAGTCATTCTCCATCCTTCTTCACCAATTGCATTAAGGGTCAAAATGCTCTTTGTCAGATGTTTTAGTAACCAAGGTTGTTTTAGGGATGTCAGAATTATGAACCTTAGTTAACCCTTCAGCAGAATTGCTAAGGATTTTTTCTTCAAAGTGCCTTGTCGATAAGACTTTTTTTTAAATCGGTCATACTGATATGCCACTCGTTCTACTATCCCAACAGAAATGAAAATATAATCATAGATATACCAATGATGAAGTAAAAAAAACACTTCACATTTGCAATGCGGTTCGTACACTATAAGACATTTGATGTACCTAGTCACCCACTAGTGACTTTAATTCCTCTTATTACAACCATTCCACCCGAGTACTTGACCAAAACCTGTGGACGAATACAGGGTTGTCTGGATACTTTGGGGGCAGGAACGACTAAATTCGGACCCCAAACAAAATTTGACAATATAGCGCTTGCATGTGTCTTAGGATATTCAAAGCTTTTTACACTTCTCCACGTTATGACCTTATTCCCAAACGACACCCATAAGCATCTTTTTAACCAGTACATCGAAATGTCGGGCCTGTTTATGGGAAACTTGATGACCTTAAAAGTCATTCAAAAATCTAAATAAGCTTTAATTTCAATCTTACATTCTTTCTATTCAGAATGACAGAATTTGAAGCGTATATTGAATTAAGATCTGAATTGAAAGGTGGCCGCACAAATAAGAACAAGGGACTAGATACTTGAATCCTTGGTCTAACGTGAAGTTAGTGATGCCATTTTATGTTTTTCAATGCCAATATGCATGGTTGCACGACTGTTTCTTCATACAATGACTTCCGAATCCATAAGGCACGAATAAGCGTTTTCAGGCAAGAAACAATGCGATTATTAAAGCACTTTTTCAGAATATTGCCCCAAAATATGTGGAAGACCCTGTAGAGGCATATGCGGTGCATGCTTAGGTTTTTCAAATCAAATCAATCTACTAAACGTCAGTATATCATTTCGAATTTGTCATCTTTCATTGCATATCTAGGCATTTTGCAATTTATTATGTCTTGATGTGTTGATATATTAAAACCATTGGGACAATCAAATTTCATTTGCCCGCAAGCATCTTCCTTTCACCAATCTCAATTCCAGTGACATTTTTCAATCGATTTGCGTGGGAGGCAATCCTCAGCCTGGATTTAAAATATTCATTCGATAAAAAAGATATGCAGTTTTTGACTGTCGAACAGCCACTCTCATATATTAGTCTTGTCTGATGTCATGCATTTGAGGAAAACGGGGAAGAATGGCAGAATCAACTGACAACTGCTTCTGAAACCTGATAATTCGAGATCAGATTGCAACGAGTTCTGTGCGTTTTTTCCTCTCTTGTGTCTCTCTCTTTCTGTCTTTATTCCTCGTCTTGATTTGCTTTCCTTTAACAAAGGCCAGATAGGCTTTGAAGGGGGAATGCATAACGTTTCAGGTTATTTCAAAACTTCGAGGATGTATTTTGTCTTGATGGCCTTAGAGTGTATTCATAGTTTAATGTGTTGCCTCTCAATGAGAAAAGCTGGATGCACTTCAAAGCACAGGGATTGATTGGATTGGCTAGGTGGGCAAGATGTGAAGTGAGATTGAAGAGTCAGAGCTATCTTTTCTTGATGGGATCGATGAAAATGTTGCCAACCAGGTTTTTTCATCTGACAAACTTAGTTCAATTTGCTTTCAGACACTTTCAATACCTGCGTCTAAGTAATTCAATTCAAGTATACCAAGTCGGGTTTTTGAATTTTTTTGAGTCATGAGAGAATTTTGCAAATATTTCTTTTTAGACATCTCACAAACATCTACATGAAACTGAACTCAGGCATACGATTTAAAAAGCTTTGAAAATCCCAGCTAGAAAATTTTAATATCCCAATTGTAGTAGATCTCCGAGTCTACTTTGCCCATTTGAAGTCGTCTTTTCGAGTCCTCTTGGTTCAGTTTGCGTTGACCACCCATCCTCCCCTTTGAAAAGATTTACATAAAAGACATCACAAACCCTCGTTTGGCTGCGTTTGTTCCACTGTTGGAATACAACACCCCGGTATGGACCCCTGTTCTACTGGGAGACCTCAGACAGATTGAGTCGGTCCAGAGGAGGGCAACGCGTGGAATGAGAGGCCTGTGTGGCCTCACGTATGGGGAAAGGCTGGAGAGGCTTGGGATTACCTCGCTGAAACTGAGGAGGCTCATGTTCGACCTGGTCCTGACTTACAAGATGAGATATGGAGTGATTGAGATCAACGGTTTGGGATCGAATGGGCCTCTCTTGAGAGGCCCGGAGTCAATCAATGACAATCGCACGTGCAGTGAAACTAGCCAGCACTTGAAATCAGACCGTGGCTATTCCAGATCCTAACAACAATTCTTCTCGATTCGAGTGGTCAAGCTGTGGATTTTTTTCTTGTTGGACCTTCGGTTATTGGAGTCCTTGAGAACCTTCAGACACGGGGTCTCCTTGTTCGACCGCTTTCCCTTTGTCAAACGCTTTTAGTCTGTTGACTGGTTTCGGGCGGGTTTCTTGCGTGTACATATTCTCCCTCGCAACCTTCTTCCAAACCAATACCCTATACACATCAGATTTGATGATTTGGGTGATCTTTACAATACAAAAGAATATAAAAATATGGTTTTATCCTAAGCTAAAAAACTCAGATGAAACAGAGCCTTCTTTCATTGCAAAATGAGAAACAACCTCTTGAAATGTGATGATTAAATTGCTCGAGTGAGTCATTCCATTGAATTTCAATGTGTACCTCTCCCGGCGACGGGATATATTCATATCAAGAATATAGGGATTGTCAAGTGAACGAGTTCATGAACAACTGACGTTATTCCACGGAGTAAAATCAAAGACAACATGCCCAGCCAAACTGCACTGTGCATGCATTGAATTTTGACATTTATTTAATTTTTCATGCTTGTCTAAGCAAATGTCATGACAGTATTGAACCAATTTGATAGGGCGTTCACCACATTACAACAAACATGCTCATTTTGTTGGATTTTATAACACAGCTCACTCAAAATTGCTCAATTAGTGAATATTCAATGGGCGGATAGTGCGAGTTGATTGCCCAAAATCAGGGTGCCGGACCACAGTTTTCTTTGAATTTCCTTCACTTGACATGCCCTATCATCAACGCACAAGTGAACTAAATGCGAAAAGGCCTATGCTTATTCATCCCAAGTCCGTGAAGGTGAGAATTGAACTCTATCAAAATATTTTATAGGTCTCACCTCTCACCGTTGTGAAAGTGGACTCTCCGTGACAAGGAAGGCCTGTGCCAAGCGTTGGTTCACGAAGTGGCCGCATGAAACAATAAAGGCTAAAAACTTGTCTGATGTAGATTTCTAATGCCGCTAAATCGGCAACCATGAGCCACTGCTACGCCAGCCGATCGAAGGCAGCGCCTCTGCAACCAGAAACTATACCCTTAGTCATTCAGGAGTCACCTACTGATGTTAACCAATCTGTCTGCGAACAATCTTCCAATCGAGTGCTGCTGAGATTGGTCTTGTATTGTTGTTTTGAGGTCAGGTCTACGAACATTTTGCGGCCCCAAAAAAATATCAGTGACCAATCTCAGCAGTACTGGATTGAAATCTGTCAGTAATATGCTTGCGTAGTGCAGATTGGTTACTTCAGTACTGTCACTAAATTTGCAGAGAGGAGCAACAAAATATAAAAAAAAGAAAAAAAAATACTCCACAAACGCCACCAATCAATGGCGTTTCTTTTTTTTTCCTCTAAACTTCAAACAACTCATATGTATTTCAATAAACTTTCCTCCGCAGTGTTATCATAACGTGTATCTAACGCAAATCATATGACAAGTATTTAACGCAAGTCATATAACAACGTGTTTTTCCGTTGCAATATCAGAATTCAGGCCTTTCGTCGTTGGCGGGACAAAACACGAACGTACCGCCAACTTTTCATGGGCTGCATGTCAAATCCTGTGGTTTTGCTCTCTTTGGGCAATAAATGCCCACTGAAGTCAAAAGTTTGGATCATAGGTCCCACGAAACCACCGTAGCCGTTTCTACCTTTGTAATACAGGCCCAATCCGGAGAGCCAGCTACCTGGATTAGTAGTGACTGGTTGGGCATCGATGTACGGGATGGTCATTTGCATTGCCTGGAGATAACATTAGGAAGGAAACTTGTTATAATAAATACACATAAGAATGTATCTATAGCATGTATACTCACATCTTTTTGCACATCGGAAGTGTCGAATCTGACAAACTGGTTGTTGTCGGCCATGATCCTGGAGATGCGGTTTCTGGTGGGAACATCTGGTTGTATTATATGTTGACATTTTCGAGGGTTTGACGAAGCCCGAGTGTTATCATTGCCAATCCAAACCGATTGTTCCTCTTTAAGATTGCCAGTGAGGAACTCAATGGGGGTAGCTTGAATCTCCATATTGATATGGCCACCCAAATCCCTGAATCGAATTCCAGTTACCATAGAATGTTTGGGAACCTCAAGGAGGTCCAAATCAATATCTCTGGACTTGTAACTCATGGTGAACATCTCTTCTGGAGTTGCTTTGGATATATCTAGACTTGGAGCCAATTTCCAGCCCTTGGTGGTTTCATTAACCGCTCCTGAAACAATAAAAACACCATTTATGGTACCTTTTTCATTGAACTGCACTCGGTTTCGAGAATATTTATAATTCTTGCGTTCGGAACAAAATTTTGCAACTCGGAACCTCGTCTGTCTAATTCAGCTGGCAGGGCATTCAAAATGTATCAGGTTGCTTACTTTCATGGTTTCTTCTCTTCCCTTGTCGGCGTATGGAATGTTTCCAAATTATTTCTTACCTTCGGGTAAGGCTTGAGCTTGTTCAATGTCCATTTGGATCACTCGGTTTCGCTTGACAAAACGGACTCCCGTGACGACCATGCCTTGATTTAAATCAGCTGTCAGGGTCTTCAAAGACCAATATCGATCCGAAGTGGGACCCTCAGCGTCACATTTGCAAACGCACATGGAACAATGGTATGGAAAACGCCACCAAGAATCCACCTTATGTTCTTGCCCATCTGCAAGAACAATAACCCCGACGTTGGAACGATCCCTGTTTACAAATTGCAAGTTGAAAGTAAAACATACTGTGGCATCGGTCGTATTTGCCCAAGAGAGTGCCATCTTCGTATTTTACGTAGTCATATCGTCGGTATTGATCGGCAGAGAAGCAAACATCCGCATCCCGGTCAAAAAACTGGCAATCGTAGACTCGACCCCCTTCACATCGATTTTGGTGGGAACAGATGCGATCTCGGGTGCATCTTCTGATTTTGTGCCCGGTGATGAAGTCAGAACACTCATCCTTGCATGAGCCTCCTGGGTGTATATCTGCCTCGTTTTCAATGATACCCTAGAAAATACCCTCAAAAACTGTTTTTGGAAAGTTCACTTCAATGGGAAAACACAGCGTACCTGTAAAAGTTGGGTCATGCGGATAAAGGTCCGGGACTCTTCATGTTGAAGGGGATCACACTTCCAATATTTGGTGCTCATATTCTCCAAGACTCGATTGGCCACCAGGAGCTTTTCCTGGGCCTGATTTTCAAAAGCCGTCTTCTGTCTCTCGGATTCTATTGTGAAGTTATAGTCTTTGTTGATCGTCAATATCATATAGCTCAATTGGATCATGGCATAGCCTTTGATTTCCGCGAGCGCAATAACGTTGTATAAATTGTAGATCAGCTGGTGAGGTGATTGTTCCATGGAACAGATGTATTGATGACCCTGCAAAGAGAAATCCGTTAATTTTGTTGACGAAGGTATGTGGCTTGAGTTTTTTCACCCTTGCGGCCCCTCGTATTTCGTTGTAAAGCTTTTGCTCCTTGTATGAATTCAGTCTTTTGATCGCACCATTCATTCGGCCAAGGGTATTCAATGCCAAGAACTCATATTTAGCTTTGCAATGTGTGTCAAGGTCATTAACAAACTTATTTGTAAAGTTTTGGTAGGCTGTCCATATTTCTTTGGCAATGGAGGCCCACTCAGGTGCACTGGGCAAGACCTTTAGATCCATCGTGCGTAATCGGAACACATTTGCACCCACTAGGTAAATGTTAAAGAGCTTCTCCATTTTTTCCAGTTTTGGTTTGAGTATGCTTCGTTGATAGTTTAGGAAATACTCTTCCTCGTGTTTCACAGGTTGTAATTCCAGCTTTTCTCTCTCATTCCTGACGATATTCCAAAGACCATCAATGTCGTTCATGACTTCTTCTTGCAAATGAACGATAAATCTTGTCTTGAGTTTGTTGTTAGATGGTGATGTTTGAGAAGGAGAAGGAAACTCCGCCGGACCATCGGTGATTCCCAAGACGTCATGCCAGGTCAACAATACGAAAGTCAGGCAAAATTGTACCCGATCGGTAAAGGCCATGGTACGCAATGGCTTGCTCCAGTGGTGAATTAATTGATACTGACGATCATCGTTGATCTGTTGGCCTTCTTATAGAAATAAGCTGACTCCGTCCAAAGGTTATAAATGGAGGTTCTTTGTTTACTCATTGGACACTTGGCTAGCCTCATTCTGGACTGTGTCGGGCAGTTGAGAGATATCGTTAACGGTTCATTTTTTAAGAGTTGTTATTAGTCGTAAATCTGTCTCTTGGTGCTGTCTAGAGAAGTGGAAATACAACGAAGATGGCCTGCCTTCTACGCAGAAAAATGCTTGCAAATCTATTTGAGTAAAGCTTGGGCAGATCTTTCTACCGTATCTGAGGCCCCTCAAGCCTCTCATAATGGAGAGAAGATCGAAAATGCCCATATCTACCAAGACTCAATCTTTGAGAGCCACCAAGGTGTGGAGCTCTTTCAGATTGAAGGGAATGAATCCAATGTCATACGTACAAAGGTCGTGGCAAAAGGGGTAAAATCCTGGAAAGAGAGATACACACACGATCGGGGCTTGAAGCGTTACCGTTACTTCACATGACAGCGATATTTTACTGAAAGACCAGCCCAGCATCTCGGAGGGCTTGAAAAATGTGATTACTAGGGTCATTGGCATATCCTCTTTGGCCATTGGAATTTGATGATAGCCTCTTGCCCAATCAATTTTTGAAAGACGCCCTTCCCCAAAGGATTGGCGTTAAAATCCCCAATGGGGAGCATACCTTACAAGAAATTATTGGTTGACATATTGAGTGGCTGGAAATTACCGCATGGTCACCAAGATCCGTCTGCTTTTATAATCAAATGAACAGGCAACGCCCTTGGAGCATTGACACTTGGAGATAAAAATAATGCCTAAATTCCCCATTTTTTAAACTTGATTTTGATAGCTGAAAGCTTTTTCTCAAGATAATTGGCGTATTTGGGCAAATATGGGAGGTCCGGTGATGGAGATTAACACTGCACCCCATGCGATGTCGCTGAAAGCTCGTGAAAAAGGTGAAATAGTTAAGTTGAGGGAACCAATCAATAATGCGAGGAAATTGATCTTCCTGTTTTAATTTTACAAATACCAGCGATGGATAGAAAAGTGAAAGTAGTAGAAAATATCTGAGAGTGAGCAAGGTCAATCATATAACGTCCTTTCATATCTACAACACAATTATTGTTATAAGAACGATTATTTAATAAGAAATTTGGGCACAAAAAGCTAACGAACGTTGGCCAAATACGTGTTTTCGAGTGACAGTATCAATATACAATACAATAAACGAAGTGATTGTTTTAAGTCTTCATCAACCCGAAACAATATATTGTTATTAAGGGAAATTCAAATTTGATAATTGAGTAATTGTAAAAAGTTACAGATAAAATCAAAGTGAATGTAATCACTGAAATTTTAAAGAGAATTAACACAGAATTGTGTTAGAATTGTTGCATTATTCTACTAAAATATCATTTTTCTCGAATAATTCAAAGAAGATTATGAGGCCTCGAGAATCCAGGCTTGTTCGATTCAGAGGGAATATGTAGGCCTAGTTGATCCGGTAACATCTTTCAAGTCAGACTTGTCTACAATATCTGATCGACATTATATGGCAGATCTCATGCCATATGAAAAATATATAAAAATCATTTATCATGGCCAGATCTGCCAAATCAAATTCAGTAGTGGATCAGATACCATATGAATATTAAGTTAAAACAATGAGTCCTTTTTTTATCTTGAACTGTAGGGATATAAATTTCTTGCTCGGCTTCTAAATTATTTCATTTCAATTTGCAGTTGTTAAATCAACAGTCCTGATCGCCGTTAGCTCATACTAAATATGCTTAATTTAGAAAGATCGGCAAAGGTCAGCTGATTCTCCTTCTGTCTGATTACACGATTTTTGTCTGGGGTCTTTTATTCTAATGAACCTTGAGAAGAAACAACTGCATGATTAAGCTCTGAAAATAGCCACTAGATGGCAGTACCCCAAAGGTCAACAGCGTCAACAGCTAAATTCGGACAGGCATCATTAAGTAGCTTTTGGGACCACAGAAGCTTCGGTTTTATGAATATGCGATTACAAAACTAGTTTCTGTTTGTGCTATGGGACTCATACTACATTATCCACTCATTATGAGACGACTGCATTAGTTCTAACAAAAAAGTAATGAACTTTTAGTTTGCTTGCAAGGTTGAGTGATTCAACATTTTTCTTGACAATGCGTCAAAGGCGGTAATGTGAGGTTATAATATCCCGGGTCCTGCGCCTAGAACCTATGCATGCGGCATCAAAATGGTTACAAATCTTTGTCTAAGGTAAAGAGGCCATATGAATGGACATATTTTTTGCAGAACATGATCCTGCAGCTGTTTATTCTCAAGGTTATTGGTCAAGGGTCTTTGAGGGCTGCCGTCTCCTACAAGAGTACTATTAATAGTTGAGTAGACAAGATTCGGACCATTTGTATGGCAAGCGCTCATTAATGCAAAAGATATGAAATCCTTCATATTTTTTTAAATGGTTGGATGACTCGAAAAACTTCAGGAAAAAACGTTTTGTAAAATTGGGAACCCTGCAAGGGTACTTCAGCGCGATTTTTATTTTGATTTGTTTGCATGGTCGAGATTCCAAGAGTCAAATGTCAAAATCAAAACATTTCCCACGCAGGAGTCTCTTAGTAGGGTTACCAATATTACCTCAATTCCACAAGTGATGGTGCTTTTTGTGTAGAAAAAGCTATACAAAAAGAACCCTTGAAAACCCTTGACCAATAGGGGATGTCAAGTAAAGGAAATTCAAGGAAAAATGTGGTCCGGCACCCTGATTTTGGTCATTTTGGGGAGGTAGAACTTGGACAAACATTGCAGTCAAGTCGCACCATTCACCCATTGAATTTTCATTAATCGAGTGATTTTGAGCGAGTGGTGTTATGTTTGGTGTTAATCAGTGAACTCATTATCAAATTGGCTCAATACCACAATGCTAATTACCTAGACAAGCATGTAAAATAGAAAAAATGTCAAAATCCAATGCATGCACAGTGCGGTTTGGCTGGGCATGTTGTCTTTGATTTTACTCTATGGAATAACATCAGTTGTCCATGAACACGTTTCCTTGACTAGCCCTATAGCCCCCTTACGTTGCACGAAATATGTTTTACGTTCTGCACTCCAGAGGGCGCTTTGTCATTCAGCCTCTACCAAAAAAGGGCCAATTGTGCCAATTCCTTGTTATTGAATTATAATGCGTTTGTGTTGTTATTGACTACTTTTATCAAAATATTATTTTCAATTAGTGCCTCTGGTCACATAATGTCTGGAAAAGAAATTGCTTTCAACGCAAGGCAAGAGCAGTTCATGTAGCAATCTTACGTGCCTCTTCCCGTTTTTTTTTGGGCCGTGTGACGTTGCAAATATGGGCTCTTATAAGAGTAAGAGACCCAAGAGAGAAGGAGAATTTGTTGACCTTCGCTGATCTTTCTATAAGGCATGTCAAGGGAAGGAAATTCAAACAAAAATGTGGTCCAGCACCCTTACTTTGGGCACTTTTGGGAGTGAGAACTAAGAAAAACATCACAGTCAACAAAAAGCACCATCTGCTCATTGAATTTTTAATAATTGAGTGATTTTGAGTGAGCTGTGCGACAAAACCCAACAAAATGAACATGTTTGTTGTAATGCGGTGAACGCCCTATCAAATTGGTTCAATTACATTTGCTTAAACAAGCCTGCAAAATGGAATAAATGTAAAAATTCAATGCATGCACAGAGCAGTTTGGCTGGGCATTTGTCTTTGATTTTACTCCATGGAATAACGCCAGTTGCTCATGAATGCGTTCACTTGACAAGCTCTATATTAAGCATCTGTAGCTTATACTAGACAAGCCCTCTAGCTCATACCATCTTGAGCGGCAAGACTCAGCAAATTCGCTAACCAGTTTCCAGTTCTGCCGATTTACCGCATTTGAAGTATTTGAATCACAAAAAATTGTCAGAGCAGTTATTGATAGTTTTTGAATGAAATGCATATCTAGGTGTATACCTGTGTTTTATTCAGAACTACAACATCCGTGATTTGGGCTATAGTATGTCGTTGGCGGTAAGGAGGTAACGAATCACATAAATCTTCAAAATCATTTCTTATTACATTTGGAGACATTGGCTAAACTAGCTAGGACGTTTCCCCAAAATTTAGGAAATTCACTCTCGCACTTTCTCATTCAAAGAAGTAAAAGTGTAGACGAGAGTAGACTACGCCAGGCACATTAAATGAAAGTATTCTTGGGACATTGTGGAATACATATTTATTCAAACTTTATAAGGACTTTATGTTCAATATTAAGTTTTTTTATTGGCACAATACGGTGCATTTTGGTTTATTAAACCTGTGTAACTTGCATCGATTTTTTTCGACTGTTCACTTAAAAAAAAAAAAACTGCAAGTGGGAATTTCCGGATATTTTTTTTTTGATCAAATATTAACCGTTCTATTTGTATATTTGTCACTATATCATCAGAATCGTGAGAGTTGGATCTTTGACATGAATCCAGTATTGTTATGGTGATTTCAAATCCAAGATTTTCATTACAGTTGTCCCGATTTGTCTGGTACCACCCTCGTAGTACAGAGTGTCAAAGATGTTCCCATCAGCAGGAGATCCAATGTATGCCAGCAGTATGTTCAATCACTATTTTACATTAAATTATATTATTCAATTGGGAAGACCATTTGAGGATTAAAATAATGTAACACAGTAAAGCGAGGTATTGATACCAAAGTAGGTAGGGCAAAATTAATCTTTGGAGGCTAATAAATTTTAACTAGCGAAGAAAATCAAAAAAAATGATACAGGAAGGGCAACTCAAAGATGAGAGAAAAAAAGCGAGTCATATAGTTAACTGAATAAGTCAAATACTAGTTTAAGTGAAATTAATAATGTTCACGGATTTCTGAAAGGTTCAAGTCATTCTTTTTAAAGAAGACTGGTTTGTTCCTAAATTGATGTAAATGATGACAGACTGTATTGATTTCATTTGCAATTCTTATTTGTTCCCTAGCAAGCCAAATGAAAAAACAAACAATCCATTTTCTCAAGACGTCTCGAATTATGCCAAAAATCTGGCAGGAAATTCCAGCACTGAGTCATATTTTGCCAAAATCACAATCATACGAAAAGAAAGCTGTGTATGTGGTTGGTGAATCATTCGCTTGCATAAAAAAATACCCAAGAGCATTCCTGATAAGCTTCAACAAAAGCCGTTAGTTCCTGCCTTCCGCACATTTATCACATCATAATCCCTCAATTAGTAGGCTTGAATAATGCCGCGGATGATAAAAAGAGTTTCCTTTTTTATCCTGATTTACATTGTCTCCGAGTTGCAAGTTTTCGTGTTGCTAAGCCTCAATCTACATTTTTTTTCGGCAAAAATTGTTTGAGTGGAATGCGAAATCACCCTTGTAAGCCGAGATCCGAATCATCCACGTATTGTCGTATATTTGCTCAATCAGCCCAGATGATCTCAAAGAACCATGACATCTCTGTTTGTTGACCATGGAGAGTGCATTTTTATGAATCTGGCTATGCTTCACTCGGCTGGATTCAAAGGGGATCCAGGGCAAGAAGAGGAATAGAAGATCCCCTTCAGCTCGAGAGTTTGAGTCATGGTGTTGGTGCAATCGATTTCTAGTTGCTAGCTGACTTTTTAAACGCATGCTAGATGGATGACGACAGGCTCGGCAAAATGTGAAGCGGGGCCGGGCGGATCGGGAATGAGGGAATGACAGAAAGAGTCGAGAGAGTCAGTGGCTCGCTCGGCTTCGAGTCTGACAAAGAACTTCTTACCCTCCTCCTGTTCGTTCGCTCTCCTCTGCCAGTGCCACCCTCACATGCTGCCTCTGGATCACAGAGCGACAAGGTAGAGACCCCTGTCATTTTTAACAGCTTATAAAAAAGTTGTATTTGCTCTATCCTTTATGATGTTATTATCATCTGACAGATAGTATCCAAAAAAATTGTGACTAGCTAATGTATGCTCTCACAAGGATTGAGCTGAATGGGTGGTAGATGCTTTAGCCATTTGTTAAATTCTTTGAGAAGGAATTATGGCTGAAGTAGAGCTCAACTTTTTTAACAGGATCCCCGATGGTGATTGAAAAACAGTCACATTTTCACTTTTCAGTAGCTAAAATTTGGTATTATCAACCAACTTTGTTGTTAGTTGCAGAAGCAATTTGCTTACACTCTATTGCGTTCTGTAAAAGAGTAATAATGGTTTATTTCGCTGCTCAAATACAGTGTAACATCATCTTTTTGCGTCATAACTAAATCGATTATAAGAACTGATCCAAGATTCTGAATCTGAATGCACCAGAGATTTTTTAAACAAGTCAGGGCAAACAACCCCAAAGTATGCATTTCATCAATTAATCACAACATACATTGGAGCCATCAGTCATTGGTGTTGTATCATAATTCACTAGAAAAATATTTTTCAGAAGTTCGTACATCCCGATTTCGTTGTAGATTTAGGAAGCTTACTACCAATTAGCCCTGAGTCCATGAGTTGAATTTTAAGTCTTCTGGGAAATAGCTCTGCGCTTGGTGGGTCGGCAAGTGAAGGCTCTCCTGACAGAAGATGCGTGTGCATGGCTCTGGATATCTTGTCGCTAGGCTAGATTTTGTATCAGTGTGGCAACTTTCTGATCTTTTAATTCTTACCTCGGTATGGACTGTAAATTTGGTTACTGGGAATGCAAACATAAATAGCGTTTGACATCAGTCAATCTTGTGACGGAGGTCGATTTCAATCATCTTCCCCAAGTTGTGGGATCGCTGCAAGGATTGATGGTCAATGCCTAAGTCAAGAACGAGTTGGCGTTCGTTAATTGTTAATTACTCGTTGAATTGTCTTGCAAGTAGTTTGGATTTGAGGCTAGCGAAGTTTATCAATACTTTTTGTGAAGCATGTGTGGAAATTCTCGTGATACGAAAATATCATTTACTTTTTTGTCTGCATTTTACCCAACAATTGAATTGTGGTCCTTAAACATCTGTTTTGAGGCTGATAAAATCATTTGCGAGTATGTGTTTTCTAAACTGCATTCATGGTTCATCTAATAGAGATAAAGATAAACAGTCACTCCAGGCCAGTGTTAGGCATTAGTCAAACTATTTGAGCAAATTTGACAGCTCTGATAGTTTAACTTATGCTCTCTCTAGCGCTTACTATTGCACAGAAGAATCAATGAGAAGGTTCTGAACAACATAAAACCCGTGGATTCAGTTCTAAATTCATGTTAAATGAATTTCTTAAACATTTTGCAAGTACACCCCTACTAATTCTCTCAGCCAATGACAAATGAGTTCTTTGACACTTGGGCATGTGCTGTTCTCAGTCTCTTTTCATTCTAGTCAGGGTGTCGCAGCTGTGAGGAAGTGTTCCACATTGCCCTTGGAAATTGCTGATATCTATCCCAAATATAAATGATGACAACCGTTGGAATATTCATTATCCCGCCAAAAAGGAAGAAATATATTCCATTGGATTGTGAATTAACCAATACCAAGGTTCGCTATATTTTTTTACTGATTGAGGAACTTTTTGAAGGGCCAATTTCCGTCACATTGGAGCCATGTTCCTATTGGCCAATAGCATATTCCTCCCGGCCAGCGTCTCATCACAAAGAGATTTTTCAGAGACTGAGGGGCTAGAAGAGTGAGGTTAGTTCTGTCTAACAGTTGCCTAGGTCTCTTCCTGTGAGGATTCTTTGAACAATCTGAATCCAACTTGATTTGACAAGTACCTCAGGCCTTTTTGTGGACCTCAGACACACTTGGTGGATTGTTGTCAAGCCTTCTCACTGTCTATCTATTCCACTTTTGGCCTTTCCATTGACTCCACTGTTCATACCCATTGGGGGAAAAAACTGTGATACACATTGAACTCTTTGCTCCTCTGTCAATGGGATCCCCCCAGCTCTGAAAGATCCCGTGGAAGTCTTTAAAAAACACTTTGCAAACAAGAAGAAACCTGTGTGGAAAATATTTTTCAGTGTTCAGCCCTAAAAGGTAAGAAATACCCTTGTCATACTTACTGTCCTTGCCTTTATATGCTTTTAAAAAAGAAATGAAAGCAAATAAAACGCTGAACAATCAGAATCAAAGAATAACCCTTTGGGAGTTGGAATGAACGTCATGCAATCCTTTGCGGCTTCTCCTTCAACAAATTTTGGAATGGCAATAATATGTTGACATTGGCCTGGCTGTTGCTGCAGTGGATGATCACTTGATTGCACATGTTCCTGATAAGGATAAAGAATTGGCACATTATCTCCATCTATTTATGGTCATTGCGGCTATGAGTCTTATTTTTGAGATCCCTTTTACCCTCCGCTCTACCTTGCTTCCTCCTTGAACGTTGTTGCTAAGCCAAATCTCTTCTCCTTTTTTGAGAATGCTAACCATGAGCGGCAGCAATCCAAGATGGCAGCTGAAGTACAAGTATAGAGAGGCAAAAAGGAGTCCTGCCCCTTGATTGGGCTTGTTCCATCCTATGAGTTTGAAAACTATTTGAATTATCCCTATCAATGTCTCCGAGAGCTCCTTGGGATGTTCTTGCTTACTGCATACTGTCTAGACCATGTGAGCGGAAACGTGTTCCTTATTGGATTAGTCATAAAGAGGTCCATTTGTCGGGATGTCCAAAATGAAACGGTTGAGCAGACTCAGAAACATATTTACGGTTCACACCCAAGTTTAGTTCAA
Organism: Tigriopus californicus; assembly: GCF_007210705.1. Taxonomy (NCBI): domain Eukaryota; kingdom Metazoa; phylum Arthropoda; class Copepoda; order Harpacticoida; family Harpacticidae; genus Tigriopus; species Tigriopus californicus. Next base: position 12,718,031 of record NC_081445.1, on the reverse strand, counting down.
GAAGGACTTGTCGATCTGGAATAACTTGATATCCGATGCCATGACAAGAGAGGGGAGAAACCCAAAACCATATTTGAACATGAGCCATGACAGGAAATTTGAACCCTCTGCCATTGTGAAGTTGCAATCGGGCGGTGGAGATTTTTTCCCGTTCTTTTTTCAGACGATCTGATCTGACTTGACAGAATGAAGTTGCTCCTTCTAGCCACCCTGGTCCCCTTGAAAACATTCTTTGAAATCTAAATATGCATTTTGATTTACTTGTGGAGCGTTCACGGTCTAGTGATGATGAACCTGAGTGACTAGCTAGAGTCCCAACTACGAGGAGGACAGGCACACTTTTGCACTTGCTGCAAGCAGCCCGCTTCTGCAGCTTAGCTTGCTAAATGAAAAGGAATTATGATTTCCATATGAGAAAGTAATCCTTCCATCAGCTCTGAGAGCAGAAGAGTTTTTAATGTGTATCCAAGTCTCCGGTCACATGTCAGGTAAATAGGGCATGAACTCGCGTCTCTTTGTGAATGCATTGAACTCCCTCTTTGGAGCTTGCCTTTCCGCCAAGTGAGACTGTTCTATTATTTTCGAGGATGATAATCCAATTTATCATCGCGCTTTGTGGAACGACGGACAATGTGGGAAATGCATGGAATATTTCATTTGCAAGCCCTGACAAGTTTACCAGGCAACTAACTCCTTAACATGATTGTCAAACCTGAACATGGCTACATGGCTGACGGCAAGTATTGCCGTTTCACACCACCAGAGACGAAAGTACCTCTACTCAAGTTTCAAATTTAGGGATGTGAAAGAGTCTTATGAAGAGTGACTCGAGTCCCGTGAGTCATTTCCCCGCTTAAACAAAGATTCGAGTCGTTCAAACCGTTTTGAGCCAAACATGATGCAATAAGTGACTCACAAGAGGGGTTCGTAAGAAAAATAATAAAAAGGTACAACACTCGTTTTGTCACAAACAGTGAGGTTTGCTGCATTCTCATTTCTCGAAGGGTAACTTCAATACTAATTAATCAATGACCCAGAAATAAACGGGCCAAGGCGGATGTACGGCTCGAAGGGTAACTTCAATACTAATTAATCAATGACCCAGAAATAAACGGCACTTGAATTAGAAACGTCAACGTGTACAGAGCCTCATTATATGGAACGTTACAAAATTACCATGCCTCTGGAGGTCGAATCATCAGGATCTATGATCTTTTTACAATATCCAGGATGAAAAGTTTCAAAAACCAAATCCAGTGCCAGAACTAGTACCGTAAATCCGCCTTGGCCGTACAGTATGATCTTTTTACAATATCCAGGATGAAAAGTTTCAAAAACCAAATCCAGTGCCAGAACTATCTCGAGAATCGATTTTGCCCCATGGAAATCTCCTGAATCGCGAATCCGATTTCCGAGTCTGGCGAATCATTCCAACGACTCTTTTACAACCCTACAGTTTTCGATGAAAGGGGGTTTCTCAAACATTGTCATTGTGGTAATGGCAACTTTTGACGTCTTGACCGCTAATGGCTTGAATTGGATTCGACTCCATGTCGCTTTCATATGCGCAATGAAAGCAGCCTTTTTCTATTGACAAAACTCATGAAGCTTTGTCTTCTTGTGAAAACTTAGGAAGGCCAAGTTAACCACACCTGCGTGAGTGTGTGTGTGTGTGTGTGTCAGAGCGAGTGAGTGAATGAATGTGTGAGGTGCGAGTGCTTCATAATTGGAGACCTCGCCGTGAAACTTGGTTGGCGGAAAACAATATTTCAAATTCAATGCTGCCATACGTCAACATTAGTCACACCAATTTCAAGCCTGAGAATAGCCATAGATCATGAATCGATTCTCGATTGAGGTCTGATGATCACATTGGTGGGCTCAATAACTTTTTTCTGTGCATTTGAGTGCGGTCGTCCGTACGCTCGTCTTCATTATGTGCTTTATCTTCGTTGAGCTAAAATAGAACCGTGTTTGTCCACGTTGTTTCCAAGTGCAATTCGAATGAAAGGTCAGAATATCCACAATATTAATGGCTTCATAATCGCCGTTGCACTGGAAACGTGACCTCGCTAATCTCGCACCATCTCGTTTGAAGATCCTCTTCCACAGGGAACCCTTGGACACAAGTTTGATCCTAACTTTTATCACATTCAGCGAATGGCCTGTGATCTCAATTTTTTTTTCATTTGAAAGAGCCATTTTTCTTTGATTGCTTTTCTCTCTCTCTCTCTCTCCCTCTCTCTCTCTCCCGAAAGATGAACAGCTAGCTAGCTAGCTCTGGCTCTCGATTCTTTCTTTTTCGCTCTCTTTCTTGCCGTCGTCTTATTTTGCTTTTGACTTGTTTGAGTCGAGAGTTGCCTCCTCCTGCTTCTTTTAAAATGATGGCTCCAACTACGAGTAGGTAGGTTAGGAAGGTAGTTGTAGGCACTTGCTTTGTAGTGAAGGTAGTCGTAGTACTCACGATAAGTTAATGCCTGCTGCTGGCTTGGCCCCATGCTCAATCTCCGAGTTACTAGCTTGCCAGACCTTGAGACCTCATTATGGGCAACATTTGCCAGACCCGGGGCTCTTCTTATCACGAAAAAAGACTAAGGAGCAGGGTGACTATTAGTTTCGGAAAAGACCATTGGTTGCAAAAAAGCAGGGCTTCCCGACGATAAGCCAGCTAAGCAAATGTACATGGATAGGAATGAAGATTGGGTCACCTTTACATTCCTGGACGGTAAAGAAGGGGCTGGGGTGGGTCCATCAATGATGATGGACAAACTTGTCCATTATGATTGGATTGGCACAGTGGCACAGCTCTTGGAACACCGTGATACCATTCCAACACCACCTCTTGCCATCTTCTTCATCGTCGTTTTTTAAAGCCGAGGCCTGATCTTTTGAGCAAACANGTCGTTTTTTAAAGCCGAGGCCTGATCTTTTGAGCAAACAAGATAAGGGCGAAGAAGAAGTGACTGGGGCCATATACCGTATATATATATATATATATATATGAGTGCGTGTGCGTATGTTTAATTCTCCATCGTCCAGGTTCTCCTTTTGGGGTAGGCTTGCCTTGAAGTACAGAAGAATGTCGAAGTTGCTTTGCTGTATAAACCTTGGATGCTCACAGCAGGCTCTGGAGAGCAGGCAGGGTTTCTGCCGTTAAATGCCAAATGTTTGGCAAACAGCCGATTCAGAATGGATGAATGCATATCTTGTTCATGAGCGTGTATGTGTTAACTTTTCAGTTGCCATTTCGCGACTCTGAGTGAGTGAGCGTGTGTGGGTGGGGTGTTGTCCATTATTGAGATTTTACGGAAGGCCATCCTGCATGGGCAAGTGTGGTTCCACATGGCTTACTCTCTGTGCCTATTGTCTATTGTCAAATCTTTACCATGTGGATGGATGGATGGATGGATGGATGGATGGATGACTGTAGTGAACGATGGCCCCCACCGGTCGTTGTTGCCAAGGTAGATGGAGTACAAAGAGGAAAGGCACCAATCAACCAACCCACCATGGCAGCACATAGTACTAACAGAAGAAAAGGCAGTACTACAACCCTCCCTCCTACCCCTCTTCAACCTGGGTGGAGGGGGTCCAATCATGGCTGAGCAACCGTGCTGAGAATCTTGAGCTCCTCCACATGGAAGAGGTTGAGGTAGTTGTGGCAGTTAGGGGGGAGTAACCTTGAGCATGACTTCTAGTGCAATAGCAGTACTCAGGGTTGGTTTCTTCACATTCGCATAGCCCTCGTTCCCCCCGAAGGTGCTGCAGATCGTGGTTGTTCTTCGTTGGTATATGGCTTGTCATTTTGAGAAGGAGACGTTGAATACAAATAGATACTCTTGTCAAGTGTCTTGTACACAAATGTATCGGATTCAGATCTGCAATGTACTCGTATGTACAGTTCAAAGACTGGGAAGCCAATTGATGCTGATTTATTCCATGCACACGGCCAATAAGAAATAGAGCGAGTCCTCGATATGAAGGCATTGCGGAAAGGATGGTGGAATTTGCGTTGCTCGTCTTGCTCGTTTGAAGGTTGTGTGGCTAGTTCATCCATTCCATTGACACAAAGAAACGGGTTCGACGGGTTCAAATTGTGCACAGATCTAGTCTGATTATGCAATCCGAGGATGATGACAGAAGAGCGCCCGAAGTTGGATAAAAAGACGACATTGTAATCTCTCCCCCCCCCAAGATTAGTAGCTACGAATGTGTGACCTGGATGCGAGATATAGTAAATATTGGCATGTTTTATAGCCCTCACTCAGTTCGTTAGTCAGTCGTCGTCAGTCACTCATATTTGCCAAAGAACTTAGCCACGCCACCTGTTTCTAGGGGGGCTCAATTTCACTTCTTGTGCAAAGTCGTCGACGTCTTTGAGAGAAACCCACCAGACTTGTTAGTGTTTTCCACGTTGATCTTCCTGGAATAATCCTCTGAACTTTTGTAAACAAAGTCCATGTTTATGGATCTCTTCTCCCTCATTGAGCACGGATCTCAGATCTTTCTCACTCTCGCTTGTTCTTATCCTATTCCAAATATCCTCCAAGAAAATGCCCGCTTTTTCCTTGCCGCTCATGAGTGCATTGATTCATTCCTTGACTTCTGCTCCATAGTACAAATGTGTCTCAGAGAACGTTCTACAGATTATTTACAATGAAAATTAGGCAACATCACACGCCTGATTGGTTTCAAATCGTCCGCACAGTACGATATGTCCGTTTGTCCGTTTGGAATCCTACTCACCTACGTCCTAATCCTGGCCAGTGGATCAAAACGAAGGTTGGTTGCATGCCGACCATTCGTTCCTGTATAAGCTGCTTTATTGCAACCCACATGTTTTATGTGTTGAGTCGGCATGGTTGTTCCCAAAACAACAACAAAAAGTTGACTTGAAGGTAGTGTACTTCCACCAGGAAAAGACGATCCTTCGTGTTCGGTTGTCTAGCCAAGTTATGGGGTAAGCTACAGTTGCGGTTGATTTCACATTCCGGAACCCTTGAGCGACCGAGTCTATTCGGGAGTTATGGATCTCATTTTATGCGACTCTAGACAAAATAAAAGAGCTTCCTGGGTATGCAAGGTCAGTTGCAGAGATGCCGTCATTCTGCGGAAATGTTGAGACGATCCATGGTATTTGGAACAAACAATCTGCTCGATTTGTTCCCAATCACGATTAATGAGTTGCAATCAAGTGATCATATGAAGTAAGGCCGATGGCTTGAAACAAAAAGATCGATACTCTCTCCAACAACGTATGTTGAACTCTTCAAGCCGACAACATAAATCCTTAATGAGGTTGGCTCGTTCAGGGCAAGAGGGAGAACGAGAGTGTCCGGATTTGGCCTGAATTCCAGCCTTTGTTTTGTTCACTTCACCAAGGCTTTTTGTGCCCAAGTGCTTAATTTTGGCCAATTCGGATTTCAACACGTCCCAAGCCATCTTATGCGTTCTTTCTTGCAGTCCCTGTACTTCGCAAGAGATAGGAGTTGAAGATAAAAGATACTGGTCTTGAAGGTATCTCCCAGCATGTTTTAAAGGCCCGATTGAAATATCGTTCGGATTGGAAAATTTCCCATGAATATGAATAAATTGAATGGTGAGTGCACACACACACATACACACACACACACACTCACTCACACACTCACTCGGCAAGGGCATTCCTTGGAGCAGAACTACTTATGAACAGCGCTTAATCACTTTCTTGAGAAGATACAAAAAGACAGAGAGAGAGAGGCTTAAATAATGGATCCAGGAGCCCTTGAAGGGAACAATAGCCATTGTTGGGCCTAACGAAGGCAATCCAAACAGTGTTGATTATGTCAAATCATCCACATAATAATGGAAGGATCGACCCAAGCTCTTCCATAATAAGTCTTTTTGGGTGGGAGGATCCCATAATCGGTTGGATTTTTCATCCGTACTTACGTTGCTCATTATGTATGGCCCTTTTTGTCCAATCGAGCGAGATGGGCCAGCTAAGAGTGGGAGTTGAGTTTTAGACAAGATCAAAATGAATCTTAGTTGTTGGTCAAAGTGATGACCGATTGACCTTTGAACTGTTGTGAGTGTAGTGCGGGGTCTGCCTTATTTCGTAGTGCTTGTTAGACTTTACAATTGGCCTGAGGTGTGCAATGGTGGCATTGGGTGCTTCTGAAAATTCCTAAACCACAAGAAAAATGAAAGATTAGTCTGGTGCAGATATCAATTTTCGCCCGAAAAACCGATCAAACCAGTTCTGTACAATAGCCTGATTTGGTGAGCCACGAGGAGCGACGAGAAACGTGTAGTTTACCTTCATGGCCCTTTCTGAACGACTTAAGTGCCTTCATATCATAGTACAGCAAAATCCACTTTTTCATTAATTTCCGGACCAATCTCATATTTCCATCTTTCACCCAAGCGGAGCACACCCACCGTTATGTACGTGCATACGTAGTACGTGTACCTACCTGCTGGAGCTATTTATAAAGTGCCATTTAAGTGGTTCCGCTTGAGGGTGCATGGCTTGAATAAATACTGTATGTACCCTGTACTCCGCCCTCATTGGACTGGCTAGGAGGGTGCATAGGAGAAATGAGACTCGGGGCCGGGATTTTTTTTTCTTCATTAATTGCACGTGTTGAGAGTACCTGGTTTCGCACCAGTCAACCATTCGGAGGCGGCCAGGAGTCAACGAGTGGTCAAAACGTCAAACGGGGAAAATGTCAAAGGGAGCTAGTTTTCGCCGAATACGCACGGGTTCATTGCTCTCTCCGACCGTTTGATTGGAAGCTTTGAATGGCGTTGAGAGTCAAGGCTAGAGCTTGACATTGGTGGCTGGTGTAATCGGATTCCCATCACACACCTACAACTTATCAAGATGTATGCCGTCATTGACAGTGCCACCTTTACCACTACTTCTACTTCTACTACTACTACTAGTTAGTATGCCCACTCCAATGCGTTTGGTTGGCTACACAAAAAGTATGGCAGAACCACCACATTTCGGGCCTATTTCAAAGTATTTTCCGATGCGTTGTGAGTTATGCTTTTGACTATCCAGGCGGATGCATGCAATAATGACGCTTTTTGCTCAACTTCACGCGAAAGGGTGATTTGCAAGAGAAATATTTTCAGATGGGATCATTAATCTTCCATGCCTCTCGTTGCCAGGAGAAGCTTCATATGAGAAACACCTCGAACCAGTCCCCCCCCTCATACATTACCACTAATTTTTCAACCATACTTTCGAGCTCTGATAAATGCTCTGGTATCGAAGTTTCTACTTTTTGGGGGGTACCTCCACGACAGAAACCGATTCGTTACAATGATTATTTGATTGTTGGGAAGAGCTATGGCCCAGGTCTAACACTGCTCGGAAGGCAGCCAGACACACGTAGTCCAATGTAGTCATATTTGTCGAGAAGAAGTGTGAAGGAACTGCCCTGCCAAGTCTCATCCGGCTCGCTGGTCTCCATGGTGTCTTGAAATGAAGAAGACGGACTAAGGCCAAGCTAGCTACCACGTTAGCCAAAGACACACAGGGCCTGACAGCTGACAGAAAGGGTTTACCCTCGGCACAACCGATCCCCGATCCCCATCCTGGACCGAGGTGAACCTGGCAATTTGGGAAGACAGGACAGCCAAGTCATCCGAACGAAGTCAACTTGACTGGCTTGAGAGAGGTGGGAGCTGGCCATGTACCCATGCACACAAACTGTCTGTATGTAGTATGGCCCTTCTAACCAACGGCAGAACGACAGCCACCTCGCTCGGGCACTGTCCTCCACAACGCTTGCATTCACTTTCTCACTCGACCGAAACGCCTCCAGCCAGATTTTTGACAGTTTGAAGAACAGCAGTCATTAGAAGGGTGGTGGTGAAGAATATGCCGGCATTTCTCGGGGGGGCCTCGTGTCAATTATAAACTCGACTTCTCTTGCCGCCCCACGAGGTTTCAGATCCCGAACAAAGAGACCCCTCCAGCTGTCAGAGATATACCAATGGTTCATATAGTATGTGTAGGTCCTGCATCGGTATCAATGGGCGGCAGTACCCCTCATTGTATGTAGCCATTGAGATCCTCATTTCCTTCCTGTGTCCGTTGAAACTTGGGATCTCAGCTCCCATCGCCTCTGGGTACTCAGCCCCTCTGGCTGGGCAAGTCCATGTGGCTTTGCTGGCTGGCACCATGTCTACTGCATTTTCTGTTCATATGATGAAAAAAAATGACAGCCCCAGAGCACACCAGCTCCCACTGACAACTTGTCCTCGCATGCTTGGTTGCTGGCTGGTTCTCTCCACTTCATTTCTACTCTTGGTCCTCCACAGTGGTCTTCGATTGGTTGGTGGGTTGCCTGGGAAGCGAAGTTGAGGGCTGAGAAAAGCCGAGTCGAGCGAGTCGAGCGAGTCGAGAATAGGGGGAATCCATGTCCATGGAACGTTGGGTAAATACATATCCCCCTCACACTTCAAGCACTTTTTCCCCCACTACCCAACTGCCCACAACACCATTAGCTCACATTGCGCTCTGCCGCCCGAGGCCGGCGTGTTCTGCCAATGGCCGAGCGAGGAACAGAGACGAGCAAATGCAGCTGCTTGTCGTCAAGCCAAATGCTCTTTGTTTCCACGAGGAATGGAGGAGCTGCGATGAGCTACACTCGATCCTGGGCTGTCATTCCCATCCAAGTCGGGAGAGAAGCAGGGGAGGGAGATAAAAGAGCTTGTTACTAGGCCAAATTTTCCCCTTTCAATCCCTTCCGAAACGAACCAAGTGCACGCACTGCTTCCCCCTTCCCAGCTTGTTAATACACCCGAAGCCCTCTTCCTTCGTACACACTGCCACACCAAATGGTTGTTGGTCTTAAGAATATGGTTTGGCAATGATGAAACAGACTATCTGCGAGCTAGGTACATACTATGAATAGTCTCTGTGAAAGAAACACTTGCATACTGTAATTCAAGTTCAGGAGGACCGCGGTGTGAGCGAGGCTGAGAGCAAATAGGACCCCGATGAATTTTGAGTGGATTTGTAATCAAGGCGAGACCGAACCCCCGCTGAGTCGTATTCGGGAGGCAATTTTCAATACTTGCAAAGCCATTTCAAGGCACGGCTCATACTCACGAGAACCACTCTCACATATGTGGCCTAACTACCAAACAAATTATACGGGGTGTCATGAAATTAAATCGATGACCGTTCACGAAGCTCTCGCGAGAACGGCGAAAAGATTTGGCAGCCGGTTTAGAAAAGCTTGGCAGATCTTTTGACCAATCCTTCTGCTTGCTGCTGTTGTTGCTCGTGTGTCTAACTCCCTCCAATCTCTCTCAAAGTGTACACGTATTATGATCTGAAGCATTGGTCGTGCGTGCAGCAACGTACTACAAGTCCGGTGTTTTTATGGCATTGACTGGGAAATGATTCGATTCTTGAATCTCGTGCAAAACTTACATAGTACATATGAGCCCACCAAAGAGGTACACTTCAATACTCCAGCCAGCCAGCCAGCCAGGCATTCCACCCTCGGAATCCAGGTTTGCAATTGCGGGGAGACAATTTTTATGACCCTCGTAAAGATTGTGTTACAGCTTGGCAAAAAATCTAACTTCCAACTGTCCCTGTGGCAAAAAGTTCCACTGTTCTTGTAGCTGCCACGATTCAAGCGTGGACAGTAATGGGCATGACATTTTTGCTCTCTTTTCAATTGCAAATTTCAATTCCGATTGGTCTGGTATTTTGAATTCGATTTTCTTTCATTTTCTGATGATATGACATTTCGTGTGAGGGACAAAAATGTCAGGCACAACCGTATTGCGGCATGGCCAAGTCCAGTCATGGCCAGTGGTTGGAGAGCATTAAACTTTTAGTACTTTTTAATCCATGTCCCGGGTCTCATTGGAATTGATAAGAGATTGCTAATTATTGTCATTAAATATTGCTTTACCGCTCATTAAGATGCAGGATTCTTCAGGATATGGCTTATCACATACGGCGGGTTTTCCCCTTTTTTACGCTGAACATTTGGCTTTCACGCTCTCAAGTGGAAAGAGTCACATTTTTGAAGATTATTACCGCGTTCATGCACATATGGATCTTTCTAAGCGAGCGTTGCAATTGTTTCATTTGATGTGACTCATTGGCGGGATCAAATTCCTTTTTAGCTTGAACAGCAACCGGGCCTTTTTTTCCGATCCATGCGGTTGATCATAAAGAAACAAGAACAGCTTTGATTCTCATCCTTGGCGACTGGTGCGTTCATCGTGTCATTTTCTTTTTGCAGCCCTTTGCAAGATTTGTAAGCCAGTCAGTCCAGTCACTATTCGAGTCTTAGAGCCTGAGGCCCCCGAGGTCCATATAGTGTCGATTCTCTGAAGCCTTCCGTAACTAATGACTGGTTCTGAATTAGGTGTTGTTTAGCTTGATTTATGAGCTTCAGATAACAGGCAATGAGGTAAGCACCGACCAATCCGTACTGAAGCGTGGTTTCACAAGGCCCCGATGAAACGTAGAACTGGTCCGTGGCTCATTAATTTTCACGGGGACTTAGAAAGCCTTGACAGATATTGGATCCGTTCTCGTCTTCTTTCTCTCCTTCTTCCTTCCACCTTGTTTATTTCCTCCCTTTTGGTCCACCCAAGAAAGCGAACATTGAACAGTGCTCCTTCAAGATCTCATATGCGATAGGGAACAGCGCACTCAAGGCGCACTCCTCTGTCCCATAAACACTAGTATACTGAAACGGGTGACACTGCAGTGCCCTTTTCTGGCCTCATTTTTCATGGCTAACTCAAATGGTGTGTTGCGATAGGGTCACACTTCCTGGAGGAGATTGCTCACCCGTCTGGATCTGAAACAATCCGATTGATCTTGATTCCAGATGATCACAGATGAAGTCGTTTGCCGCGTCACAATCACCCAATAGCGAGAACAGCAAGTCGTTCTTCAGTCGTGTCATCCTGTTCGATCCCTTCACGGCCAAGAGGAACAAGTTGAACGAGATGTCCGGCGCAGTCCACGCCCAAACCATGCTAGACCTGGGCCCTTCCAATAAAGTGGTCTTGAGCTTACCCGCCTCCAACGGGAATTCGCACAAACGAGAACTGGAGAAGGAAAAGTCCTCCGTGTCTACAGACTCCGGAACTTCCGGATCCACCAACGCCAATGCCTCCAACGGATCCTCCAAGCTTTCCAAGGTAGGAATGGCCTTCTGTTCTAGAACGTATCATTATTCGTTGAAAATGCTATAAGGGAAATTTGTCACACACACACACACGATGAAAGTGGAATTTAGGAATCGGTATAGCTCTAGGCCCGTTGTAGGCCTGCCATAAAAGACTCTTTCGAGGGCCTTTTCACGAAACACCTATCAATGGATTGCAGCTTTTTTAGATAAAGATATCCATTATGAGGTTCAAAAGGCATTTGTCGAAGAGTTTTAAACTATGCTGTTGATTTGGTTGGCACCTGATCCGTTTCAGGAATAACAAGCATTACCTTAATGCAAATCTCAGACGTTAAAAGAGCTTTTAAAAAAGCTTTGAAACCTGCCTTCAGAGTGCAGTTGTGAAAGAATGCTTACGAAGCTCCATTTTTTTTTGTATCCACACGTATTGATCCGTACAAATAAGATTTTTTTTCAGGGCATTTCGTAATAGTGGCTCTTCACAAACATGCATCTAGCATATTTGCAATGGCAACTAGATCAAAAAGACACTCAAAAATATGATTTATCAAGTTTCATCCATTTCTGACCCTTGAAATTGTCACTGAAATCATAGCACTATATTGAAGCCTTCTGTGGTCTTTTCTGGCATGAAATAACAATAATAATGCAGGCTTTCTTAATATAATCAAAATTCATTGATAACAGTGTGAATAGAGGATGGGAGGAAGGTGTTTGGTAAACTGGTCGTGGATGTTCCTTGAATATGCAGTCAATGGCAAACGTCAGAAAGCCTGGACGTCTTTAAGAATAATATCTTGAAGACCTGGCACATAGCTGTCAATAAATGGTCAGAAAAATCAGAGGGTCTACATAATAGTTAATATGGCATGCCTGCCAAAAAGGGACCACATAAGGACTGAATAGAGTTTCTAAACCACTCGACAGATTATGCACATATCCATGAATAATGCATCTATTATCGGGACAAGTCTTATTGTTCTAGTTTGAGTCGTTAATTTGCTAAATGCATGTAATTGAGAATGAAATACGTGTTTGAACCCAATTTGCATCACATCTCTTTTGGCTGACACAATGGAATCCCTAAATAACGAACATGGTCTAGGTTGTTAATCCGCTCTTCTATTGTCTCAGAAGCACGTTGAAGACAATGCTAACATTTTTTAGTTTTCAAGAATTTTTCTTATGAAAAAGGAAGAATATTACTAATTTTTCATGCCATCATCATATGTCCTGGTTATAACCATTCAAGTGCAAAATACAACTTTTAGGTTGTAATAACAATAATAGGTTAACTTAAGTTGTTCGACTAGACCTTTAACAATGATACTTTTCAGTGTACCCACCTCTAATTTGAGCTGTTTTCAAAAAAAGATATTCTTTCATACAAAAGTTGCTCCTTTTGCTTCTGTCACAAAGAAAAACTCAACTAGATGTCTTGCCCTTAGAGTCAACATTTTATCAGAAGTTATCTAACCACCTTATAAGGTTAAGCTGATTTGCCATTGGTTGTCACATCCTCAAGTAGGTCTCAACATTAAAAGAAAAAAAGCGACAAGTGTTGACCCTAAAAGAAGTCTCAAGGCAACAAATGGCCATTAGCGAAATTCTTTGCTTCCCCCCCCCTGCTTTAACTGTCGCTGATGCCGGTCTTTCCTGTCCAAATTTGAGTTCCTGGGACAATCAAGTCCGAGAAAGTGGGATTTGTCGACCAAAAAAAATCTTGAAATCCTGACTTGGCAAAGATTCAATCCCATCCTGACATCGACAAAGAGTCAACGTAACGAATCCTAAGGGGGGACAAAAGTACGCCCGTGTAAGAATCGAACATACGAAACGTGACAGAAGTCATTACTTAGTAATTTACTTGTATATATGTATGTACGTATATATATAAACGACGTAGATGTTATCTATGATGGGTTTGAAGGGTAAAATATCCCTTTTTTGGTGGCGAAGAATCTTGCCTCCACAAGTGTTTCTCAATGTGCTGGCCGTAAAATATCTTGGCTTCCCATCCAGCACCTTTGGTAAATGATTTGAGGTGAAATTTTATGAAGCTTTTCCTCGTATCTAATTTAGTTGCCATCTTTTTTCCCGGTCATCCAATTAAGCCAATATTTGAAACGTAATTTCATCCGCCTCCACTTGCATTAGAAGGCCGGCCGTCTGAAAGGCCGACTGTGTCTCCCAAATGCATTAATGGACATTAACCAAAAACATAACGACAATAGCAACCCTCCCTCTGCATTGATATATAGGTATTCAATGCTCAAATTTCCCACAGACACTTATTGATTTCCTCTCTCTTCTAAAACGCAATATATGATTGGGATCGCTGTTTTAAGTTCACATTCAGAGACAACGAAACTCTATTTAGATATCGATCAAGTAGTCAGTTTGCAAATGCACTAATAGCTAATATTTCTGATAAAGTAGCTATAAATTACTAGATAGCCCATTTTTAACTCATTTTTTCATCGGTGTATCAAATATTGCATCAATTCATCAAACAAATAAAAAGCCTGTAAAGAACAAAACCAAGTCAGCGCCATCTAGCGGTTCAATTGTAGCATCCAATTAGATGTGTTTTGACGTTTCTTTCTGTCACCACTCATCCCGGTAGTATCGAATTATGCTGGGCAAGCGTTCACATATCCACGTTACCGTTTCTGTCCCCCGCGAAATTCGATCACAATGACTAAGGAGAAAATGGCAAAATGTGCAGCCGTGTCCATCCACATGATATCATCTCGCCTCACGAGGAATTCTCGTTTTGCTTTCAGATTGGAAAACGTTTGCGAGAGAGTTGCCGCAATCTACGAGGAAAATCGTCCCCCAAATACAATCCGGATGACTTCTCCACGGTTCCAAAGCAAAATGTGAGTCCTCATCATCTCAACTCCTTTTTTTAACTAAGTGCATACAAAGAAGGAAGAGAGAGGCTGGAAGGCAAGGAAATCACCCTGTTGACTCAAGTAATGGTTGGGCAAACAATCTCGAATCCATGTTTATGACCCTTGTGTGGGCGCCGCCGATTATTATATGTATGCCTCCCGCATATTTCAAAGCACACTTTTGCCTTTTGATAAAGCGGAGAGCATTGATACGATCACTTACGACGAAACTGGGCCGGAATGGGAACAACTTGGCATAAGTCGAATTCGTTCACGGTCTCGTTCTCCACCGCTGACATTTCAGAATTTCCTGGCTATTTACCCAGGGAAGTACGAACGGCTCCAAGTCAGTTTGGGAGTACAGAACACTACGTGCTACATACAGCATGCATTGTACAGCACAATCAATAACATATATAAATATACTTGCTAGAAATTGGAATTTTGAACAGAAATAACCCGTGAGAAGCAGGTTCCATTGCATGTGAGTGGAGAACGAAATGAAACGAACTTGCCTGTCTGTCCATATTTCTTTGATCTTGAACCCAACAACAAACACCTGGTCATTCATTTGCCCAATCTACCTTGTAATGAAGTGGGAAAGACAGGAGCTCTCCCTCGTTCCTTGTTGCAACTTCCTTCCGCGGGATTACAGGAGAACTTGGAACACAGTCAAGGTGATTTGCTCCGGAGAGAAAAATGTACTCATCTGTCAAAGTGAAAAATAACGCGGTTCAAATCCCGAACCTTGACTCGAATCGGGAATGAAAAAAAGTTCATCATAAATTACGTGATGTCAAACTGTTTTTTTGCGCGACTTGTCGCCCCATGGCCTCACCTTGAGTGCCTAGGGAGGTCGTTCACCTACCATGAATGCTTTTTCCACTCAAATAATCGAGGGATGTCTTTTGGATGCTTCCAGGATAGCAACCGAACCCGTCACTACGTGGCCATGGATTTCAGTGGGAAAGTGGGTCGGATCGTGGACCAAAAAGATGTACGAGGTTACACAACCAAAGACGGATACGCCTATTTCCGCCGAAAGGTGTCGCCCAAAGACGTTGAACCTCTTCTCACCAAAAGCCAAGCCTCGATCCATTTGGACCAACCCTGGTTTCATCCCAATATGGGACGAGATCTGGCCCAGCGAATTCTAACCACTCACAATATTGACGGGTAAGTCTGATTGTTTGTGCTTGGAAAACTATATCTTTTAAGAAGGAACTAAAACGTGGATATGGGTGCATTCGAACAATTTATTATTTTGGATAAATGATTAGTTCAATAATCCAGGTACGATTTTCCACTGTAGAACATTACATGAGACATTTCCTGATTAATGGGTCGGTCTCAATTGACGAGGGCAATTATGTTATGTAAATTATCAGGAATAATTGTCCAATTATGAGTGTATCGATTGAGAAAAAAATGGTTTCAATGTGAGTTCTGATTAAGAGCGAAAAATCTAGCGCCAGTATCCGTATGTTTCCTGTCTGTGAATCTTGTCCACCATGTTATTTGGCCTTCTTGGTAATTCATTCATGAATCCTTGGGTGTATTTTACGTGCTCAAATCCGAATAAAAAGCAGTCAATTGCTCTTGGCAACAAGGATATAATACCTTAGAAACCAGAGGATCGAATTAAATGTGAAATGGAAACCAATCCTCTCATCCGTCTCCTCCAGGGCTTTCTTGGTACGTGACAGTAGCGTGTCCGGTGGCTACGTGATCTCATATGTGTCCGGTGGGCGGACTTACCACGCCCAAATTCTACCCGACACGTCCAGTTCAGACCCCGAGGGTGGCCGGGGCGTTTTCTTCACCCTGGATGATGGAAAGACCCGATTCTACGACCTTTTACAACTCGTCGAATTCTACGAGCTCAACCGAGGCAGTCTGAACTCGAAGTTGACCTACCGAGTTGTCAAGAAGGAGGTCACCAAGTCAGAAGAGTCTAGCACTGTCAGGTGAGCAAACGAATAGAATCCCCGTCTTGATGAGTTTCGTGGGAAATGGGATTGAGAAAGTGATTCCTTGAAGTGAATGCTCTCTTTCGGAGAAAGTCTTCTCCTGACAAAACTGACTTGAGAGCAGGCAACGACGATGATACCTATATTCCCTTCAAGAAGGCTGTAATGTGAGAGATGATGAGGAAATCAAGGCTGCATAGGAGAATGGAAGGACTTGGAAGTATGTTCAATCAAACGAAAAAGCAAATGTCTTTCAGAGCCTTGAAATAATCTGCACATTTTAGTCGAGGAAGAACACGTTGTAGGGCTCCTGGAATGTTTGAGATCAAAGTGTTCTTTGCGTGAAACAAGGTTGTGCCATAAATTGAAAAGTTTTTTGGGGTACAAAGAAGCACGGGCATAGATATCAATCATATTTATGCCAAAATACTACCACATTCAGAATTTGGAAGCAAGAAGGTCTAAATTTATTTGACTGTAAAATAAACCCATGGAAAATTTTATGAAAGAGTCCGTCATTCAAAAACTGAAGCTCCTCTTTTTACATATTTGCCTCTTTGTCCGATGTCATGTCATCAACTTAATCAAAGGTTTTTTTTTCGAGGTTCTTACATATGTGTCGCCACATGAATTCTTACCTTTAGTCAACTGCATTGGTATTATCGTATTAACAAGCTCTTGCAACTCTTTCGCAGATGTGATGATTCCTCGTCAGGACAAGTTTCGGAATCGTCCATGGAGTCCCAGACTCCCATCGCAGCTGCCTTTCCCAAAGACGCAGATGATGAGGTGGCTGCGGGCATAGCCCATACGGTCGCATCTTTCCCGGAATCCCAGAGTACCTGTTGCACCAATAGCAGCAATCCCACCACCAAAATGGACACCAATCACAACAGCCACGATGCCAAAGCCAATAGTTGCCCAGGAGACGAGCCACAAGTGGAGACCGTGGTCGAATCCTTTGCATTGTCAGTGGAAGATGCGGCCATGGCCTCCGAAGGCGAGTCCGAGAGCCTCAAAGATCCCCAAGAGGGGTGAAAATAAAAAACGAAATAAAACCCACACTGGATTGTCTAGAAGTGATATGCTAAATCCACACTTGAAAAAGCAAACAAACACAAACCCACAACAACAGCAACAACAACAACAACAACAACAAAACGAAAAGAAGAGTCATGAAGAACCCAAGAACCATTGAATATCATCCTTCACCAAGCTTGATAGGGGATATCACCCATATGTGGGTGTTCCTGTCGTTTCAAGAAAAATAACGACTTCTATGATCGTTAGACTAACATTATTCTCAGCTTGATCCCCCTCCCAACGCCTCCACCCCACGCCCCAATTGTCTCCAAGATCAAAAACAAACCTTGTGATTTAGGGAATTGTCAAACCTACTATTCTAAATGGCCCTTTTTTTGACCAAAAAATGAAAGAAAAACCGTTCTTGTCGTCAGAACTCTTCTCTCATTGTCATGAACTACAACGTCTTTCTCAATACATTAATAAGAATCCAAGTTGACCCTCAATAATAATGTAAGATAATAACCTGTGTCAAAAAGAGTCCATTCAGTTACAAAACAAAGAAAATCACTTGTCTATCTCTCTACCTTGGTGAACCTTAGTGACCGAAGTTCCCCCTTCAGCCGACAATAATAACCCGTCAAACACGGCGATTGTAAACAACATCCAATCAACTTTGTCTTTTAACGCCCCAGTCTGTTGGCCCTCATGAAAAGGGCACGGATTGTGCTAAACTCCGTAGTATTTCTGTGTCAGTTGTACGAGCGGATTGGGCCACGTGTTTGACGGTTCTGCCGGACGTCATATCACAAGTTCGTCTCTCTATTGGAAGTCTGAATATGTTGAACAAGGCCTAGACTGAATCCATCTGATTAGGGTGACCTTTTTGGATCAATCAATGAATGGTGAGCCCAATATCAGCCGAGTTATGACGTTTGAGTCTTCAGTGAGATCATACATTTTGTAAGCACTGTCAACGGGGACTCATTGTACAGTATTAGTCAGCAGCAAGTCCAGTCCTCTTGTTTCCCCATACATCATCACTGATGATATAAATGACATGATAATAATAATAATAATAATAATGATACAGATTTCGGATTCCTTGGTGACACAACCCCTCAGCCAAATTGGAGAAAATGAGTGGACAACGTCAGATGCTATTTTTTGAGAGGCCCCACCATGTTTCAGCAATAGCCTTTTTAGCCGTTTAAATTTGACCGTAATTACTATGATATAATTATCAATCATTGCAAATACTACAACCACCATCCACATCTCTCTAAATATATTGATGGGCACCTACAATCTCTCTTTATCTTCGCTCCCTCTTTATCTATCTCTGTGCAATACCTGAACAGAATCACTTGAATCAATTTGGAAATCAATATCTCGTTGAAGAAAAAATATCAACCCTTTACATGGAGAATGAAAAACGTTCCACACTATTTCGACTTTAAAGCACCCAGTTAACACCAAACCCATCCGAAACTATAGTTTTTTCCTCTTCCTTATTCCTGTGAATAAAACCACTTCAATTATCATTACAATATTCCGATCACATATATGTTATGATAGATCTATCATAGAATGTCATGCAAATACATCGAGTACACAATAAACAATTACACACTTTGAACAAACTGTGATCCTTTTTCTATGAACCACAGAGGTGTGATTGAGACCCGCAATCTATGGCGCTCTCTAATAGAAGCGTACGAGCATGAAAAGCGACCTCTGACGGGCGCAGTCCTTAAGATCCAAGAAGCCAAATTCCATAAAAATGGATCATAATAGGAACCAGTTTAAAGTGACAATGCGTGCTCTAATCCTGTCGACGGAAAGTCCGAGAAAATCACTCAATCACGCTTTCAACAAACCAATGTCAAGTTCGTTATCGGAGGATAAGGGGAAAAGGGAAAAGTTTAAAAGTTTTTAAAGATTAGGTATGACTTCATAAATCATAATCAGCGCAAACCCGCACGTGTACATATTTAAATGGATGTTTTGCTTTTATATCAATCCTGTTGTTGAAAGCAATGCTCAAACCCATGAACGACCAACGATACTTAGATGGAGGGATAACATTTTAACTGCAAACTAAACTAAATGTCCTTGCACCGTATAAATTTTTTTAGTTGGACTATCCCATTCGAGAAAATTTTCACACATGGGTTTTGATTTCAGTTGGTCATATGATCTGAGATTAAGTTTAAAAAGTGATAGTTTTTATCCTAAAAGATGGCAAATAAACATGGACAAGATTTACATGCACCCCACTGGAGTACAGAAGGGGATGCCATAAATCAACATGTTCTTCCTCAAACGAGACCTGGTTTAGCACAAAATTAACGAGCCAACTCTCTTGTGGTAACTGATCCCAGTTTTGTAAAGCCAAGGAGTGAATCGTAGATGGGGAAAAGATCCAACTTATGTAGTCTAGTACGACCTTTTCTCGATCTAAGATTCACTCCTTCGCTTTAAAAAACTGGGCTCTGGTTTCCGTGGCCTTTTCTCGTGCGAGGGTTTGAGGGAGCTAAGCTTTTGATCCAGCCGTTGGGTTGACTTAAAATTTGAAAATTTAAATGGTTGAGACTAATGGCCAGCCTCAGCTGAAAAGTAATGCAATTGCATTGACTTGAATTGGTCAATCTTTGCGTCCCCGTTTTTTTATTGGAGTGGGTCATGTATGCAAGTGTACACTTGGTCTAAACTGAAACTTATCTGCCCACACTACTCTTAAGAAGCAAAAAACGCAAGTCTTAAAGTAGGAGACATTCTCTTCTGTAATTCACAGAGCTCAAAGAGAAGGTTATTTTTGGGGCAAAATAATTAGAAAATAACCATCTGCCGAAAAAACATTGCCAATTTGAAATGCAATTTTGCGTTAAACGAAAATAAAATAGATGGTCGAACTTAATCTGGATGGTTTTTGTCAAAAGTGGGTTCAAAAACAGGTTTCTTGCGCTCACGAAGACTTTTAGATATTTTTATGTACACTGAAACTTAAGATTGTTTTACTTAATGCATCTTCGAAAATGATGCAAATTATTTTTACACCAGCCGTCTTGATGTTGGTTCTTTGAGGTTATAAAGGACAAAAAAAAAGATATCTAGTTGCTAACCGATCAAAATCACGTGGTTGCAGACGAAGACTATTTTTGGTTCACTTATCAAAGGACGGCTCTACCAGAACTCCTTGACTTTTCCAAGAATACTAAAGCAACGAAACGCCACTTTTTTGTGATCACCAAACCTTTCCCGCCAAGTAAGGCCTAAACTTTTGCTGCTGAAATTTTTGATTGGCATAATTATTGAACAAAATATGTGACTAACATCATTTTCGGAAACATTGATGGTATGTGCTTAAAACCAGGGATGTAAAGATAGTTAAAATGACTTTAAACATGTCTTAAAGTACAACAACTGAAAAGTGCAAATTAGGTTTTCTTGATAAAGCAAGAATTTTCTCAAAACACAATCAGTCAATACTCTTATACCAAATATCTTGACCAAATTTCAAGTAATTTGACGCGTTTTTTTTAATTTTTTATGAGACTATGGTTCTCACTCTGGGAATGGCCCTCAATTCAAAAGTAGACATACTGTAGATGCATACTGAAGAGATCACGGTATCTGGGTACAAACATTGCACTAAAATAGACCCAACACTAGAGGCACGAAGCCTATGAATAGTAAGTCAAATCAGGGCCTTATAGTGAGATCTGAAAGATGGAAAAACGTTTCACAAGAAAACTTAAATCAAGGACTTGACCATGGTTCGCAATAAAAGTCATCAAAGGCTGTCAAAGTAATGCAAATAAAATTGGCAAAGAAGGCAATGAAAATTGCAACAAAAAGAGTAAAACATGCAAAGAAATATTCAATAATATGAAAAAAATCGGATGCTTCAACAATGCTTAAAAAGCCAGTTACAAAAGAATAAACAATAAAATCCCATGTTAAGCTAAAATTATAAATACAGGGTGAACGGGATAAAGTGTTACAAACAAAAGCATCTATTGCCGCAATGAAAATTGCTCTAAAACACTAGATTCTGGATTTAGGCTCTTCGATGAACTCCCTTTCAGTGTATAAAAAGATTGGTCAAATTGGTCACTTCTGACAAAAAATATGCACAAAACACCCACTGTCAGCTCCATCGCTGGCACGCTCTGTACTGTCCCTAGAAATGACTTGCTGACCTTGGCTTCCGTACGTCGAAAGCTGTTGTTCAAAAAATGTTGCAATGGTTTCAATGCAAAGCCAATACCGTCGGCAATTGGGCACCAATTTTGAAAGTAAATGGTTCAACCATAGAGTCACTTTTGCCAAAGCAAATTCTGTAACACCTTATAAAATCCACCCAATAGAGCATGGAAAAAAGGATGCAAAAATTTTCTCTATTGGCACTCTATTCCACAGAATGATTGTAGCAAGCCTTATTTCTTACTGAAAGTGCCCCACGAAGCCAAAGCCAAATATTTAAAGCATATTAGGTTACTTAATAAGCTCTTTATACTGTATGGGCTTTGAACAAAAGCAGCTTGCGTCATGGCAAAACCTTTGTGTTTATGCGGTGAATCAACCCAGTTGGGCTTACAAGTAAGAATGCCCACGGACTTCTAGAAATATGGACTGCGAACAAGCTTCCCTTCAAATCGACCTGCTCTTGGTCATAGCGACTAGCAACTCTGAGCCATTTTTCGAATTAAAGTTATAAAATAAGAAACGTAGATCTCTTCAATTAACGGTAGGTCAATTTCATATCATTTACATGCAAAGTCGATCGTTTCAAAGTTATGTTGTCAAAAGCTTATGTAGCTGACCAAGAGCAGGCCGAAAATTCAAATTTTATGCAGTGTTTACTACATAACTTTGAACATGTCTCCTGAGTTCCCTAAGCATAGGTTTGGGCTCAAACTTGTCTGAGTTCATCTATTTAATAAGACCTTGTGGTCGTATGAAATGCTTCTTACAAATAAGATGAGCGGTTTAGGAGACAGGATATTTTTGCTTCCGTTTGCAGTCCATATCTTAAGAAGTCCGTGGCATGCCATGGGGAATGGAAATAACTCTTTTTTTTCACTCGATACTTTGGCTATGTACTGAAAAACTTAAGTACTAGGGGCGGTTTATTTTTGAAAATCTGAAGAGACGTAATCTTTAATGGTTGTGCTGTCCAAAAAGCAAGATGGTCACAGCACTTACCAAGAAAGGCATTTGAAATAAAGAAGCAACTATCATGATATGGAAGAAGATATTTTTTAAATAATTTTTTTTTTATTTTTTTGTACATTTTGAGGAAAATTTGGTAAGATTACTTTGAAAAACTAAATTTTTGAGGCAAAATGGTTAAAAATACAGCAAAATACAATTTACCCAACATACTGCAAACAGTGAAAAAGATTGGAGAAGTAAAAAGATAATGCATTTGTATATTTCATACAGCCTTGGTCATCATTAAAGCTGGGGAAAATTGCAATCACGTATTTTAGATATTTGATTCAATTGCTTACCATATTTTCTCATTAAGCGAATATTCTGCATATCTGTATAACTTATCCTCAAGAAATGTTAGAACACACGACTTTTATTGAGTACACGTTATGACTTGCCGTCATGAGTTTCAGAGCTTATTGCCATGGGGTCATGTGGGGTTATTTATTCGTTTATGTTAAGCCCTTGGGTTTTTTATTAACTATTTATACTGACTAGTAGAGCTCATCATAGTGGGAAAGTCCGATCAAACTGATCTGCTGATCTCCCGAATTTTGTGTCTTGACATCCAATAAATTCCAAACAGATTCGTTGGGATGCATAGTCTGAGTTTTAGTGATGAGGCAAGACATTTCTATGTTATGTTATTCTTTTAGATTTGTCTGACTGGTTTTCCTTAGCACTGGGCACCTTTTGTCTTAAGAATCTTAAAAGAAATTTCTTTATCCAATTAGGACCCACAGTGGTTATATTTTCTGGTTAAGTGTTTGCTCAAATGCCAAGACATCTAGATATGTTTTTCTATGTCAAAGAGACAAAAGGAACAACTTTTGTGAAATACACATGTTTAAAAGTATCAGATAAGTGTGTTAAATCACTTAAAGTGCATTAAAGTGCACCATTGTCAAAAACGTAGTCAATCAGTATTAAATATACTCTCAGTAATGTATTGACGAAAAATTTCATAAACTTCTATTCCGCAGATGCCTAGATATTACAACTTAAAGGTTGCGTTTTACGTCTTAAAAGATCGAAAAATGGCCTAATTATGTTTCCAATCATTCCCAAGGAATATGATTGTGTTTTTCAATGACACGACAAAAAATTATATTTTCTTTAAAAGCAAAAAGCAGCAAAAATTGTCGCTTAAAACTTACAAAACATGCAAAATTGCCTTTCATTTTACTTAAGATGCCAAAAGCTACAATATCCTATAGTGTTCCTAAAATATCTGAACGATACCTGTGACAGTTTAATTTTCCAAATTGTCACTTTTTGCAATAATTGATTTCTACGTGTTACTAGCGATGTTTTTATGGAACGTTAATAGAATTTTGTCAAAATTCAAGATAAAGCTTCATTGAAGTTGCGATTGACAAGTATGGCATCAAAATTGTGAAATATTGACATTAAGTAAGTTTGAAGTTTTATATTGCAAACTATATTCGGGCTTTTCTACCTGCTTCAGAAAAGCGAAAAATTTTCATTTATATTTTTAGAAATAGAAAAAGCTTATTATATTTCTTGGCAACTGCTTTAAGCTATAACCGGAGCAATTTGCTGTCAAATTCGATGAAAATGCAATCTTTTAAAACGAGATATCTTATAGTTTGCTCCATGGATTTGAATAAAATTTTAGTTGGAAACGCACCTATGGTTACTTCCAACATCTATTGATTACGTTTTTAAAAATGCTATCTCTTTGTAGGTTTTTGATTGGATTAATATTCTAATCTGAGCTAGAATCCAAAATGATTTTTTACAAAAAATGTTCCTTTTGTTTCAATAACAACGAAAATCATTATTATAAGTCTTGGCATTTGCAAAAACTCTTTATCAGTATTGTGAGTAACACCGTGGACCCTTATTTGAAAAGTCACACGGCCCAAACAAAACGGGAAGAGGCCTGGTAGATTGCTAAATAAACTACTCTTGCCTGGCCTAAAACGCAATTTCTCTTCCGGACTTAATGTGACCTGGGTCACTAATTTTGAATTAAGTTTTTGATAGAATCAGCCAAAAGCAAGGCAAGCACATTATAATTCAATAAAGAGTAATCGGCCTAATCAGCCCTTTATTTGGTATAGGCTGATTCACGTAAACCATTTTTCGAGCAGCGTAAGAAGGCTATCGAGGGTTTTAAGGATATTCTAGGTAATGCTTTATAAATGGGCGGATTTTTCTAATTGGTTCCTGGAAACCGTGGAAAAAACATTTAACCTTTTTCCAGCCTTTAGTCATCAGGTATCTATATTTGGTCTTTGAAAATGGCCTTTTTGGATAACGGCTTAGAATTGCGGTGTGCCTTTTAAACAAAACTTCAATTAATGCTTGCTATCAGTTATAAATAAATATCGAAATGTAGTTTTAACTTACTTATAAATATACTTAAATATTTGCCTCAAGATGCAAATCTTTTCTTTACTATTTTGTTGCATCTTCAAAAATTGTTTCCTTATTCAATGCGCATATTTAAAAAAAAATGTTTTGCATATTTCCCCAATATCAATTTATCGCCAGTTTGATTTTTATTACTGATCCAGCTGGGTCAAATTAACCTTGGTTTCACTTCAATTTGTTAGCTCCTTATCTCTCTTTTCTTCCCGAGATTAATGGATTAAGGATCTTTCACGGAACTCATTGCTTGCCCTGTATGGCACGGCACGATTGCCCCCTTTATGACATGTATGAGCCTTCTGTCATGGGTTTAGCTAGTGAGTGCCCTGTATTGCAAAGGTACGATAAATGACGGTAGCGCCAAACATCAACTATTTTCTTCAAACAGTAGCCTAAAAATAAATATTTTGAAAATTGATTTTCTCACAAAAGGTGAAGAAAGGGTTTTTAACATTCAGAATATGTTTCAGCATGCATAAAAAGTAACATTCTATAAAACTAACGCTTACTACTTTTGGTTAAAATACGTTTGATTTAGATCTGTCAGTACTTTGAACGAGGTTTTTAGGATGCAGTTCAAGGTTAAATTTTTGGGTATAAAAAGCATGAGGCGCTGAACTCACTTTTAAGTTACAGGACAAGGAACAAGATTACCTAACGAACTATTTTAAGGAAAAATTCATCTCATTCGTTCTTATATGCAAAACTTCACGCTCTCCAATCTTTCCTAGTCATGGAGTACTCCATGTCCTAGTCAACTTCTTCATTGGACAGACTGCCTCTGAACAAAAAAGGAGTATTATTATTTCTTGTTCCCAATTTTCCCTTTCAATGGAAAAGCTTTTGTTTTTCACTCTAGTTCAGCGTCTTATGTCTATTAATTTAGACGTAACCTGGTGAGCAAATTGATCATCATCATCATCAATACACAACTTCACTTGACATGCCTACTTTCAAGGGACCTTCAAGGGAACTCTTGATAGAAAAATGCTAATCCACTTTTCAGACCATATTGCAAGCTATACCAAAATTCTGACGTGGATATTATCAACAATGCGGTTTGGCCGACATTGCATGATCTTGACCCCAAATGTAAGTTGTATATACATATACCCACAAAAGTGATTGAAATTCATTGGGATAAAGGCTTTGGTCGTTTATTTCATAGAGATAGATAGTCTTTGAAATAAATATTGGAGGAGATCAGGTGCTTATTCATAAGAAGGCTGGGGATAAGCGGGCTTGTAGGCGGGCTTGTAGGTGGGCTTGTAGGGTTGGTACTTGGGCTCATACTTGGGTTTGTAGGACTCGTACTTGAGCTCTCCCTCGTATTGGACATCAGCCACATAACCGCCATACCCATCAACAGTGTAGGTGACCTTCTGTGTGCGGCCGTCGGGGAGGAGCACGTTGTATCCACCATTGGTGTTGTATCCCTCACGAGCCTCATTGGCATCAAAGTTCAAACCGGCATATTCATCCTTGACCTCATAGTTGTATTGGTAGGAAGCAGGCTCTTCCTTGTAGGAAGGCTGCTTGTAGCTGGGCTCGTAGCTGGGTTTGTAGCTAGGCTGGTATCTGGGCTCATAACGGGGAGCGTTGTCGGCGACGGCAAGGGCAACAAGGCCAAGGGTGGCAATGAAGGTCTACGAACAAAGAAACGCTCTATGAGCTGTAATCATAATTCAGTGTCTCATTGAATATTACCTTCATAATGAGGGATGAAAGTTCAACTGATGACCACTCATCTCAGGATGCTCCTTTTCTTGGTTGCCCAATCTGTGACTCTTCTGAGCACTAGTTCTCATGTCCTGCCTATGTCACGGCGTGTATGTGTGATGGGTAGGCTTTGTTGACGCTTTTAGAGGGTTGACGGGGAAGGCATATCACAATATCGCATTGTTGTTTGAAGCGGTGTCTGGAATTTGGGCAAGAAAAGGGGCGTTGGTTTCCTTCTTGGCAACTGGTGACCCGGTAAAATATTCAATGTACGTTTATGTCATGGACGTTGTGTCGAGTTTGTGTCAAGTTGCTGTGAGGGAGTCCAGTTAGGACCAACTTGTTTTAGGCGAGTCCTTTGCTTAATGATTTTTCAGAACGATTTGGTCGAGAAGAACTGGTTTGTGGGCGAGCTGGAACTGAAAATTCTTCCGTTTACATCGCCTTTTGTGAGAAGTTCGAAATACAAGTCTTATCGACAAAACTTGCCGATATCTATATTTTTTTGCTTCATGGCCACACCTATAATCACTTCACGTTTAAAATTGGTCCATTTTACTTCATAAACTACTTCTATTTGCTCCAGTTACTAATGATTTGTCTTAAGAAATGATTTGTATGCTTTTGCAAAATAGCATCTTTGAGAGTAGCTCACATTAGTACATTGAATCACTTAAAGTACATTGAAAATTATCACTGGGCAAAACCTAATCAAACGACAATTAGTTGTACTCTTAGTTATGTACTGACATCAAATGTCAAATTTTTTAAAGATCTTTTCAACACCTGCTTAGTTATTACACTTGGATAGGTGCGTTGGGCAGTAAAATCGATCGGACAACGGCCCGGCCCAACTCTAGTTCAAATTTTTGTCAAGACAAATGATGCACTTCGTTGATGACATAAAAATCAACAATATTCTTTCATTGTCATTACTATTTCTTAAGAAGCTGAAAGTAGCAAATTTTGGCCCATCGAACTGATTGAGGATATAAAATTTCCGATCAAATAGATTTAGAAAATTCACCTTTAGCCTGCGCTCAGCTATCTGCACAATAAAACATTAATCTTATTCCCCTTGAGAAGTGAAGGGAAAATAAACACCTGATTTCTTTAGCACACTGCCAGAAGCGCGCCCAAAAATGACATTCTTTTTTTTTATAACACATTACTCGATTGTTAAAAATTCCTTTAGATGGCGTTTCTAGATGGCTTAGATGTTTGTCGAAGTTTTTCTTCCACCAAATGTCCAAAATCACGGTGCCATATTATACTTTCCTTTGAATTTTCATTACTTCAAATGGCCTGTAGTTAAGAATAAGCCTCTGCTGGCTTTCTGGGGCGTGAGACATTGTCTATGATGTTATACGTAGGCATAAAAGAAGGACCGAAAGTAGCAAAGTCACGTAAAGTGAACCACACGGGAATTATTACATGGGAGATTCTATGTATGGCAATGGCTTCTTACCTTTCTTAATGGCAACACATGTCCCAGTGCACTCCCGTTCAACCGGGAAATCTGGTTTTGGGTTGGTTTGGGTGGGTGAACTAGTGCATTTTTTACCTTCCAGGTTTGGACGAGGGTCGTTTTTTTTGCAAATCTGGCTTCCTAATAGAAATTTGTTGATTTCGTGTTTCTTTAAGTTATCTTTACATCTTTTAAGACTTCAAATGGTTTTTGCTTGGTGCTTTTAGTTTGGTCTATTTTAAACATCTGCGTGGTGCCCAATATGAGCAATACCTTCACCCCGAAGCTTTCGAGACGTCATAATACATAATACTTTAATAAAGATCCGCTTCAACGTCTCATTACACCAGTTTATAGGATTAGATAAAAATTCACAGAAGAAGACAAAAATATTTTATTTCGTTTGGAAACAGTAGTTCCAGGGGCCTCTATGAATTCGAAGAGCGAATCATTTCGTTTCATTTATACTGCTATTACAACATACTGTTCAAAGCCCTATTTCGTAATAAATATTTTCATTTGCGCCTCCCTGAATGTATTTGTACATCGTTTGCAACGATAGTCTAAAATTGCTAATGTGGTCAAAACTGGAGCTATTTTTTCTCATTAACTGCCACCGAAATAATACACGTGTACCTACAGTAAATCTGGAACAACTGACGTAAATTTTTAACTCAGAATTTTGAAACTAATTATCCCCATCTCCTCTATGAAGGCATGTTGTGGGAAAGACGCACAGAAGAGAATTATAATGGCGTGGTGAAACTTCCGTGTGTCTTTCCCACTAAAATTATTTTTTCCAAGAAATGCATCCTGCATTTTTGGCACATGCTTAGCTTTTATAATTTAGAGTTGTGTTTTTCCCCACAATAGTTCTGTGCCTTAAATTTTAACATTGATGTTATAAAATATATTAAACTTAATTTATTAAATTATTAATTTATATTATACTTTAATATTAAGAGATCGAAAATACAAAAAATACCTGTCAACGTTACTCAAGATGTGAGGTTTTTATTTTTCCTCTTATATTTTGCAAGCTACTACTGAAAGAAATTTACCCTCCAATTTCGAGCATATTCCTGGTCTAGATTTAAAAATATACAACACAACCCCTTAAAGATGCAAAAAAACTGCGAAAGGAAGGTGGCCAAACCTTTACAAAGGTTAGCCCGCCATTAAAACTGCTAATAGTTTTGGCATCTTCCGCACCTGGGTTTATAGTAATAATGATCTCCATGCCACCACCAGGGCATTCTCCTCGTCCAGAGGCCAGTTTTTTAAAGCTCGTACCTTGGAGTTAGGGGCTTGGACGTTGACTGGTATGATACTGCACTGGTCAAAGAGGTGAGCAAATGCTCATTCTGTGTAAGGTCCAAGCCTTAACTCAGAGGTACGAGCGTTTAAAAAACTTGGCTCAGGTCTACCTTGAACAAAGGTTGGGCTCCAGAGGATTCTTTTCGAAATTGGTTTGGCCCTCAAAAAGGCCCAACCTGAATCCCCTGAATTACAACATCTGGAGGCATGTGGAGACCAAGGCCTGTCTCATCATCCACAACAATATGGGCAAGCTGAAGGCCTCAGTTGATGAGGCCTGGGCCACCATTGACAATGGATGCTTAAGGAAGATTTTCCCCAACTTTGTCCCCAATTTCAAGCTCTGCTTGGCCATCAAAGGCGGTTTATTTAAGAAATATAGTGCTTCGATTTATGCCTTACAACTTTAAGTTTAGGTCTTAAGCTCTCTGAATGATTAGAAATAAGTTTTACTTGATTAAGCCCATTGAAATCAACAAGTAGATGATACTATGTATGGTGCACCCTGTATTTGAACAACTGAAATGAAATCATAGCATTGCGTGGTCAAATATGATGCCCAAATGCATCTTTTACAGGGTGATATTTAACAATTTGCTAATAAAATGGTAGTGAAATTATAATTGAATACGTATCTGCGGATAATTGTAACTTCCATCATTTACATTAACTGTTTTTTTATCGAGCTCCATTTCACAGATCCTATACAACATCATCAGTTTCAAGTAATCGTATCCTAATGAAAAACGTCGCAATAAACACATTCATAATACATTTATGGGGATTGAAATACTCAACCGAAATTTTTCTAATAATGCAAAAAGTTTCCAGCAATTCAGTTTCCCAGGCAAGTTTTATTTTGAGTTTACTCGTCATCGAATGGATGTTAGATGTGTTACATTTGTGCCGTAGATACCCAATCAAAATGGATCCGGGGCCTCAATAAATATTAAGTCATCCACTTCACTCCTTGGTAAGTGCAAACACAAACACTTTGTTGCTTTATGGAGATTGATTCAGGGAAGCAAGCCGTGGCCCATTTGCCCCATGAAAAGCCTTCACCCAAATATTGTACAGGGTGACAACAATGACTTAGGGCACTTTGAAACGGCTTTAACTCTTCATCTATTGAGATTTCAGAGGTGACTCTGTTATGTTAAATCATTAAGTATATACCCTGCTACAATTCACATTACAAGTTTATTCGACGTATCCACCTCTGGCAGAAATTACAGCCTTCACACGTTTTCGCGCTGCATTACAAGAAGCACGTATGGTTGCCTCGTCAACATTTTCCAATTCTGTCAATAAGGCTGCCTTGAGATCTTCAATGTTTTTGTACAACTGTACCCCAACCTTCCTCTCCAGAATTGACTAAATACAAAAGTTGATTACATTGAGATCTGGAGAGGAAGGAGGCCACATTGTCTTGTCTCAAAAGTGCTCAAATTTGTCCTCGCACCAGCTCTGAACGAGTTTTGTTGTGTGGGAGGGTGCACCATCCTGCTGGAAACAGTAGGAACCCGTCCATTGTTGTGCCTGAATCCAGGGAAGCACCTTAGAGGCTAAAATGTCCAAGTAAATGTGCTGGTTAACTTAAATACCCTCTGGAATGAAGACCAAAGAGGTTTTCTTGCCGCAATCGTTTACACCAGCCCACACCATTACAGATGCTGGTTTTTGCCGCCTGAATATTGTTCTCTCTTTCACAGGAACACTCTGAATGTTCCTGGCCAAAATCCGATCAATTTGACTGTTGAAAGCAGCTTCAACAGTGAAAAGCTTTTCATCTGGCCAAATCACAGAAATGTCCGTGCCCTCTTGAAACCACTTCTTGAATTTTCTTGCTCTGGAGAGCCTCTTCTGGATAACAGTTGAACTCGAGATCTGTATCTTTTGCATATGGTAGGCAGTCATGTGTAAGTCCTCTTTGACCACCTTTCGCATAACTTCCCGGTTCACACCTGCCTGGCGAGCCATTTGTCGAATGGACCTCTTGCTGTTTCAACAAATTTTCATTCCGGTGGTTTTTACTAGTTTTGGTGTCCTCAGCGACCTGGGCCCGTTCTCAACACTGTTGAACTGTTAGAACCTTTTAATAGTATATGACATAATTGATTTTGACACTTTCATGACTCCCAAAGAAAGTCTTTGCAATCTTCCTGCAACTGTGGCCTTCCTTATAAAGTTTTATGATGGCCTCAAGTTTTTCTATTTTGCGACAAATCTAGACACCATACAAATCACAAAGTCAACACAAACAACAATTAGAGGTAACTGGATGATATCCTTTTTGCATATGGCGGGAAATTTGAATGATGGAGTTGCATTTGAAGCTACTTTTGGATACCCTAAAACATACTTATCACCTTGTAATGGACATCATCTTAAGTGGAAGGGACTCTAAATGGATGCATTTCCATCGCCTGAATGTTATGTTCAGCCTTTCTGAGCAAATTCCAAAAGCGTAGTATGCTCTTGATTAATTTGTTTGATTTTGCGATAAGCAACGTGGCAAAAACATGCAAATTTATCAAGATTAAAGTCACAAGAGTCAACCGTTATAATCGTTGTATTGAATCTTTTTTTGTAGCTAAGATATGTCGATTGTGTAACCAATACAAGAATACCATTCAAAGTAAACATTGTCATGTCTGATTTTTAAGAGCAATGGAAATGGTCACGAACAGTAACAAAACACTTGACATACTAAGAAATTGGCATTAGCCATTCGATGAAGCCCCTGAACATAAGTTTGGTCAGGGATTTTGGACGAATACCGATCTAAATGAGTTTGAAACGATAGGGAGGGTCAGATGTAACAAAGAGCCGTTTTAGGTTAGACGGCAAGAGGTGCGCATAAAATGCAACACGTTTTGCTTTTTCTTTGAATGTGCATATAATGCAAATCATGTTGTATTACAAGGGTATGTTATTGAGTACAAACAATAACTTGGACCTAGAGCAATGCGTGTAACTTGATATTGCCCACATACATGAACAATGATCAACTGCAGCCCAGACCGGAACTTGGAGCAATTGTTTTTTTATGAAGGCTGGCTCAGAAATCTTTTGTGGTGGTCTTGAGTTAGCCTTATGTCTTAAAATCGACATTTAATAACTTGACCATCAAATACCCAAAGATTGCAAAGTTGAGCAATTAACAGCTTGGGCGGTGTGGTGGCCTAGAAAGTCTATCAACAAAGGTCGAGGTGTGCAACTTCATAAAATTTTGAACCTCATTTGCATTGTGGCACCTTGCAACATCTTGTTGCCACGACCATGCTTCTCCATAGGTAGTTTGAGCCCAGGGAAACACATACTTAACTAGTAACTTGAAAAACGTGTCGGCATTAAGGCTCTCACCTTCATCCAAGAGCATGGGGTCGCACTTTTGCCCATTAGGGCCGATGCCTGCTTAGCCCTGTAAGTTGGGATAGTGGCTCATCTTTCCAATAACAATCCTCATCTCGAGCCCCTAGGGACTTACCGAGTGACCACAAGGTAGATAGTGAACCTGTCAGAGTCTAAATTCTTGACCATCTCGGTGGATGTCTTTCCGCTTGCGGATATAAGGCAAGAATAAGGCTTTTTTATTGCTCCAGATTTTGAGCTCTATCTACGTTAAGAGCAAAAAAATAAGGCATCAAATTTTCTAATATCTTCTCAAAACACTCCTCTTGTAAGTTG
The DNA here is from genome assembly GCF_007210705.1 of Tigriopus californicus. Lineage (NCBI taxonomy): Eukaryota > Metazoa > Arthropoda > Copepoda > Harpacticoida > Harpacticidae > Tigriopus > Tigriopus californicus. The sequence continues at coordinate 12,685,162 of NC_081445.1, read as the reverse complement.
ATTTTTTTTTTTCAAAAACAATTGCGAGCAAAAGAGCAGATCTATATAAGTGTTGCATTTTAAACGCTCAGGCCTGTATAGTCTCGGAGTAATGTGTACTAGTTAACCTTTTTTCATTTTCTTAGCCAATATTGTTTCAATATAATTTATATCAGCATTCATGCTACATGATATTCCTTTCATCTCGTTGTGTGTTGATTGAATATTAGGATTTGGGCGCAGGTCATGAATTCATTTAAATACATATATGATAAGGTACCGTTCATACCTTTGTTGAAAACTGTCAACCAAAGCTTTTCCAACGGTCCTTATTATTTGGCGGGGGCATATTCTTCAGGTCAGAAATGTCGAAATTTTTCCTTTTCAGCTTGGCTTCAAATTGAGACTAGACGTTCTTCCTATGATTCTGTCGGTGAGAATTGATCTGGAGCCGCTTTTTTTTAACTCTAAACTCACAAGGAGTATAGCTTACTTCCCTAAAATTACCGTTTTCACCCTTCACGAACTAACAACGAGTTATGAAGCTTCGAAGTGGCCGCAAATTTAAAAGGCCCACGCGGTAATGACGGACAGCTACACATTTTCTACTTTGTGAATACTAAGTATTTTATTGCAGAGAGTCATCATAGTAACCGTATCTCTCGATTTGAAAGGATGGCAAGCCCAGCGCAAGTTTGAAATCTCTTGGTTACATATTGATTGCTTATTTTATTGTTTCTTGTTTAAACCACTCAGACATCACATTGATGATAACAGAGTAATGGTTAGTAGGGGGTAAGGGGAGAAAGAATCGCAGATGGGACCCAAAAGGGTGCTAAGAATTTTGATTGGTATCTCGAGTTGAAAAGCTGTTCTTAAACGCCCCCATTGTCCGAGCATGTCCGTTGGATACTGGCAAGGTGTTCCATACACGGGCATAACGCACAAAAAATGAATGGTACCGTGTTCAAGATTTGGCCAGTGGTTCCAAAAGAGGCTTATTTTTTAGTTTGCGGGTCATTATCCGAATCTGTTTCTTCATGAGCGAAGAACGGTGAAGCATCCCCATTGATGCAACTGGAGCACACCTTGAACGTAAAAGTCAAGTCCAAGACAACACGTCTCTCCTCTAACGTCTGAGAAGAGGCAAAGATAACCTGCCTGGATGAGAAATGTGCCACAAGTTTTTCACCAACTTGGTGGCCTTTCTTTGCACCTTCTCTATACGAAGAATGTCCTCTCTGTTAGGAGGGTTCCATATTTGGGAAGAGAACTCGAGAAAGGGTCGTACATAAATTTTGAACAAATTAATGAACGGATCAGGGTCCCTCGACAAGAAATGCCTCTTTATCATACCCATGACTTTGTTGGCTTTTGATGTGATTCCAATACAGTGGCTACTAAAGTTGAGCCTTTCGTTGAACAAGACCCCTAGATCGACATGACGCGGCTGTCTGTGAAGAGAAATTCCGTAATCTTGTAGTCAAAAATCGAATCAAGAGCTTTACGACCAACAAGCCAAACCATGCATTTCGAGACATTAAAATGCATTTGGTTTCGATAAGCCAATTCACTAACGACATTCAAATCGGCCTGTAGATTGACTCGATCCAAGGGACTCTTGATTTGGCGGAAGATTTTCACGTCGTCAGACTATTTCATTAATTCAGACGCATGTAGAGGTGTGAGGTCGTTTTTTAATTTATGAACATTGGAGCTCACTTAATTGGCACGTACTTGGAAATTGAACAGAAAATATCATTCATCCGACATTTAATTACATGGTATAAACTGGTCAAATTTTTATCATTTTCAACTCCAAAATTATTAGAAAAAAATTAATACGGATTTAAAATAACAAAAAAAATGTTTTTCTTAGTCTAATTGCATGATCGCAAAATAGCTCAAAATAGTCTATATATTGTGACGTAACACTGTAGGCGAAGGGGAGAAATGGGCACCCTGGACCGGAGTGAAGCGAAACAAGGACGATCAGATACACCGGAAGACATGTGAAATAAAGGATACTCCAAGTAATTGTTGGCCTCCTCTCCGGATCCCTTTGTGACCCGCGTCATAAATGACCCCGTTTCCTGTGGCGCTTTCCCAGGGATAAGCAAAACGTGCCCACCCATGGCGCGCCAGCCGTATAAGCTGTTCCATCCACAGTCAAGGGCAAAAGGTCCTGACAAATTGAATTTCCGGGTCAATCATGCACCCAACCATGTGGCACAGTTTGGTTCATACAATCTTTGTAATCTGAGTGCCTTCACAGTGAATTGCCCGCCTTTCATGTTCAAAGTCAACAATAAAAATCCTCCTATATCTCATGGGGGTATAACTGAAATGGAGGTAGCCAACAGAGGACGAGATGACAATATGTTCACGTAGAAAAATGGTTATTTCATGCAGATGTTCACTTCATAGAAGAACATGGGATAGCAAGTGGTTTCAGTAATCATAAAGATACTCCACAATAAAACGATGTAAAAAAATGACGTTGAAAGAAATCTTGCCTACATTTGTGCTATTAATTAGAACTGAAAAATGAGCCTCATAATGCAATTTCGTACTATTTTGCCATTTGCTGTAATCTTTTCAGGAAATGGGACACCACTATTTGCCTTTTCTCACAAAGCAGTTCAGCCACCACCCACAGATCATAGATGCATATACAGATGAAGTTTGTGCTTTTTGGATTCGGCACCACAATTCCCTGACATGAAGACGGCAGAATTCTCAATAGCATCTGGTCACGTTTGCTTGATACATAGGGCATCATGTTCAACATCACAGTCTGGCCGGCGGCATTGCATGATTCTGACCCAAAAGGAGGGTGCATGCCCCTCACGGTGAATTTTAGCACATGCTTGGTTATTGCACTTTGAAAGGTGCATTTGGCAGTAAAGTCGATCGGACAATCACAAAGCAGCAATTGCTTTAAGATGGTACGGGAGCATTTTGGGGTCAAATTTGATGCAAAGTACAACATTTGAAGTGTTTATTTGGCGTCTGCTCAATGGATTTTCATCAAGTTGTGATTGAGAACGTAGCTTAGAATGCCAACAGATCTATTCATTGTGTTTTCAAAAAGAAGTACATTTTTTATAAGTTTTCAGTCAATTGACATTCCAATCAGAGCTACTTTCAATCATGTTTTTCTTTCTTCCAAAAGTTGATCCTTGTGTTGTTTTTACCCAGAAAAATGCAAGTACAAGTCTGGTCATTTGAACAAGCTCCTAGTACATGTTGAGGGCACCGCCATGCACACAGATGATTGATATTCATGGGATAAAGGCTTTGGTCGTTTATTTCATAGAGATAATAGTCTTTGAAATAAATATTGGAGGAGATCAGACTCTTATTCATAAGAAGGCTGGGGATAAGCGGGCTTGTAGGCGGGCTTGTAGGTGGGCTTGTAGGGTTGGTACTTGGGCTCATACTTGGGTTTGTAGGACTCGTACTTGGGCTCTCCTCGTATTGGACATCAGCACCAATAACCGCCATACCCATCAACAGTGTAGGTGACCTTCTGTGTGCGGCCGTCGGGGAGGAGCACGTTGTATCCACCGATTGCGTGTTAGCTTACTCCCCTCACGAGCCTCATTGGCATCAAAGTTCAAACCGGCATATTCATCCTTGACCTCATAGTTGTATTGGTAGGAAGCAGGCTCTTCCTTGTAGGAAGGCTGCTTATAGCTGGGCTCGTAGCTGGGTTTGTAGCTAGGCTGGTATCTGGGCTCATAACGGGGAGCGTTGTCGGCAGCGGCAAGGGTAACAAGGCCAATGGTGGCAATGACGAAGTGGTCAAGCAAAATGAGAATGGACTGAAATACGCTACTTTCCATAGAATATATGTTATCACCCTCTTACTTTCATGTTGTGTTTTGCTGAGTACAGAATGTTAGAAGTAAATGATGATGTCACCTTGGTACATATTTGCTTTGATAGTTGGCAATGCTTTTTCTCTCTTCCAACCTTTTGAGGCAACACCCCAAACCCTCCCTGTTATTCACGTGTTTTTTTGGTCAGAAAGCGTGATTAAGGGTGTTCAGTGTTCGAGCCCCTCCCAAGAAAGGCACGACGCACTTTTGGGCGTCACAAAACCAAAGTCGGACGAGATCAATCCCAAAGTTGTCAAACTTGTTCTTCGTATTCAAAGCCGAGGAATCAACGACCAGTGGAGGTTGTTTGTACTTTATTCCTATTTTGCACGAGGTACAGTTTTGAAACTCAAACTCAATATTCTCATGACTTCTTTGCTCCTGGACATTCCTATGTCCAGAATGCGGAAACTTTTTGTTAACTCGTCATTTACCATTCGCGGTAAAAAGCAGTCCCGACAATCATTTCAGTTTGACCAATCTTTGCGATCTTCCTCCAAAAATGAAATGCCGTGCGCGAGGGTGACTGACCGAAAGAAGTGGGGGAAGTGGTTTTGCTTCTTGATTAGTCTTGGTTGAAAGCGGAAGTATCAAATTGATAAATGCAGTTTGGGATGCCAACGCAATTCGATGACCAAATTATAAAACTACCAATATTGTCGAATTTATCTCCAAGCAGATCAAGTTGGTGATTAATGCTTGTTGCCTCTCCCGAACATCGCCCATGTTTCGGCTCTAATCCCGTTTTTGGTGGTGGAATGTACGTTGAAAGCAAACCATTGTGGCCATTAATTGTTACACCCTCCACGGCTTCTTTTGTGGAGGAAGTTGATGGCCCGGAATGATAACTGTGTTTGTATGCAAGTGTGTCAACTGCAGACCGACTTGGAAAACAAGTTTTAAGCCCCTTTTTCGACATGGAAAATGAGAATCGATGAAAGATGAATGGACTTGACTTGATCCCAACCCATATACCAATGACCGATGAGAAGAGGAGATTAATGTTGGTTGTAAACGGTCGTGTTTCATTGTCTTTTATGGTCAAATGGACATGAAAATAATACCCGTACAAGAAAGAATGCAGTGGCTAAAAGGATGGCAGTACATGAGCAAGGAATAAATTTCAAGTTTGAAATGAAATCATTGTTTTCGATCATTGCAATTGGCAACTTATCAAACCTCAGAACTTTTAGACTTAGTGCATCTGTTGGGCAAGTTTTTGCATTTTGTACGAGGTAAATCGTAAAATTAGTGATTGCTTGAAGTAACCAACTTTGCCAAGGCTTGGTGTATTATTGCTTGAAATATTCGGATTAAGTGTTTTATTCTAAGCTTCTTGGTCTGTGTTTTAGTATATTTTAAGAATGATTTGACATCCTCATTCACCTTCAATTTATTTCATCGTCAAAGATTGAAAAGAGATTGATTAATACATCATCAAAGTGAACCTCACTTAAGGTCTGCACTTTCATTCACGAGAAAGAAAAACTCGAAGAAGGTCAAATATTGGAGACTATTTATTTTATTGTGCGTTTTCATAATGATAGGGGATATGATTCTAAATGATTCTAACGTTGATATGGCGTGTGGTCTGGATGTTAACACTTGGGTAAGTAGATCAGTTTAGCTGTTGAATGTAGGATTAACTTGAGATTTGATTTAAGAGGTGTCAAAGGATCAACACATATACGTTATATCTGACAATTGCTAAAGCGGAGGAAATGGAGGATGAAAGAGCTCGAGAAACAGGGAATATTTTAGGACGTCGTAATGGTACCCGACAACTACCCAGTTTTCTTGATACAAGGTNGCACGTCTTTAGTTCCGCTGAGAAGGTGGGATCCGAACCCTTGAACACTCATTCATTGCTCCTGTCTGCTATAATTTGGGGAGATATATACGTTGATGTTATATTCAAGCTAAAGGTGTGCATCAGTGATTATGAAATGGAATTAATTCGAGAAAAATAGATCCTTCTGTCAAAACTCCCTGAATCTAACTTTTGCTTTAAATTTTAGAGTTTTATTTTGACAAATGATTATTCGATTCTAAATTGGCATACCTTTAGTATTGCTGCTGGTCCATATTTGCTTTGGAGTCATTAATGCTATAGGTCATATTTTAAAAATGTGTTTCTTCATGACCGTTATTATTAGTCAGCTTTTTGTTTTACAATTAAAGAGTGCTCGGTAACCACATCAATCAAAAAGAGCTTGTTCAAATGCCAAAACTTTTAGGATCGTTTTTCTTTGATAAAAAAATACAAGGACCAACTTTGGAAAAAAGACAATGGGAATAGTAGCTGTAATTAACATATAACCCCATTAAACATCTATAACAAGATAGTATTTTTGATAACGTACTTGATAGATTTGTGAGTATTATTAGTTACGTTTTCAATTGAAATTTTATTAAATGTTTTGAGCAGACAGTGTGATATTACCCTTGAATGTTGTATTTTGCATCTCCTTGCGTAGAAAAAAAGGGGAAAAATGTGCTATTACTTTTATTCTAATTGCATGCAATGATTGAATAAAAAAATCGAATTCATAACATCACATCTCATGAAGAACTTTGTTGCAATTCTTCAAACTGTTAGGTTTATTGGTGGTAAACTTTAACCCGTGATAAAATAATATTAATGATAGAAATTAAAAAAAAAAAATAAAATTAAAATTTCAATGTATGTAATGATGTGAACACAAGCATGAACTACATTTTTCTATATCTAATTGCGATATTTCCATTACAAAATATGCTACATTTTCCTCATTATGATTTCAACATTTACGAACGTACCAACACAAAAGCTGTTCTTTATGGTTTTGTCAGATTGACAAACGCCATCAAAGTCTCAAGGTCTACTTATTTAAGCGGACATTTCAAGCAACGTGAGAGATAATCCCCAAATACGTGAAGTCCACATCTTCTTTTCGAGGGCGACGCGAATACCTTGTGTAAAACACACAGAGCAACGGTACTGATAATCCCACTCAAAATGGGTTTTTAACATACGGGAAAAAGATGTCTGACCGGTCCTGAACTTTTCATGTGTGTCTGGTCAAAACTCAAAGCCACCAATGAGGCGCCACTAATGCAATATCTCAGATGGTGGCTGCAATAAACGAGCTGAACTCAGGTTAATTAAGTGAACTTCGAACTCAGGAAGCAGACTATGAGCACAAAATATGTATGACCTTTTGGATACGTGAAAGATGGTCTGGTTTTTTGGCTGGGACAAAAGTGGACATTTTTTCAACTCTTGAAAATTTGAACACAATCCGTCTAACTCTCTTCTGTTCTTATTGAAATGTCCTTAAAACTATTAGGCCCGAAGCTTATTCATTCGGAATGATTCGATCGGAAACAAAGGCATCAGAAAAAATAAATGGTTTTTCCATTAGGGCACCTAATACAAGTTAAATATGATATCTGCCCTTCAAAACAAAGCCGAAAGGCTTGAGGGCAGAACCTCGGGTAAAGCTCAATCACATTTATTCTTATTTTTTTAATGTTCCTGTTTCTTTTATCATTGTCATTTTTATCATGAATATTATTCACTAAAGCAAAAAGGCCCCGAATATAGCAACAACAACAAATATAATTTTGTTGCACATTTTACTCCTGTTTAGAAATAGAACTGCTCAGAAGTGACTATAACAGGATCTCTCTGAGTACGAATTTGTGTTTGGTAAAAATAAGGCGTTTCAAAAAAGCTCGAAGTTCGCACATCTTAAAGTCATAATTTATTCCAATTCGTCAGCATGAGTTTCGAAGGCATTATAAGACGCACCTTTTTGCTTGGGCTTGTACAGTAAAGCAAAGCATTATAAACTTGAAAACCTTTGAGTGGACCCAGGATAAACAGCTCTTTAGGAAGGCTGCTTTTCAAAGTCATGAAAAATAAATAACCCTTTGTGGGGATTTTAACCAAAGTTTTGAAGCATTTTCCCCACCTTTTTGATGTCAGTCCGTTTTGGCCAAGGCTTTTCGATCCTCTTTTTGGCATTGATTCACAAAATACAAAACTCAATGAAAAAGAAATCGTTCAAATCCAGATCTTTCCATGAGCAAATGGCATTTTACGCGTAGGTACTATTTATAATGGTCTAAAAACGTTTCAACATCAAAAGCAATGAGTGTAAAAAAAAACGCCCCATTTGTATGCCATCTCTTAAAAAGGAGACCAGCTTACCTCTCAAACTCTGATTGCTTTTCTTAAATTTTCTTAAATTAATGAAAACTGCATATCACAAGTCTCTTAGGAGCGCCGAGTCAGCCCACCAAAGATTGGAAGTGGAGAACCTGCTCTCTTGATCGGCCTCGTCCAGGATGGCTGGCTTGTACAGACTCGGAAATTCCCGTGAGTCAATTCCTCCTCCACTGTCAACGACTGTTTGCATCAACATTGGAAACAGTAGTGGAGGAGGTCCAGGGCTGCCTAGAAGAACACCATCCCTTTTATAGACCTTCACGGATCCCGAGATGGACGTGGCCTTCAAGAAGATGAAGAGCAAAGCCTCATCAACATCAGGGGTCTCTCCCTTCCAACTTTCACTTCTCCAGACCCAAGCCCAGCCACTCCTCCAAGAACTCTTCAGCTTTGCCTTCCATTCTTCTTTCTTCCCACCCAAGTGGATGGAGTCAGCAATCATCTTCATTCCATAAGAAAGGGCCCAGGGATTTCCAAACAACCATCGACTATCGCCCTGGAGAACCCCTTCTTGAAGATGATATCCACCCTCTTAGCTGCTCCTTCTCTGGATTGGCCGAGCATAGGGATCTCCTTCCCAAGTTCCAATTGGGTTTTCAGAGAAGCCGCTCTACCACCACGGCAGCTACTCTCCTCTTTGAAATTGTGCATTCCAACATCAGCAATAAGAGGAGAGACGTCTACAAGGATCTTGGCTCAAAGATCTACTGAAAATGCAGACCCCACCTGATAATCGTAGCTCCACGAAGGAAAGGCTAGCCAGAAGTCGGGTTTTGTTGAAATTTCTTGCGAACTGGTATGACCAACCAATCTCCTGGACCGATGAAGAAAATATTCACCGTGAAACCTCACTTCAAACAGCCAAAATGACCGTGTCTTGGGCTCTAATATCGAATCCATCCCGCTCCAGTACCTTTCCGTCTTTTGGAAAAAACCGTCCAGCATCACGGTGTGGGACCAAACGCATTGTTCCATGGCAAGAAGACGCCATGATCTTCGTCGACATGAGTGTCAAGATCAGACAGATGGCACTACAAAGTCAATGGTGGAGGACAAGGTCCGTTCCATGACTTTTTGAAGACTTCCTCCGATTCGTCCTTGTTTATGAAAGAGTGGATCTCTAACTAAGCTTGTTCAAGACTTCAGCTAAAATATTTTTGTCAGTTTCCGGAGGAAGGAGAAGCGACTCAGCTGCCCAACCTCCATCGAACAAGACTTTTCTATTTGGCTCATTCTTGAGGACATTGCTTTACAAGAAGCTTTACCGCAGTATCGAAGTCCTGAAGCATTCCCTGATTAAGAAATGGGATGCCATTTAAGAGAACCGTGCGTGCCGTTTGTGCCTCATCAATTACTCATTATAAGAGGCATCGCCAACAAAGGCAGGCATTGTGAAATGTTAATAAATAAAAAAAAATATGTTTTTGACATTCCTCTTATGAATGTGTCGAAATAAAAAGAAGACATGGTTGTTTAGATCACCAACATCTAAAACTGTGTTTAGAACATCATATTTATTCGCTCCATGCTGTATATTCTTGGAATTTTAAAAATGTTAGTGAAATGATGTCTGTTTTTCTTCAAGGCTAGTTGCTACTTTCTTTTTTATCCACTATGTCCACTTTTGTCTACTCCTGTTCATGTTTTTTCCATTTTGTCACTTTCGTCCACTTTTGGGTATTTTTGTCCACTTGGTATCCAAAAATCCAAAAGTCACGCTAGTTCTCCAAATTTGCACACCCCCCGCCCCCCGCAGCCCAAGATGAGATATAAAAAAGTTTGAAAAAGGCACTTTAGAAATTTTCTTTTGGATAAATCTTTCAGCTATATGGGCAAAGGTTTTCAAGCCTGTTGTTATTTTGCTTTCTAAAATAAAACGATCAGTGTCACGTAAATTTTCTGAAAGAATTTGTTGTCTAAGCTTTAAATATTTGGACAGGGTGGGACAAAGTATCATAAAAGATAAAATGGCCACCCTGCAACGACAGATTCCCGCCAGGATTGACCGCAATAATTTTGCATTTGTTGGTATGCTAAAGCATCACATAAAGATTAGAATTTTAGTAAAGTCGCTTGTTATTCGTCGCAGTTCATTCAAAAAGGCAATTTTGAAAAGTCAAATATGAGTTCTTTCCTCAATAGCCTTACATTTCAAAGAGAACAAGTGCTGCGCGAATGGAGCCCATGTCCCTCTTTTCAACTGGTTACATTTCTGCATCATCCATTTTCCAAATGCACGGAGGTAACAATACTGATAAAGTTTTTGTGGCAAATGTCAAGACTTCTAAAATGACGATTTTTTCGTTGTTTTTTGAAAACAAAAGGAAGCATTTTGTAAAAAAATGCATCTTGGATTTTAAAGCTCAAATTAGAATGTTCATGCCAATCAAAAACCTAACGAATGAGATAATACTTTCAAAACCTAAAATCAAATAGATTTTGGGAGTAACCTTAGTTAACGTTTCCAACTAAAAATTTTATACAAAACCGTTTAGCAAAACGCTAAAGATATCTCGCTTTCACAAGATTGCATTTTCATCAAATTTGAATTACAAAATGGCTTCCCGATTATATCTTAAAGCATTCCCAAGAAATATAATCAGGCAATTTATTTGTCGAAATATAAATGAACATATTTGAACTTTTTGAAGCAGGTAGAAAAACTCGATTATAATTTGCAATATATCTTAAAACTTGCTTAAAGCTAATAATTTCACAATTGTGATACCATAGCTTGTCAATCGCAACTTTAATCAAGTTTATCTTGAATTTTGACAAAAGTCATATTAACGTTGAGAATGAAAACATCACTAGTATGTAGAAATTAGTTTAATTGCAAAAAGTGACAATTTGGAAAATTAAACTGTCAACAGGCATCGTCCAAATATTTTAACAACATGATAAGGTAGTGTATGCTTTTGGCACTTAAGTGGAAATAAAACGAAATTTTATATCTTTCGTAAGTTTTTGGGGGTGACATTTTTGCTACTTTTCGATTTAAAGAAATCTTAAAGAAAATGGACAAATATTATAAATGTCCTGTTTTATTGAACGAGACAAAACTATGGCTTGGGAAATAAAATGGGAAAATGTACAATGAGGGCCGCAAGACCACTCAAGGTGGCAGTGAGTAGCGTGAATTCACATGCACTGGTTTTGTATTTCCCATACAACGGTATTAAACTGTAAGTGAATTGTGCTAATACAGTACCTCAATAGCATAGGCTAAATAGGGAATAAGAATTTCGTCATTTGCTTAAGAAGTGACGGCCTGGAATCTGTTTCAAGAATCTGACCAAGAACTCGCCCAGATATTATTGACAAAGTTACAAGCTCTTAATTCATGAAACTTATTAATGTATTCAATACAAAGACATAGGGACATTCAAGCCCAATAACAACGATCTCTTTAGTGAAAAAGAGAACAATGCAAAGTGTTACAAAAAGCAATAGTTCGAATTATACTTGCAATTTTGTGCAATGAAGATTATGTGGGTGTAAAAAAATATAAGTGAAATCAATGGCCAAATAAAGTTGAGCCAACGGCCAATGCGATCAACGTTTCATAAATTTTGGGTCAATTCTTGCCAGTCCTACCCACGCAATGAGTGGTAGATTATGAAAAGGCAGCATTAATGTAACTATTTAAGAGACCCTTTATTTGCCGCTGACATGTGTGCGTATGTGTACAAGTTTGTGAATAAAAGTGTCAAATATGACAACCCAGTGTTCAGTTTTGAAAGTTCAAACACTACACGCGAACCGCCCTTGAATAAAAGGTCGCAGACGGTGTTTGGAACTGAACCGAGAACCTGTTTTTTTGGCAAAAACTAAGGGTATTGGGGTTTTTCAATCTAGCCTTTGCAAACTGGATTAAACAGTTCTAAAAGCCCTTTTTGGTGTATTTGTTATTTGCAAACACTATAAAAAAGAACGCAAAAAACTCTGACGGACTTTTGCAATTTCGTTTGGCATTTTAAGTTTAGATTATAAAAAATGCAAATATTGTGTTTGATAAAACCTAAAACATTTTTCAGGAGTCAACTATGAGCCAGTAAGCTCGCTATTTTAGGTGGCCATAAGCACACACTTGGAGACCGACCAATCCATGTAAAATAGGGAAAAGCCTTGAACCTTGGCATATGGGCAGCTCAGTTGCCCAAGGCACATCTAATGCCTGATTCGCCTTTCGCAAATAACGGCATCAATATGTCCTATCTCCGCGAGGTCATGTGGTACAGCTTGAATTTGGCTTCTTTTGGGACAAGCTCATGGATGCTTTGAAGACCGTACAATATCTGATACCCATCCGTACCTTCTTGAACACTGTACAAACCAACTTTTTTATCTCTCCCAATACGAGAGGCTCCTTCATTCTTTTGATGTTTCCATAGTGAATATTTGGACTTAAGGTAAATAGAAAATTTATTTCAGACACTTGATCATGAATTGATAATGTCGGCAATCATAATCTTTGAGTTGCATCTTAAATGTATACAAACAATTTCATGATTATGGTAATTTTAATAGGTTTCTGGGTAGGCAAAAGCTTGCTGTTTTCAGACCTGGGGCAAATCAAAAAGAACATGACAAAAGATAGTCAATAATGTTACAGAGGCCGCTACAACACATACGTTTATTGTTTATTGTGGATACCACTCAAATCACCATGGGTGAGTATAAAGAGTAATTGGTTTGTTATTCAATATTAGGTAAAAATGTGTAAAAGAAGATGAGGAAATAAGAAGAGGAAACAAGCAGAGTAACAAGCTTCTTTCACGCAGTCACTAGCTGTCATCTGTTATTCTCTTAAGGCACAATTTCGCAAAACTCGTAGGTTCCTAAATTGTTCTAGAGCATAAAGAGAGAGAGTTTCCAGATTGGAATACTCCGACAAAGAAAGAACTTTCCTTCTAGGGCGAGTCCAAAGGGTGGCCGTTTGCGGGTATAAAGGACCTTTCAGCTCTTCTTTGTTTTTGGCGACTCCATCATCCTCAGATGGTCGAGAAACGCGAGGCATCAATTTCTTTCAAAATGATCATCACAGCCATTCAAGATCCTTCACATTGAGTCGCATCAAAGCGATGCGTCGGGTATCCAAGCCAACCATATCAAGATGCCGCAGCCGGATTGGAAGTAACCCTTAGATTTTGTACAGAGAAATCTGCGTAAACCCTTCTCTGAACGCGATTCAATGAGGCGAAATGTCTTTTTTCATGCCCCGCAGGGATTCCAAATCTGAGAGCCAGGAAACTCTAAACGAGGCCTGCATAGTGGATAAAGAAGACGGGTGAGAAGCCTAGGTCCTTAGTTTGTAAATTTCCGGCGTAGTGTTTCCCAACAAAAGACAAAACCCCTCCCTACCCCTTCGCCCCCCCCCCCCTCAACCCTGCCCCCGCAAAATCCCTGAAAAAAAAAAAAAAGGCCCAAACAATGGGGGAATCCGAAAACTTGAGCTCACAATCAACGGTCACTCCAAGGTCCTTGGTGTCTTACGAACAACACTGCATGACGGTATATTGTCATTTGGTAAAGTAAAGGAACATTAGCTTTGCCAAAAGCGCATCACCTTTGTCTTGGAAGCATTGATAGCATGGAGTTATCATTTGCCAACACATAAAACTCATCATATCCGCTTTGTAGGGCCAAATGATCAACTCTCGTTTGATGATTCGGCTTAACTTATTGTATCATCTGCAAAATTTAATGACAGACGTCCTGAATCGTTATTAACCCTTAGATCTCCCACGAAAAATTGTAAATAGAGAAGAGGGCCAAGCACACTCCCTTGAGGGACACCCAGCATAATTGGACCAAGGTGAGTGCCATACCATTAGAATGACCCCTTTGACTTCGTCCAAGAGCCAATCCTTAAATCCAAGCTCCGAACCAACGCCACCCAAGCCCCAGCCTATTGAAGTTTTTTGCATTAGAAAGTTTCATGGTTCACGCGATCAAAGGCATGAGACAGGTCTAAGTTAGACGGTGTCTACCGCCCAGCCCATTATCCATTGCCGCTGAAAACTTGTTCATGTGGTTCTAAAGATTTGTTAGGCAAGATCGCCCTGATCTAAATCCGTGCTGAGCACTTTCCAAGCATGCTCGATTTTGCTCAAGATAGTCGGTGATGTATCTTTTTATGAGTCGTTTCCAATGATTTTGCAGCACAGATGAAGTGAAGTGAAAATTGGCGATCAATTCTTGATAACACGAGTATCGCCTCCTTTGAAAGGGGATACATTGGCCATTTTCCATTCACGTGGAACGAATCCCACATGTCATAGACTTATTGTATAGCAGAGTCAGGGTCTTGCAACCGCTCCACCAAGCCTTTTCCAAGACCACCATAGGAATACCATCCGGCCCCAGCAGACGGTGACCCTTTGTCTCACAATGGTTCGAAGCACATCGGCGTTTTTTGAAAGAAAGACGTGAGTTGGAAGACATACAAAAATGAAATTTGAAAGGCTTGTAGGAAATCATATCGGTCGAATTGAATAAGAAAGAAAGAGACCAAGAAAAGATATAGAAAGAAAAACATGAAAAATAGAGCAAAACATATGTTTTATAGTGTTAATTTGTTATGTGTTACTAAAAATGTGAAAGACTTCAGGAATGGGAGGAAATTTACCTTTTTGCAAACCTGGTGAACTCAAAATGGAGCCAAGTGGGCGAGGCAATATTCGCTGAACAATCGACTTGTACAGTTTTAGCGTCTTGATGTTAGCTTCTGACTTACACGATCGATATATCCAAATAGATAACGGTAGGCAGTGGCGGTCCACACATTCGAAAAGTTCTTACCCCACCTTCAACTGTGATATGCTCATCGAACTTTCCATTATGTTTGGAGGACTACACCTAGAATCTTTCATAGTGAGACCTACCTCATATCTTTACCTCCATTATCTACGAGTGGAGTATTTAAAGGAGTTGACCCAAATGTCATTGAGCGGAATTTCATTCCGTTCAGGGCCATATTACTCTCAGTTACCCAAGGAGTGATTCGATTTAAGTCGCTTTGCCAAAGGCTACTGGAATCTTGCCATTCTACCAGAACTATACAATAATTTTTAAGAAAAAACATTGAAACTTGGATTCAAACGCATTTTAGTTCAATCCCACGTATAAGCCCAAGTACCAACCCTCCAAGCCCACCAACAAGCCTTTAAAGACTCGTCTTGAAAAGTTGTGACCAACAACCCTGCCAGATATTAAAAAATTCAATCAATCCTCTATTTGAAATATTCCAAATCAAGGAAGACAAACTTAAATTGTAGGAATGAAAAAAAAACTGCATTGCTCTAAAGTAAAAAAAATGACATCTAAATTTCTTAGGAAGGTTTCAGTCTGAATGGAAATCCTCAAGTTTGTGAGGAAAAACCATGAAACAAGCAAATGCACTCAATGAAAGAATTTGTGCGGATCCATTCCATTAAAATTTGATTTGAAGGAGGAGAACAGGTATGAATCGACTTTTTGAGATATTTTTGGGTGTCCCAATCTGATGATAATTCCATGATGTTGGTGGTGCTACTTGACGTTCATTGTGTTCATGGTTTGATGTGAAACCTCACAATTAGTCCCCATTAACTATGCTAGCTTTAGATTGATTATGGAGGTAGATAGAGAAGATCTGAAACTTGGGCAAGGTCCACAAAATGGTGCCTGGCGGAAGAAGGAGGAGACCACGTTCAGGTCCTCCTTGACCATGATGTCATGTTGATCATCTCCATAATGAGCAATGAGCATTTCATCTTAAGTGACCCCAACACTCAGTTGCCAATCCATGTGCGTACTTTTTTCACAGTCCGAGACAATTGCTACACTAAAACGAAATCCTGAAGCAGTTTCCTCCCCAAGCTTGATCAAGCTTGATCAGTGAGTGAGTACAAGAAGTATCAAACTGTCCTCTTCCGTTCAGAATAAGGGCCTGCCTGCCCGCCTGCCTGTTAGAGCGCCCAGAAAGATCCTCCCAAGTTGAGCACTATAAATGGGATGGACAAAATGAGAGGAGCATCAGTTGATCATTCTCAACCAATCCAACAACATGAAGGTACAAATTACGACTTATGCCAACAACCAATCACAATGACAATTGATCAATCAATCAATGCATAATTAACAGTCTCTCTTCATCTCTCCTTTTCTTTGTTCATAGACCTTCATTGCCACCCTTGGCCTTGTTGCCCTTGCCGCCGCCGACAACGCTCCCCGTTATGAGCCCAGATACCAGCCTAGCTACAAACCCAGCTACGAGCCCAGCTACAAGCAGCCTTCCTACAAGGAAGAGCCCGCTTCCTACCAATACAACTATGAGGTCAAGGATGAATATGCCGGTTTGAACTTTGATGCCAATGAGGCTCGTGAGGGATACAACACCAATGGTGGATACAACGTGCTCCTCCCCGACGGCCGCACACAGAGGTCACCTACACTGTTGATGGGTATGGCGGTTATGTGGCTGATGTCCAATACGAGGGAGAGCCAAGTACGAGTCCTACAAACCCAAGTATGAGCCCAAG
Organism: Tigriopus californicus; assembly: GCF_007210705.1. Lineage (NCBI taxonomy): Eukaryota > Metazoa > Arthropoda > Copepoda > Harpacticoida > Harpacticidae > Tigriopus > Tigriopus californicus. Next base: position 12,668,561 of record NC_081445.1, on the reverse strand, counting down.
TACCAACCCTACAAGCCCACCTACAAGCCCGCCTACAAGCCCGCTTATCCCCAGCCTTCTTATGAATAAGAGTCTGATCTCCTCCAATATTTTATTCAAAGACTATTTATCTCTATGAAATAAAAACAAAGCCTTTATCCCCATGAATATCAATCATCTGTGTGCATGGAGGTGCCCTCAACATGTACTAGGAGCTTGTTCAAAATGACCAGACTTGTACTTGCATTTTTCTGGGTAAAAACAACACAAGGATCAACTTTTGGAAGAAGAAAAAACATGATTGAAAGTAGCTCTGATTGGAATGTCAATTGACTGAAAACTTATAAAAATGTACTTCTTTTGAAAACACAATGATAAGATGCTGTTGGCATTCTTAGCTACGTTCTCAATCACAACTTGATGAAAATCCATTAGCAGACGCCAAAATAAACACTTCAAAGTTGTACTTTGCATCAAATTTGCCCCAAAATGCTCCCGTCACATCTTAAAGCAATTGCTGCTTTGTGATTGTCCGATCGACTTTACTGCCAAATGCACCTTTCAAAGTGCAATAACCAAGCATGTGCTAAAATTCACCGTGAGGGGCATGCACCCTCCTTTTGGGGTCAGAATCATGCAATGCCGCCGGCCAGACTGTGATGTTGAACATGATGCCCTATGTATCAAGCAAACGTGACCAGATGCTATTGAGAAATTCTGCCGTCTTCATGTCAGGGAATTGTGGTGCCGAATCCAAAAAGCACAAAAAGTCATTCTTTATGTATATGCATCTATGATCTGTGGGTGGTGGCTGAACTGCTTTGTGAGAAAAGGCAAAATGGCAAAATAGTACGAAATTGCATTATGGGGTCCATTTTTCATTCTAATTAATAGCACAAATGTAGGCAAGATTTTCTTCAACGTCATTTTTTTACATCGTTTTATTGTGGAGTATCTTTATGATTACTGAAACCACTTGCTATCCCATGTTCTTCTATGAAGTGAACATCTGCATAAATAAACCATTTTTCTACGTGAACATATTGTCATCTCGTCCTCTGTTGGCTACCTCCATTTCAGTTATACCCCCATGAGATATAGGAGGATTTTATTGTTGACTTTGAACATGAAAGGCGGGCAATTCACTGTGAAGGCACTCAGATTACAAAGATTGTATTGAACCAAACTGCGCCACATGGTTGGTACAAGATTATGTTTACCAAAGGCCGTGACATGGGTGCAATAAGATTGCCTTTCTGAAAATTGAATCTAAAATTTCCACTCCATTTGACTAGCTAGCTAGGAGCCTGCTCAACTCAAGTGAATGTTTTCATTGACAATCTTGTTTTGGTTCTTTTTTACTCTTCTGTTGCGACGGAAGCAAAGACATCAAGCCAGCCAAAAATGACAAAAGTGACAAAAGGTGACAAAACAATGACCAAAAAATGTCAAAAAAAATGACGAAAAAGTGACAAAATGTGACAGAAGTGCAAATCGCCAATCAAACAGTGCACAAATCTTTCCTCCACAAGGCCTCTTTTCTACTGATTGATAACATTTGGGAGGGCTTATTTCTATGCTAAGTGTGCCAAGCAGCCAAACCCAAGATTCAAAATTCAGACCTACTTCATTGGTTGCGATTTTTCGTTTTTGCCACCTACCTACCTACTGTGAGAAAGCACGCAACAAGACAAATACGTGATGCAACTTGTTTTTGAAGCCTTTAAAGACGTCGTCTTGAAAAGTTGTGAACAAAAAACCTGCCAGACATTCAAACAATCAATCAATCCTCTATTTGGAATATTTCAAATCAAGGAAGACAAACTTAAATGTAGGAATGAAAAAAAAACTGCATTGCTCTAAAGTAAAAAAAATGACATCTAAATTTCTTAGGAAGGTTTCAGTCTGAATGGAAATCCTCAAGTTTGTGAGGAAAAACCATGAAACAAGCAAATGCACTCAATGAAAGAATTTGTGCGGATCCATTCCATTAACAATTTGATTTGAAGTAGGAGAACAGGTATGAATCGACTTTTTGAGATATTTTTGGGTGTCCCAATCTGATGATTAATTCCATGATGTTGGTGGTGCTACTTGACGTTCATTGTGTTCATGGTTTGATGTGAAACCTCACAATTAGTCCCCATTAACTATGCTAGCTTTAGATTGATTATGGAGGTAGATAAGAGAAGATCTGAAACTTGGGCAAGGTCCACAAAATGGTGCCTGGCGGAAGAAGGAGGAGACCACGTTCAGGCCCTCCTTGACCATGATGTCATGTTGATCATCTCCATAATGGAGCAATGAGCATTTCATCTTAAGTGACCCCAACACTCAGTTGCCAATCCATGTGCGTCTTTTTCACAGTCCGAGACAATTGCTACACTAAAACGAAATCCTGAAGCAGTTTCCTCCCCAAGCTTGATCAAGCTTGATCAGTGAGTGAGTACAAGAAGTATCAAACTGTTCCTCTTCCGTTCAGAATAAGGGCCTGTCTGCCCGCCTGCCTGTTAGAGCGCCCAAGAAAGATCCCTCCCAAGTTGAGCACTATAAATGGGATGGACAAAATGAGAGGAGCATCAGTTGATCATTCTCAACCAATCCAACAACATGAAGGTACAAATTACGAACTTATGCCAACCAACCAATCACCAATGACAATTGATCAATCAATCAATGCATAATTAACAGTCTCTCTTCATCTCTCCTTTTCTGTTCATAGACCTTCATTGCCACCCTTGGCCTTGTTGCCCTTGCCGCCGCCGACAACGCTCCCCGTTATGAGCCCAGATACCAGCCTAGCTACAAACCCAGCTACGAGCCCAGCTACAAGCAGCCTTCCTACAAGGAAGAGCCCGCTTCCTACCAATACAACTATGAGGTCAAGGATGAATATGCCGGTTTGAACTTTGATGCCAATGAGGCTCGTGAGGGATACAACACCAATGGTGGATACAACGTGCTCCTCCCCGACGGCCGCACACAGAAGGTCACCTACACTGTTGATGGGTATGGCGGTTATGTGGCTGATGTCCAATACGAGGGAGAGCCCAAGTACGAGTCCTACAAACCCAAGTATGAGCCAAGTACCAACCCTACAAGCCCACCTACAAGCCCGCCTACAAGCCCGCTTATCCCCAGCCTTCTTATGAATAAGAGTCTGATCTCCTCCAATATTTATTTCAAAGACTATTTATCTCTATGAAATAAACGACCAAAGCCTTTATCCCCATGAATATCAATCACTTGTGTGCATGGCAGTGCCCTCAACATGTACTAGGAGCTTGTTCAAATGACCAGACTTGTACTTGCATTTTTCTGGGTAAAAACAACACAAGGATCAACTTTTGGAAGAAGAAAAAAACTGATTGAAAGTAGCTCTGATTGGAATGTCAATTGACTGAAAACTTATAAAAAATGTACTTCTTTTGAAAACACAATGAATAGATGCTGTTGGCATTCTTAGCTACGTTCTCAATCACAACTTGATGAAAATCCATTGAGCAGACGCCAAAATAGAACACTTCAAATGTTGTACTTTGCATCAAATTTGACCCCAAAATGCTCCCGTCACATCTTAAAGCAATTGCTGCTTTGTGATTGTCCGATCGACTTTACTGCCAAATGCACCTTAAGAAAGGGCCCAGGGATATTCCAAACAACCATCGGACTATCGCCCTGGAGAACCCCTTCTTGAAGATGATATCCACCCTCTTAGCTGCTCCCTTCTCTGGATTGGCCGAGCATAGGTATCTCCTTCCCAAGTTCCAATTGGGTTTTCAGAGAAGCCGCTCTACCACCACGGCAGCTACTCTCCTCTTTGAAATTGTGCATTCCAACATCAGCAATAAGAGGAGAGGACGTCTACAAGGATCTTGGGCTCAAGATCTACTGAAAATGCAGACCCCACCTGATAATCGTAGCTTCCACGAAGGAAAGGCTAGCCAGAAGTCGGGTTTTGTTGAAATTCTTGCGAACTGGTATGACCAACCCAATCTCTTGGACCGATGAGAAAATATTCACCGTGAAACCTCACTTCAACAGCCAAAATGACCGTGTCTTGGGCTCTAATATCGAATCCATCCCGCTCCAGTACCTTTCCGTCTTTTGGAAACAAACCGTCCAGCATCACGGTGTGGACCAACGCATTGTTCCATGGCAAGAAGACGCCCATGATCTTCGTCGACATGAGTGTCAAGATCAACAGATGGCACTACAAGTCAATGGTGGAGGACAAGGTCGTTCCATGACTTTTGAAGACTTTCTCCGATTCGTCCTTGTTTATGAAGATGGATCTCTAACTAAGCTTGTTCAAGACTTCAGCTAAAATATTTTTGTCAGTTTCCGGAGGAAGGAGAAGCGACCTCCCAGCTGCCCAACCTCCATCGAACAGACTTTTCTATTTGGCTCATTCTTGAGGACATTGCTTACAAGAAGCTTTACCGCAGTATCGAAGTCCTGAAGCATTCCCTGATTAAGAAATGGGATGCCATTTAAGAGAAAACCGTGCGTGCCGTTTGTGCCTCCATCATTACTCATTATAAGAAGGCCATCGCCAACAAAGGCAGGCATTGTGAAAATGTATAAAATAAAAAAAAAATATGTTTTTGACATCCTCTATGAATGTGTCGAAATAAAAAGAAGACATGGTTGTTAGATCACCAAACATCTAAAACTGTGTTAGAACTCATATTTATCGCTCATGCTGTATATCTTGGAATTTAAAAATGTTAGTGAAATGATGTCTGTTTTCTTCAAAGGCTAGTTGCTACTTCTTTTTTATCCACTATGTCCACTTTTGTCTACTCCTGTTCATGTTTTTTCCATTTTTGTCACTTTCGTCCACTTTTGGGTATTTTTGTCCACTTGGTATCCAAAATCCAAAAGTCACGCTAGTTCTCCAAATTGCACCCCCCC
>NC_081445.1:12630433-12663649 GCF_007210705.1 Tigriopus californicus | reverse complement strand
GCAGCCAAGATGAGATATAAAAAAGTTTGAAAAAGGCACTTTAGAAATTTTCTTTTGGATATCTTTCAGCTATATGGCAAAGGTTTTCAAGCCTGTTGTTACTTTTGCTTTCTAAAATAAAACATCAGTGTCACGTAAATTTTCTGAAAGATTTGTTGTCATAAAGCTTTAAATATTTGGACAGGGGTGGACAAAAGTATCATAAAAGATAAAATGGCCACCCTGCACGACAGATCCCCGCCAGGATTGACCGGCAATATTTTGCATTTGTTGGTATGCTAAAGCATCACATAAAGATTTAGAAGTAAAGTCGCTTGTTATTCGTCGCAGTTCATTCAAAAGGCAATTTTGAAAAGTCAAATATGAGTCTTCCTCATAGCCTTACATTTCAAAGAGACAGTGCTGCCCGAATGGAGCCCATGTCTCTTTTCACTGGTTACATCTGCATCCATCCATTTTCATGCACGGAGGTACAATACTGATAAAGTTTTTGTGCAAATGTCAAGACTTCTAATGACGATTTTCGTTGTTTTTTGAAACAAAAGGAACAACTTTTGTAAAAAAATCATCTTGGATTTTAGCTCAAATTAGAATGTTCATCCAATCAAAACCTACGATGAGATAATACTTTCAAAAACCTAATCAATAGATGTTGGGAGTAACCTTAGTTACGTTTCCAACTAAAATTTTATACAAAACCGTTAAGCAAACGCTAAGATATCTCGCTTTCAAAGATTGCATTTTCATCAAATTTGATTACAAATTGCTCCGATTATATCTTAAAGCAATTCCCAAGAAATATAATCAGCAATTTATTTGTCGAAAATATAAATGAACATATTTGACTTTTTTGAAGCAGGTAGAAAAACTCGATTATAATTTGCAATATATCTTAAAACTTGCTTAAAGCTAATATTTCACAATTGTGATACCATACTTGTCAATCGCAACTTTAATCAAGCTTTATCTTGAATTTTGACAAAGTCATATTAACGTTGAATGAAAACATCACTAGTATGTAGAAATTAGTTATTGCAAAAAGTGACAATTTGGAAAATTAAACTGTCACAGGCATCGTCCAAATATTTTAACAACATGATAAGGTAGTGTAGCTTTTGGCACTTAAGTAAAATAAAACGAAATTTTATATCTTTCGTAAGTTTTTGGGGGTGACATTTTTTGCTACTTTTCGATTTTAAAGAAATCTTAAAGAAAATGGACAAATATTATAAATTGTCCTGTTATTGAACGAGACAAAACTATGGCTTGGGAATAAATGGAAACTGTAACACAATGAGGGCCGCAAGACCACTCAAGGTGCAGTGAGTAGCGTGATTCACATCGTACTGGTTTTGTATTTCACATACAACGGTATATACTGTAAAGTGAATTTGTGCTAATACAGTACCTCAATTAGCATAGCTAATAGGGAATAAGAATTTCGTCATTTGCTTAAGAAGTGACGGCCTGGAATCTGTTCAAGAATCTGACCAGAACTCGGCCAGATATTATTGACAAGTTACAAGCTCTAATTCATTGAAACTTATTAATGTAGTCAAATACAAAGACAAGGACATTCAAGCCCACATAACACGATCTCTTTAGTGAAAAGAGAACAATGCAAAGTGTTACAAAAAGCAATAGTTCGAATTATACTTGCATTTGTGCAATGAAGATTATGTGGGTGTAAAAAATATAAAGTGAAATCAATGGCCAAAATAAAGTTGAGCCAACGGCCAATGGCGATCAACGTTTCATAATTTTGGGTCAATTCTTGGCCAGTCTACCCACCAATTGAGTGGTAGATTATGAAAAGGCACATTAATGTAACCTTATTTAAGAGACCCCTTTATTTGCCGGCTGACATGTGTGCGTATGTGTACAAGTTGTGAATAAAAGTGTCAATATGACAACCCAGTGTTTCAGTTTTGAAGTTCAGACACTACACGCGACCGCCCTTGATAAAAGGTCGCAGACGGTGTTTGGAACTGGAACCGAGAACCTGTTTTTTGCCAAAAACTAGGGTATTGGGGTTTTTCAATCTAGCCTTTGCCAAACCTGGATTAAACAGTTTTAAACCCTTTTTGGTGTATTTTTATTTGCAACACTAATAAAAAAGAACCAAAAAAACTCTGACGGACTTTTGCAATTCGTTTTGGCACTTTAGTTTAGATTATAAAAAATGTAATATTGTGTTTGATAAAACCCTAAAACATTTTTCAGGAGTCGACTATGAGCCAGTAAAGCTCCTTTTTAGGTGGCCATAGCACACACTTGGGAGACCACCAATCCATGTAAAATAGGGAAAAGCCTTGACCTTGGCATATGGGCACTCAGTTGCCCAAGCACATCTAATGCCTGATTCGCCTTCGCAATAACGGCATCAATATGTCTATCTCCGCGGAGGTCATGTGGTACAGCTTGAATTTGGCTCTTTGGGACAAAGCTCATGGATGCTTTTGAAGACGTACAATATCTGATACCCTCCGTACCTTCTCTGAACACTGTACAAACCCAACTTTTTTAGTCTCTCCCAATACGAGAGCTCCTTCATTCCTTTGATGTTCCTAGTGAATATTTGGACTTAGGTAAATAGAAAATTTATTTCAGGAACACTTTGATCATGATTGGATAATGTCGGCATCTAATCTTTGAGTTTGCATCTTAATGTATCAACAATTTCATGATTATGTAATTTTATAGGTTCTGGGTAGGCAAAAGCTTGCTGTTTTCCAGGACCTGGGCAAATCAAAAAGACATGACAAAGATAGTCAATAATGTTACAGAGGCCAAGCTACAACACATTAACGTTTATTGTTTATTGTGGATACCACTCAAATCACCATGGGTGAGTATAAAGAGTATTGGTTGTTATCAATATTGTAAAAAATGTGTAAAAGAAGATGAAGGAAATGAAGAAGAGGAAACAAGCCAGAGTACACTTCCTTTCACCAGTCACTAGCTGTCATCTGTTATTTCTAAAGGCAACAATTTCCGCAAAACTCGTAGGTTCCTACTTGTTCGTAGAGCATAAGAGAGAGAGTTCCAGATTGGAATACTCCGAACAAAGAAAGAACTTTCTCTAGGGCGAGTCCGAAAGGGTGGCCGTTTGTGGTATAGGACCTCAGCTCTTCTTGTTTTGGCGACTCCATCATCCCTCAGATGGTCGAGAAACCGAGGCATCATTTTCTTTTCAATGATCATCACACCATTCAAGATCTTCCACATTAGAGTCGCATCAAAGCGATGCCGTCGGGTATCCAAGCCAACCATATCAAGATGCCGCAGCCGATTGGAGTATCTTAGATTTGTACAGAGAAATCTCGTAAACCTTCTCTGAACCGATTCAATGAGGCGAATGTCTTTTTTCAGGCAGGGATTCCAAATCTGAGAGCAGGACTCTAAACGAGGCCTGACATATGTGATAAAGAGACGGGTGAGAAGCCTAGGGTCCTTAGTTGTAAATTTCCGGCGTAGTGTTCCACAGACTCTACTCGCCTCAACTGCAATCTGAGCACAATGATCCGAAAACTTGAGCTCACAATCAACGGTCACTCCAAGGTCCTTGTGTCTACGAACACACTGCAACGGTATATTGTCCATTTCGTAAAGTAAAGGAACATTAGCTTTGCCAAAGCGCATCACCTTTGTCTTGGAGGCATTGAATAGCATGGAGTTATCATTTGCCCAACACATAAACTCATCAATATCCCTTTGTAGGGCCAAATGATCACTCTCGTCTCTGATGATTCGGCTTAACTTTGTATCATCTGCAAATTTAATGACAGACGTCTGATCGTTATTAACCCTTAGATCTCCCACGAAAATTGTAAATAGAAGAGGGCCAAGCACACTCCCCTGAGGGACACCCAGCCATAATTTGGACCACGGTGATGCCATACCATTAAGAATGACCCTTTGACTTCGGTCCAAGAGCCAATCCTTAATCCAAGCTCCGACCACGCCACCCAAGCCAAGCCTATTGAGTTTTTGCATTAGAAGTTCATGGTTCACGCGATCAAAGGCCTGAGACAGGTCTAAGTAGACGGTGTCTACCGCCCACCCCTTATCCATTGCCGCTGAAACTTGTTCATGGTGTTCTAAAAGATTTGTTAGGCAAGATCGGCCTGATCTAAATCCGTGCTGAGCACTTTCAAGCATGCTCGATTGCTCAAGATAGTCGGTGATGTAATCTTTTATGAGTCGTTCCATGATTTTGCACACAGATGAAGTGAGTGAAATTGGGCGATAGGCGATAATTCTTGATAACACGAGTATCGCCTCCTTTGAAAAGGGGATATACATTGGCCATTTTCCATTCACGTGGAACGATCCCACATGTCATAGACTTATTGTATAGCAGAGTCAGGGGTCTTGCAACCGCTCCACCAAGCCTTTTCAAGACCACCATAGGAATACCATCCGGCCCAGCAGACGGTGAGCCCTTTTGTCTCACAATGGTTCGAAGCACATCGGCGTTTTTGAAGAAGACGTGAGTTGGAAGACATACAAAATGAAATTTGAAAGGCTTGTAGGAAATCATATCGGTTCGAATTGATAAGAAAAGAAGAGACCAAGAAAAGATATAGAAAGAAAAACATGAAAAACAGAGCAAAACATATGTTTTAAGTGTTAATTTGTTATGTTTACTAAAAAATGTGAAACGACTTCAGGAATGGGAGGAAAATTAATAACCTTTTGCAAACCTGGTGAACTCAATGGAGCCCAAATGGGCGAGGCATATTCGCTGAACAATCGACTTGTACAGTTTTAGCGTCTTGATGTTAGCTCTGGACTTACACGTGCGATATATCCAACCACACATTCGAAAAGTCTTACCCACCTTCAACTGGATATGCTCATCGAACTTTCCATTATTTTGGAGGACTACACCTAGATCTTTCATAGATGAGACCTACTCAATATCTTTACCTCCATTATCTACGAGTGGAGTATTTAAAGGAGTTGACCCAAATGTCATTGAGCGGAATTTCATTCCGTTCAGGGCCATATTACTCTCAGTTACCCAAGAGTAGATTCGATTTAAGTCCTTTGCAAGGCTACTGGAATCTTGGCCATTCCTACCAGAAACTAACTTTGTATCGTCAGCATAAGAAGAGAGACTGGTAGTGATACTAAGCTTTTGAAGCGGGGCAACGAATATTATAAAAAGGAGGGGCCCTAAAATGGAGCCCGGGGAACACCTGACTTGACATCATGTATGTCAGTAAGGGATCCTCGACCTAAAAATTTGATTTCTGTCATGAATGAAGCTTCTTATCCAAATGAGAACCTTGCCTTGAATCCCAATTTTATCAAGTCTATTCAATAAAAGACCATGATCTGCTTTATCAAAAGCCTTGGCAAAATCAAGAAAGATATAATTAACTGATTCATGGCTCTCTCGTCCCTCAATAACCCGCTCTAAATCTTCAATCAGTTGGGTAATCGTGCTAAAATGTGCTCAGAACCTATGGTGACTAGGAGGAAGGACTTCATAAATATAAAAAAATTCGACAAGTTTGAGCTTCATGATCTTCTCCAATACCTTTGCAATATTCGAGGTAATTTTTACGAGGCATATAGTTACTGGGGAGCGACTTATCTCCCCCTTTGAAAAATGGAACAATATTAGCTGGTTTCAGAGAAGAGGGAAACTTGCCTTGATCCAAGACGCAACGCATAAAGTACGAGAAAACAGGAGCAAGAACCAGGGAGCATATCATCAGAAACTGAAATGTCACACCATCAGGACTGTGAGAGCTTGAAAACCTCAAGTCCTTGATGGCCACTAAAGCACCTTGATCTGTGACTACAAGATCATCTACAGTGTACAGTAATCGCTCAACTGGACTAGCTTCGTCAATCTCAACAGGCTCATCTTTTGAGCAATGAGCTGTTGCTTCTAAACTCAGTGGGGTTTAAAGCACACTGGAGAACTTATCTCCTAGCAAGTTAGCCATAGTCTCTACATTGCTAATGGCTTCCCCATCAACCTCAAAAGGACCAACAGAGTGTTTCATCTTTCTCTTAGAGTTCGCATAAGAGAAAAATGCCTTCGGATTCGACCTGACCTCCTGAACCACTTTACTCTCAGTTTGTAACAGGTCATTTTCGATGGAGGCCTTAATCTTACCCTGAACTGCGTCCAACTTGTTTTGGAGACTACCCACAATTACTGGATTTGAAGTGCTCTTCAGCCTTTTTGCTAGTTTGCAACTCTTTTTGAACAAAGTCATCCAATATTTTGGAACTTTTGTCCGTGTCACACCTTTCCGAACACATTCAGAGATTGTTGCTAGATTAGAGCAAGCTCCCTCAAACACTGAAACTAGTTTATCAATGGCTGCATCGATGGACAATTCCTGTTTCAGAAATGAAAGCACGCCGGCTTTTGAGTAATGGTCGACCCTATCTCAAGAACACGATGATCTGACAGATTACTAGGTGTCACATGGACCATGAACAACTGGAATATGGACGGGGACGCTTAGTTTGGGAATTAGCTTTTCGCGATTGAGTTAACGCATTATGTTCTTCTTTAAATGAGAATGATCCCAGGCTACAACAATTACTCATTTCAATTTTCAGCTTGATCGAGCGACTGGATCAAAAGTTATGCCGTCTCAAAAGGCACTACAAAACTCTTCAATGAATGAACGAACTAGCCCTCTTGTGGTAATTGATTACCAGAAGAGGGCCAAGTCATTCATTCTGTGCTCTGTTATGTACTGCAATTTGAGAGGGCATAACTTTTGACCCAGTCGTTTGATTGAGCTGACATTTGAAATACGCAATTGCAGGGATCTGGGGCCAGCCTTATTTGAAGAAGAATTTAATTCATTGACTCGAATTGGAGTTGCTAATTTTCAACCTTACCATCCCCGTCCATACTCCAGTGGTTCATACATGGACATACTGGATCAGATCAGGGTCATTGGAAAAGACCAAGTCGAGAACGCTATTCTCTCTAGTGGCTACACCAACATGCTGGGAGAAATTGGGCAAGATCGCAAACTCCTCCAGCAATAATAACAATAGACAGTACAAAGTTCACTCCTGTTAGGAAAATCGTCATCTCAGCTTTATTTCTCGTTCTTAAGTTCATATGAATCCAACACTAGATGTTCCAAAAAATGTAGCGGATTTCCTTGAGAGATGAGGATGAGGCAAATTTCATCGGCCACTGTTTGTGAGCAACTCTTTTCGTGGTTTCTTCACTTTCGGTTTCCATCTTATGTCCAAACCAATGGAAGACTGCAGTTTTGAGTCACATTTGAGGGATTCTGTACTACTTTTGGGATGAGACACATCATGAGCTTGCCTTATTTGCATACTTAGCTGAGTCCTCAGTGAAGTTGGCCAAATTCCCTTTGAAGTTGGCAAAGATTGAGATCTTGCATGTATTTCAACTTATCCATGAGAAACTTCCATTGGGCTGGTGGATTTGGCCTGGCGATAGGGATTTTGGGTCGTCATTAATTGTTGGAAAAATAAATTTAAGAAAATAAAAAAAAATCCGAAAAATGCCGGAAGTCCGTTCGTTAGTCTTGTCTTCCTCGGCTTTTGTCAAGCTCGTCAATCGGCTAGTCTCACATGTCTCTCAGGGAGCAAATCATTGCCACCTTCATTCGTAGGAACCCGGGCTCACATAAATAACCCTTAAACCAAAGGTTTTACTGATGATGAGAGAAAGTAGCAATTTGGCAACACAGAGGATCTTACCAGCTGCTCTCGGATAGAGGACGGTGGAACCATTAGAACAGGGGTTTTCTGCAACATGCTTTATTTAGATCCGTCTTCTCTGTCTTCCCAAGGCAGTCGTTTCCAATACCATCACCATCTCTTCTTTCTTCACATTTATTGACATATCTCTTAAATAACAGATATTGTAGACTGCTATGCTACTACTGGGAATGGAATTCCAAGCCATTAAGGATGAAAAAATTTATGTGTTTTAATATTTTAGCTTGATATTCATAAAATATCTGATCCACCTAGGAATTCGAGATGGGGGAGTTGGCTGATGAATCAGCCTTTTGTCCAAAGAATGAAATCCGTATTATGTTGATTATATCAATAACCGTTTTCCTAAGAGGTCCATTTCCCTTGTTAGCTGAGCAGTGGCTCGTGTTCCTCATACAACAGCCTCGGCTCCAACCGCAAGAACGGCAAACCGTGATCTTTCGACCGCCTTGATCTTTGTTCGGGCATCTCAGGCAATCCCTCACTGCTGGCTCCTCAAATTCATGCGGTCCTCTATTATCAACTGCATGTTTTTGAAATGGTGGTTTAAGGTCCTAATAAAGAAACAATTGTGTACCAAGGTACTTACACATGCTTTTGCTCCTCTGATTTGACCAACACCTTCTTAGACATGAACTTAATTATTACGTGCTCAGCGTTTTCCGCGAGAATGCTTTGGTCAAAACTCTCAGATAACAATTCAGGAATGACCCAAACAAGGTCTTGATAAAAGAAGAATAAGATGATAAGAAAACTGTAGTACTGGATTAATACTGGAGGGTGGAATTATAAGCGACGTTTGTAAGAAAAAAGCCATTTTAGGTGGGATTTGTAGACCTTGACAAAAGAAATATTTTTGGGTTGAGTAGAAATTGAGGAACTTCGTCAATCACGGAAGTGCAAAAGATCTGAACATTTTCCCAATTTTTAAAGGAGGGGACCTAAGTCTGGCAGCGATTTACAATCCTATATCAATGACATCAAACGTTGCCAAAGTTATGGAAAAGCTTATCAAAATAAAGCTTGTTAAATATTATGATGGAAAAGATAGAGTTCCTGACAACACCAAGGCTTTCGAACCCATTTTATCATCCTGACGCAATTAGTACACAGATTTATAACTTCCATTTGACGGCATAATTGAGAGGCTTCAGCATAACGATTGTGCTAATGTTCTATCGCTGGACTTCGATAAAGTAAACCATGTTTTATTGATCTGTTTTTTAACTGATATAGGAATCAGTGAAATATTTGTATGTGGCTCAGAGAACTTCTATCGGGTGGCCCCAAAAGCGTCAAAGTTGACGGAGTACTGAAGAACATGCAAAAGGTAGCTACTGGTGTGTGCCCCAGGGTTCAATCCTGGAACCTTAATTACTTATTATTTTTATGGCCTTTACAGAGGCTGTCTCTTCAATCATTTATGTCGTCTAATGTTGATGGCATAAAGTCAATTTTTGATTTTACAAAAAATCGTAATTGCAATCAAGCAAGACCTACAAAGTGATTTAGATAAGGTTCAGAATTGGGTACCTGGACAAAATATGAAGCAGAACGATGGGAGAATTTAAGGTCATGTCTTTTGATCCCATAGCGCATAGGCACATCATCCTATCACGATGATCGTCAAAACTTGACACAGACTTGATAGAGGTAGTCAACTGTGTAAGAGATTTGTAATACTTGTTAGATTAAAGTGCTCTAGGCTTTTCAGGCAGGTGGATGAATGTGTCGAACTTTCAAATTTAGGGATCCGTTTACAATGAAAACCCTCCATAAATCTATAGTTCAGTCCCCTTTAGAGTATTCATCTCCCATTTGGGCCCCAATAACCGCAGCAGGGCGAAATAAGATCGAGAAGGTGCAACAGAGCTTCACAAGAAGCATTGCTGGTGTAAGCCAACTAAGCAATTGGGAGAGACTTCAGTCCTTTGAATTAAACAACGTACAACGAACATGCGAACGACATCTTTTTTATTTATATGTTCGAGCCTTTGCTCTGATTCACGCTCATAGTGACAGAATAGGCATCATTTGTACCATTCGACATGAGGCCAATTCGTTGGACAACAGACTCTAAAAGAGAAATGAAGCTTCTTTCGTTTTGAACAGAAGCCCTACTCCAAGGTAATACAGTTTTTTGCCCATATCTCTCCGAGATATCAACGTATTAGATGAAAACTTGCCTAGTTTTATATGAGACCGGGATCGTTCTTCGCAAACGATAATGATAATGATTATACGACAGAATAATGTATTAGGTCACTTAAAATGAAATATAAATATACATTTTGGAAACGATATATAACGAATACCTTATGCCTAGTTGGGCATTTTGGGGCAAATCAATGCCATTGTAAAGAATTACTTTTTGGATCAGGTTTGCATCAAGTTTATAAGCATCCTTTCAATTAGAAATCTTAGCTGCTCAATAGAATGCCAAGATCAAATTAATAGGCTGATGAGGTTTTCATAATTTTCTTTGCAAAATCCTTCATTTTGATGTGTTCAAAGTGACTTTATACAAACCTTTTTACCATCATATCATCTCGCATAGCAATTTGAATAATACATGTGGTTTCATTTAGTATCATGTGCAGTAAATAAAATCATTTCTTAAAGACACGGGTATTGACCGTGCTTTAAGCCTTGAATTCATTAGAGAAAACTTTCAATCTTGCTTTTAATTAGAGCCCTAAAAATGTGCTTATACAGATAAACTAAAAAAGGCGTGAAAATGCAAAATAAGCCCTCATCAGATTCTATCTTAACTGACACATTTTTCATTTGTTCACATGGCCACTACCTCATGACAAAAATCATTTAATGTCAAACTAATAACTCATGATCACATAAAAGCGGGCAAAACGAACCACGAAAATGTTAGAGAAAAACTGAAAAGACTTTAACAGCGAGAAATATCATTTTGGACCTTAACCCTAAAGCACTATCAAATCTGGCTTTCTTAAGTAAAATTTCCTCATCATAAGAAATGAAGCTTTGATATCCAGGGTCTTCATTTTACAAAACAAAAATGTGTTGGTAAAGTTGCTGGCATAGCAGTTTTTTCTCACAATTACAAAAGGAAGTTCTATTGGTCTTTTAGTGTCAACATATGCTTTTGTTTTGCATGCTTTTAAATGGCAAAAAATACAAACGTGACTCAAATAGCGTTTTACATATCTATTCATAATACATGCGTACCCATTTGAAACTTTCTCAATGCGTAAACTGATTATTGTAGAAGTAATAACAATAAAGGAAACAAGACGAATCTTGATGTACGTAAAGTAATCAAATTTCAATGGGCTTCATGTCTCATCTTTGATGAGTAATAAACTCTAGGGCACAATTCATTCTGAGCAAACAAGGTTCTTAGTCCCCACGTAATCATCTGTTATAACCATCAATTGGACAATTCTAAGCCTTGGGCTATTGAAAATATATTGTTGGAATTTTTGTAACGGCTTGCTCACTATGACGGCTTCAACTAACTTTAAAGTTTAAAGTCTTTTTTGATTAAACCTGTATTTCGAACTTGCGACAAGAGACGAAATAAACGGAAGAATTTACAGTCTTATCTCGCCTCCAAACTAGTTCTTCTAGACTGTATCTGAAAAGCCATTTTAAGCTGAGCGTATTCTATCAAGACCCACTTATAGCTCAACGTCCATGACGGAAAAATGCGTCGTAGTTTGACACCACAGTGGTCAAAATGCAGGAAGTTTTGATGAAAATACCCAACAAGCTTGAACATTGTTCAACCTCGCAAAACTTTAAGCTTTTAGCTCAAGATAAAACTTTTGTACGAAAAATCATTTTCAAAGCTGTTATCTTTGAAGACATAATAAATAGAAATTAGGAGCACACATCTATTTCCTTGCCACTCCTTCGCATGGAAACAAACGATCCCGTTTTCGTGCGCTATAGTTCCGAATTGTTCAGGTAATATCTAAACTTAAATCGACAAACAATTCTAAAACTTGACAATTCAAGCTAAAATTAAAATCTTTTTATTATGAACTTTTTTTATTTAAGACTTGTTTTCTATACACAAACCAAGTCTTTTTAAATATTTACTGAAACCTTAAAAACACGAAACAGGTACTTTCATGTAATTCTGGGCTTTTTTGAAGATCTTGCTTAAAGGGAGAAAAAAGTGTTTATTTGATGTGCTTGAAATCTCCATTGAGTGTGCTTCTATAGATGCTTTTGTTAGCTGAAAAACAAATTCATAAAAGGGGCATTTTTCGAGTGCTTTAGGGCCTTTTTTAAGCTACTTTGAGATGGAGGAAGAGCTATGGGACTAATAGTTTTCTTCAATAATTTTGAAAATTGAAATGAACTGTCTGGGTATTTGTGTAAAGATAAAACAAAAGCATTTTAGATGTAAACGTATCAAATATGCTAATTTGTAATTTCAACTCCAAAATGCTTTCTTTTTATTGAAGTGTGCTCTTAGTTTGCATTACGTATGTTCTTGAAAATAAAAAGGTTTTTTTTAATTGGGGCAGGCATGTTTCAACATGTGCTAGAAATCCTATTCTAAACAGCCTAGCTATAGTTGTTTGCAAGAAAGAAAAATCCCCAGATAGATGTCTTTGGATATTTCCTTCAAAACATGATAAAGCTTCTTGTCCACCGTGGAGACTTGTTGCTAGTGGGAAAGATCACGCCCTTTTCTTCACCCAATGGCAGGTACATGTCCACACTCCGGTATCCACAAGACAAGAAAAATGCCCTCAATCAACCCACTCCCGTTGCGTCAAAATTGGGCGAGTCCCCTACTACTCGAACTCGTTTGATATTCCTTTGATATTCAAACCTTTTTGCCGAACTTGACATGTCTCGTAATCACCAGGGCTCGTGAAAAAATACTTCTTTTTGCGGGTCGAATAATCATGTTTAAATTTTAGAAAAGACTTTTTTTCACAGGAAAAAAAATCCCTACTGCAAAGACATAAGCCTCTTAAATGCAAAAAGACACTTAAAATGACAACATGAAACGAAACTTGTAAATTTTTGAACTAATGACCAAAGATTTCACGACACTTTATTTTTTTTTAAACTTTGAAATCAATAGGTTGTAGGGTCAATTGCAATGACCGTAGAAGCTTAGCGTGCGTTTTGAGAGCACCTTCAAGTCTTCGAGAATCCAGACTAGTATTGTTCAATTTGCTGCCCTCAAATATTCGTAGGGAGTACGTAGGTGTTGATCGATTGATTGATTGAATGAGTATATTTGGGAGGTGGCAGAAAACAACTATTCCCCTTATCAACCCCTTCTTTTCAAAATGTCACATTTTCTATAACATTGTCTATACTTATGAAGGAAATCACCGCCATAGAAGGGGCAGGAATAATATCTTTCCATTTTTTAAGCAGCAGTTTTATTTCGGAAGTCTTTCAATCAAAACCTAAAAAGAATCTTGACCTTTCTGTATATTTATAAACGAGTAACTTTGTATCGGCTCCATTTGCTGACAAGGTTTTCTTTATGAAATCCATTTTCCTCTAGACGATGGCTGAAGGACTTACCACCTCCAACAAACTTGACCAATATCGGCTCTACCTGCGAGGTAAGAGCTTTAAAAGACGGGCTTCTGGAGAAACGAAATGTTGTAATATCGCCCAGTCCCCGTCGTATTCAGTATCGTATTCATATATTATAGTCTGAAACCACGTATATGAATGTAACGAAGGAGCCAGGATTATTGATGTATTCCCATTTTTTTCTCTCGCATTAACAGTTTCATTCAATTAGTGCATATTCACAGATTATGGCATGGAGCCAATGATTCCTCTCAGGGATTGGTTTCCTTTGTGTCGACAGGTTCCTCCTCCTTAATCACAGCCTCCGTGATAGAAGATCGTCTGACACTGCCACATCTCATGGGAGAATTGGGACGAGCTGATTGGAAGCGACCATGGTCAAAACCATGAGCATTGGGTGGAGAGGTCCCACTGATACAGCCAAGAGGCGGTTGCTGCAATTGCTTTTGCCGCATGGAAGCCACGTTGTCTCCGAAATGTCCTGTAAACATTTCTCATTTAGAGCAAAATCAAACTTGTTCAAATAACTTTTACGGATACTTAATAGACTAGAATATCATGGGAAAGGGAAGACCTCTGGCGGCTGGTTTGTTCAACTTGACATATCACAATAAATTAGTGTAGGGGATAAACAGAAATCAAAGGAATGCAAAAAAAGCTAAACAGATGTAAAAAAAAGTGTTTGCCTGTTTGATGTGATATTACACTAGCCCTTTCTTGGTAGAGAAACGGTTCATTGTCATTAAATGATTTGAAGAAGTTTGTTAAAGATATTTGGGATCTTCCCTAGGGCGATTGTTATTGTATAAAAGGGTCACTTTTTTATGTCTAGTTAATGTCATTTACAATCACATTACAAGTTTGTATGCAGATATTTCACAGTGCTGAAATTTGAATTGAAATGGGTTTCTAAATTTAATTTGTCTCCCTAAGGCCAAGTCCCTAAAATAATGTTTTGAAGCACTTGGCTTCATCTCGTGTATGGGTTTCAAAAGGGGATAAACATATAGATTTGTTTGCAAACTTGGGGAACTTTTGGCACAATGCAAAGCAGCACATCAGCACCTCACATGGCTCTTTTTGAGCCTGTCTACGACAAATACTAAACCAATATAGTTGATTAAGAGAAATAAAAATTTTTTGAAAAGCACAACATACCTAATAATATCATAATAATAGATCATAATAAGTAGTAAATATGAATAATAAAATAATGAAAAATATAGAAAATGGAAAACAACATATAATTGAAAATATATTTTTTGAAATATTCATCATATTTTGGACAAGAACATTATTTTTTCTTTCATGGAATTTCGTGTAATATTTCTCAAGAAATGTATGGAAATGTTGAATATCTGCTGACTGTACGCAACATTTCTCGTTATTCCCTCCATGCTAGCCATAAACAAGAGACTGCTGATTTTTCATATGCGCAAAGGATTCATTTCAGTTGAGGTTAGAGACCCTCTAGTCAAAGACCTGCGAGGTTGAGTGTACGATATCAAATTCGACCGAACTGATTGTTTGTCCATTTTTGATGAAACTGTAAAAGGTTCCAAACAAAATACAGCAAGGAGTCAGCCATTTCCAAAAAGAGCTCAATCATTTGTATTGTGTAAGAAGTTGAATTTTTGGATGATTTATGACAGATATAATCAGGGCTTGATGTGTTACCGAAAAAATCAATGCGTTAATGCTACCTACTTTTTTGGAACACAAATTACGTTAATGTTTTTCAGCAAAGTAACGCGTTTCTATCACCAATGCCGTTACTTTTGTACTTAATTCAACAGGTTTGATGAGAGGAAAATTTGGGTTGCATTTTGAGGCCAACTTGCAAGGTTCCGTCATGCAACTAGTAACGTCATACGTCTCAGACAATGTAAATTGATAATCCTTGTCTCAGCTTCCCGTGATTATTCATTTGATCCCATCAGTAACAAATAAGTTACTGTTTTTGAGACGGAACTTCAAAAAGAATTGGGGAGGAAACCTTTACATATTTCTTTCGTCCCTTGTTTGAAAAGGAAGAAAATGACAGTAACCGCACGGCCAAAAAAGCAGATACGTTACCAATACCGTTAATTTTGCAGACAAACAATGTTTTGTTGGGAAGAGTTACTAGAAAGTAACTTGTATAAAGCATACAGGGCTTTGCTCAAGCCCTGGATATTATCCACCATAAACTTAATCTGCTGTTTAAGAGGGCTGGAGTGTCATGTGTAGACCTAATAAAAAAAGATACCATTTTAGCCAAAATTATTTAGAATTTGAATTATAAAGTTGGTACACATTCAAGTTAACAAAACTTTAGAAAAGTTATATAAATGCGCAAAAAGGAGTGAAAATGCAAAAATAAATTGTAATAATCCGTGAAGAACTGTTACCATGATGAGGAAAAAGTCATTTTTAGCTTTTTTGAGCATCTTTGCCGAATTTTTGTACGTTACAAAATCTAGGCACTCCACTGTATTTCCATGATTACCCATTGAGTTCACAAGAAATTGACATTTCTTTTTTCTTCCATTGTTTGACATTAGGTCATGTTTTAAATTGATATAGATGCCATAGTAAACCATTGATTCTCTTCTGGAGCCTACTGTTTCTGCTGCTGAGGGCGCTTTTGTTCACAAAAACTATTTTGGGTCAGATCAAACTCATAAACGCTCAACTGAAAGCTCTCTCTTTTGCAAATTTTCCCAAACCAAAAGAAAGGAATTGAATTTGATTTTCAAATTCGTTGGCAGAACAAATATTGCATAAAATTGAAGTGGTTACAACTAGACGAATCATAATCTTTAATCTCAATTTTACCGAAGAATAAATCATTTGCAGCGGTTAGAAAAGCCGGTGAAAACCAAAACCAATGAAGAATTTGTTAAAAAGTTCTGGCTGAGGATTTAATCTTTCATCTGATTATGATGCACAGAAGAAAATAAAAAGCCCACAAACAAAAAACTACGCGTAGTTAAGAAGGTAGCAGATAAGGACAGACAAAAATGACAACAAAAGGGCTAAAAATGTCCTAAAATGTGCAAACTAGAAAAAAAAACTGGACGAAGACAAAATAGTTCCAGGTTGTTTTTTTCAGGTTTTAACTTTGATTATAGAGGTCTAGTCATAAGCCATTGGAATTACGTTCATGTAGTTTGCATTAATAAATCGCAGTTGTCACACTGTTCTCTTGCAGTCTCTCAGTAACAAACTAAACTAACGTGTTTCAAAAGAAATATTTGATGTTTTCACTTTGTCTACGTGCTAGTTTCGTGTTTCATGAATGAAGTAGTTGGTTCACACGCATTCACTTTCATTTTAAATCTCTAATGTAACAATAAAGCCGATCATCCGAAAATTGGAAAAATATTAGCACCAATGTCAAATTGCCCTTTCCATGAATCAAATGAAATGCATGTCCATATTGGGACATTGAAGCGGGAGAAGAAGGTGACTTCATGACTAGGGCCGGCAAAACTTGGACTCTGTAAATTTTGCACACTTTGCAAAAAAATGCACATCCCAGATTTTTCTGCAAAGTTATAAGGTTTATTTCCGGCGCCGGGGTTTGAACCCACGACACCTAGGGAGAGGATTCTTGCCTTGTTAGCACTGTCCCTTAGACCGCTCGGCTACACCGGCTCCTTACAACTGCAAATTTTGCAAAAAATGCGGATCCGAGATTTTTCTGCAAACATATTGCATCTGCGAATTTTGCAATTTTTACTGCAATTGCAGACATTTTTCTGCAATTCATAATGCAACTTCAGCCATTTTAGCATGAAATACCATTATTTGTGAACAAAACAATAATTTTAAGAAATTCTGGTCAATGTTGGAAAAATGGGAAATTTACCAGAATGCTTTTCAAATCTTTTTGCAAGAAAGCGCACGTAGGTATGAAATAGATGAGGGACGTGCAAAGAACCGTCTCAGATTTCAGCTGTGTGGGCTAACGAGGCCGGGCCACAATCGCGTCAAGAACTACCATAAATTTATTATTGACAAAATTGTTCCCAATCTTGGGACATCGTTCGACAATTATCTTAAACCATTTAAGTCCAACATTCAATTGCTAAACATGTCAAAACATGGCAGGTGACAAAAATATGTAAAAAAACGAAAAACATATTTCGTACCAGCGTCTTGTCATCAGTAAGAAGCATGGTGACACTTAATTCATGGTAGAACCAGAGGGCGCACTAGCGTGAAATCCGAAATCTTTACACTTCTCTATATATACAAATAGACATGTTACCAACCAAATGCTGATGCATTCCATCCATCTTAAATAGCTCTTTTTTATCATTGCCATTTTTTAAGATAGTCTATTTCACATGTTGGAACGCAGTTTTGTTTGTGTATTGAAGTTCTCTTTTAAAAATTAGACACATTTTGAGATGTTTTCATGATTTATGGGGTAAATGGTCATGAGGTGGATGGTTAATTTGGGAAGAATTGACTTACTATTACTTTCATGAAACTTGAAAGGCTTAATTTCTTAACAAAATTGTTCTGCAATACATTTGATACGCTCTGACATTTTTGTTTTCCTGTTAATGAACTGACATTTATCTTTTTCACTAAATATTAAGTATGTTCAAAATGCTGATTTGTCTAGGAGGCAGCGTGAACTAGGCAAGAATCCGCTTCCTAGGAATAACAGGCTCAAATCCAATTGTTGGAAGATATTATGATATAATTTTCCTTTCAATCTACGTAGTGCTTGATAGGGAAGGCAAAAACTGTCCTTACAACCACCAGACCGTGTTGGTGCCTATGTTTTGGAAAGTTTATATGCAAACATGGTTGACTTTTCATGCAAATTTGCAGTCAATAAAGACCACATTTTGGCAGGCCCTAGTTATGACCATACACACGTGAACATTTCGGGCTTTGTAAGGAGATAGATTTACAATTCCAAGGCATACATTCTTGAAAGAAACTTTCCATCTAACATTGCATTTTTATGAACTAGAAATTTCAAAAAAATTAAAATAATTTAAAGCCTGAAAAATCTCTTTTTGGGCTCGTTTTTTTGTGAATTTTAAGTTTTGTATTTTTGCAAATGTTTTTTTTCGAAACCGTCGGCAAATTATGTCTAATATCATGAGTTGTATTTTAGTTTGTATTAACTAGAGACGGGGGAAATGTGCAAGACTCTGCAAAAGCTCGAGCAGGTCCAAAGATGTTTTACTAGGAACATTGAAGATATGAGAGAGCTCTCGTATTGGGAGAGGTTAGAAAGGTTGGATTTTTGTACAGTACTCAGAGAAGGTACGAAAGGTATCTGATATTGTACGTTTTCAAAAGCATTCATGAGCTTTGTCCCAACCCAGGATTTAGGGTCAATTGTAGTGACCGTAGAAGCTTAATGTGCGTTTTGAGAGCACCTTCAAGCCCTCGAGAATCCAGGCTAGTTAAAACAATGAAGTCCAACTCTCTTCTTTCTCGGGCTCCTTCATTGTTCAATTTGCTGCCCTCAAATATTCGTAGGGTTTATGTAGGGGTTGATCCAGTAGCAAGATTTAAGTCAGACTTGGACAAGTTTTTGACGAAAATTCCGGATCAACCTTATATTCAAGGATTAGCCAGATCAGCCAACTACAATTCGTTCGTCGATCAAATGATATATATAAATAAAAGTCAAGTAAAATAAATAATCTTCTCGTCTTGAACTGCTGGGATTCTAATCCCGGTAGCGGTAAGGAAGTCCGCACAAAAAGATATGTATTTAAGATATGCAAAAATTATTGAAATTTACACCGAAATGTCAAAAATATGCATTTCATTTTGCAGAGTTTTCAGTTTTATTTTCGATATTTCTTATTAAATTTTAGTAAAAGCTGTTTTTAAACATAAATAGTGGTTATCTTCAAAAGTAAGCCGCCATAAGGAATAGTTTTGAGGGGTTTCAGTTCTTCTATTATTTTCCTACCGCCAGCGGTAAAACGATTGTCGTGGGCAGTTGGAGTAATCTCAGGCAACTAGGACTATTTTTACCTTTTTATCACAACCATAGCCTGAATTATGAGTGCCATGGTTTTGAATCAAAACATAGACACCTTGGTTTACACTTCATTAAGAGAATATCAATTACATACCCGCAAGCTTACATTTCAAGTTTAAAGTTGCAATTCAACTGACCTGATCGTTCGTATCTGGCTCCTCTTATCCATAGAGTCCACCAGGACTGAAGAGGACAGCTTTTTGAAACCTTACTAGAAGACATTTGAGCATTGCATTGCCTCCTGATTGGGTACTTGATTGGGAAGAAAGAGTTGATTAAGCACCCCTTCAGATGGCATGCATCTAATTTTGAGGTAGAGCATTGCTTGAACGTCTTCTAGCAAGGTTTTGTAGACCTTTCTGCTTCAGACCTTGCGGCCTTCATATTCTATCTTACTCAGCACAACTCAAATTAGTACGGTAATCAGTCCCGTCAGTTTAACAGATTTAAAATACTTGAAGTTGTTTTGACCAGCCTAGATTTTTTGAAGGGCTCAAAAGTGTAAACCTTGACATTCAATACAACTGACTTTAATACCTGGTTGAGGAAAAAGCACCTGCATGCTTTTGAAGATGCATTGTAAAAGATACATTTTGCACCTCCTTTAAATCCTGCATTGTCCCAATCTTCTAAGTTTGTCGCAATAAAGTAGTAGATCTCTAATTCTGACATTATTCCTCCTTGCCTTTTTGATAAAAGCTCAAACTTTTCCTGAAACTAGAATTTTAATGCTTTACGCGCAAAAGAGCTAAAATCATAATGTTTGAATTTTAGCCCAGGGGACTGCTGAAATAAAGCACCCAATGGAACAAGATTTGATCTAGTGATCTAGAGACTTGCATGGTTTAGGGTATTAATTTTGTGTTCCAAGTCAGGAGACAACTTCAATGAAAGAAATGATGAAATTGTTGGTAATTGCTTCAAAGTTTTGTAAAACTACTTTCATTTTGGTTCTTTGTGAGTTTTTTTTCTTTTAAACAAGCGTATTTCTTTGCGTTGGAGAATTTTTTTCCGGGCCAAAAAAATATTTCATCCCTTCAAAAAAATGTTTTAGTGATTATTTGGCCGTCAAAAAGATTTTTTTTCCGAGCTCTCGTTTTAGGTTACAAGGGATCAGTGATGAACAACACTGATTCAAAAACTAATTTTGTACATTGTTAAATCATTACTTAAAAAATTACTTACTTACACCTTAATAACGTTTTGAAAGTGTATGATCCCATTTGAACACACAGCTGAATTTAGTTACTAAAAATGAAGTTTTGATCTTTTTATATGAAAATGTAAAGTAATTTTTTGCACTTTTGGGAGGAAACTGGATAATATTTGCCGTTATTTTCAGACCACAAAAAAATAACATTTTGCCCAAGGGGACCAACTATTTTCTCGACCCTTGATATTAGTGACCTTGGTTACGTATTATATTGAGTCATTTACCACTTTTGTTAATGGCATTTAATGGGCACCTTATTCAACAATCTACCACGGCACTCTCCATTTAGATTGGGCTAACTCATTGGCCTGACGTTGAAAATAAGCCTAACTTTTGAAGGTAGAATGTAGTGTTATGTAAAAAGTACATAACAGAATGAAGACATTGGAATACGCCTTCAGCATTGGGAAACCGCATAAAATATTTAAGGATGGAAATGGAGTTCTTGGCTTCTTGAGTTTGTAATAATGACAATTGGTTGTGCATTAGCACAATTAAGTTGCAATGCTAGATGGAGCCTCATTTTTATGTAATGTAAACAAATGCAAGAAAATGAATAAGTCAATGGCACTTGATTCAAACTGAAATATACCTAAACTTAATCAAAATCATAAGCGGGGCACTTTTTCACCAATTGCAATAAATGTCCCCCTAAATAAATGTGCACATAATGGATACCTTTAATCCTTTATACTGAAAGCTATTGATCAGGATTTGATTTTTTCTTTGAAATGTTAAAGCAAAGGTGAATTATGACAAGATTTGAACAAAGCCGACCAGCCTTTCTAAAACAAAGCAAAAAGTAGAGACACTTTAAAAATTAGAATAATTAATAAAACTATAAAAATGAGGGTTAGCATTTGGATACAACTTCAACTAGTTCTTTAAATCCAAATATGTCCGTACCCTTTGTCAATACCTGTTTTGTTAGATTTGATGTTGAATGTGGATTTAACAATTTGCTTCACATTACGTCTCCCTAAGAAATGATCCTACTGATTAATACATACTATGTCACATATTCCAGGTTATGCTTTACCTTTGCGGGCATTCTCTATAGCCATCAAGTCTTCAATAACTTCATCATCTCCATAGATAGCACCACTTCCAATGCCTATTCCGCTAGGGAAGATGCCTAACATAGATCTTCTCCTTTTCAGATTAGTATTTGTAGCAGACCGCTTAGGCAAGGGGAAAATAGTTTTGTTGTTGTTTATAGGTGGCGCTGTTGTGGGTAAAGCTTTGTTGAAGAATGAGAACGCCTTTCGTAGTCTTCCTGGCGTTGTCGGAGTTGGCAAGGCTGAGACTCGAAGATGGGAAGGCTTTGACTTGAATATGTAAAAAGGGAAGAGGATTGTAAACTGATGGTTATTTATTTGGTGGCAGCCTTGGTCTAAGGGCTAAATGATGAACATTTTGAATCTCAAGTAGAAAATCCCGATGTGTCTGACTTCACAATTTGCCACAGGACTAATCAATAACAAATCCAAGATGGACAGAGAGTCGAAGGAAACCAACTATTTTGTAATGAAATATGCACCCGTTTTCAGATTCATTAAAACCGCAAGTCATAGATGCCCACTCCAGCCCCCTACATTTCGGTGCGTACAAATTGAATATGGAAGCCGTCTAATGTGACACCTTCAAATGTAACAGTAGAGACAATCCCATTCATTCCGTGCGCTGATTTTTCTTAGGCTTAGGGCTGAACAACGCCTTTAAAATTTTCCTGAATGTCCTCAAGATTCAAAAGTTTCATTACATTAGCCAAATGAAAATGTATATTGATAGAGTACAAGGGCGATCAAGCAAACACTAATCAGTTCTACCACTGTACACATTTATTCGGCAACTAAGCACGTTTTGAGTCAGGACATTGGCACAATCTGACCTCGAACGTAACGTTAAGAGTCCACTTTAGAGCGTTGGTTGACACTACTAAAACTCTGGAGGAGATTGCTCTTTGCTTCACTAAAAAGTAGGAAAAATGCAAACATTAGACTTGTAGTAACCAACCAAGACTCTAAATCCAAGATTTTCTCCTTACTGAATGGCAGAGATGGGGACAGATAAAAATAAGTGTAATTGATTGCCCATATAAATTCATAAAGTTGTCATCACAAGAACATAAAAGAAACCAATTTCATTAATAAAAAACACTTTGGAAAAGAGTTATTCAATGTCCAATAATTGAAAATGAAAACAAAAAAAAACGTGTGATTTTTGAAAAAAGTTTCTGTACATATAGATTTTGCTCTTTATTTACCAAGTTATGTTTATGAGATCAATTTGACGCTTAACCATGATTCAGTTTCTAATTGGAACCTATCACGTTTTAAATGCAATGAGTATTTGTTGGTTAAAATGATACATTCATTTGTTATCATTAGTTTTAGGAATCGACCCATCTCTGCTTGCCAAAATGTAAAAAATGATCAAACAACTTACCTCTGCAAAGCTTCGGGGTTCCAATTTCAAAGGCGGAGGTCGAGGTTTATCGTTGTCCATCTTATGGTAATCATCCCTGCCACATTCAGAAGTTTTCCGGGATCGGATAGGCCGCTTGACTTCATCCACTCCAGTCAACGTGATACTAACCCCCGCATCCGTGACCTCAGTGATCTTATCTTCTCCTTGTTTAGAACTAGATTCACTCGTTCCATCTTCCACATTATCCAACCGCTCCATCAGCTTCGCCATGCCTTCAGTGTCGGTCTGGAGGTATTCAAAATCAAAAATTCAGTAATACATCTAGGGTCGGGTATCTGAGTGAGGATTCTTACTTGGAAGACAATTCCGGACATGTTACTGGCATTACTCATGTATCGATTCCGGGCATACCACAACCCGTTCTCATCGGTGGAGTTGACCCTGTGCATGGATTGAAGATGATCCATAGCTTGTTCGTGCACTCGATGAGTGCTGTGCTCCCAAGCGAAGCGATGACCAGCTACCCTATAAGGATTAATGCAATTGTCTCTTGTGACAATTCCTAAATCAGATGTGACAAGAAACTTCTAACTCCAATCAAAATTTTCCGCACTTTTCATTACATACTTAATTCCAAGGCGAACGGGTCAAAAAAGGATGAACAAGTGATCAAAGATGCCAAGAGGAGCCAGAAAAGTCATTGAATTGAGTGAAGGCCTCAGTGGTAATAAATTGGAGAGATAAATGTTTTCAAATATGGGTCGTCAATTTCGGAAGCTAACGCCATCTAACTTTCACAGGTATGGAATTTTGAAATGTGTCTCGTTTAAGAAGAAAAATTTGTATGACTGTGGACAAAATTGGCATCCCTTTCTATTCCCAAGATACAGGTAGACAGAGGAGAAATGCTTGCTCTGGCAGTCACTAGGATTTTGTCAGGCAGGGTCACGTTTTATCACTCAGTAAAGCGGTTTTGAGTCGTTGGTTTATCCTAATTCGCTCGTGATGGGAGCCCTAACAGAGGTCTTCGAAGCTAAAAAGCTGACATTCCGGTTCGAAGCACACCATTACTTACAAGACAAGTCAATTCTACAGAGTTAGGAGAGCTGTCTCTTTCAGGCAGCGTCTGCCAAATTTTACAAAGATGGCTTTTAAGTTGACCTTGTTCCAAGTATTTGTGGCAATAACAAGTGAATATGGTCAGACCACCTACAGTCAAACCATCCTCGAAACTCTGAACCTCAAGTTCTCAGAAGGAGTTTGTGTCGAAACAAGTAGAAAGTCAGTAATACCATGTCTCATGTATGGCCCCGCGTTGCTGCAACGGCTCAGGTCCAATCAAGACCAAGTACCCACAGCAGTAAAAATAATGGAGTGTATGCACTGAAAGCATTTGTACCAGTTTAAAATTAAGAGAAAATAGGATATTGCTCATTATCTATGGAAACCAATGTATGGTACACATAAGAAATGATATTCTGCTTCTGCCCCTCTTCTTTTAGCCCGAGCAAGTATTCCATGAATAGTTACTTTTATTAAACCTATGACCCAAGTTCAACTTGATAACACCAAGGGCTACATTGTCCATTGGGCTACAACCACGTGGGTGGGTAATTCAACTTCCCAAAGCAAAAAAATAATGAAAGGTCATGTAAAGTCTTTTCCGAGCTAGGCTAAGTCTGCAATATACTCTCGTCATTAATCTGGTTGAAGTTGTACACGTTAATGTTTAATGTTTGTATCACTCCAACACCGAGTTACGGTCGATTAAGGACTATTGGTGAAAGCTGTACAGTGGTAAAAGTTCATTTTTGGTTAATGTATAAGAGGGAAGGGGAATGAAAGAACAGATGGAGGTCTCAGATGTCCTGTCAGAATAGCTTGAGGGACTCTGATGATCGTGTGTGTTCTTAGTGGCAAGGTGTTCCATGAATTGGCCGACCGAACTAAGAAATGTTTTTCCCCCTAGCCTTAGACCGGCCTAAGGGAACCCAGAGCATCTGTTTTTGGGAGGCTCTGGTTTCTCTTTTCTTTCTTTTCTTTCAGGTAGTAGAAAGGTATCCCAGATGCGTCGACCAAATAGATATAGTGAGACCTGGGATCGAACCCATGAACCCGAGCTTGGCTCGGTTGCGCGTGAACCTATTGCGCTACAACCATCTCCTTTGAAGTTCCACTTGAGCTAGGGCCGTTCCTGACCTGCATGGTGAGCAAAACCGAAACGTTGAATTACACACTTTGCCGTGTTAAAAGTAGCACCGAGTTGGAAGTTTAGGACATTATTTGATGTTTTCAGGTAAGTCCCACACATGATTTTTGAACTATACATCACGTTACATAACCTCTTTTTGATTTGGTAGCTTTAGGTCAGGATAATATTTAGGGTTCGGGAAAAACTTACAAGTCATCAAGCAATACAAGAAGATTTTAGGCATGAAATATTTTCTTCGGGACAAAAATAATCTTTCACGCAGAAATAAATAACTTTGAATATAACAAAAAGGCACAAAAACCAAATTGTTTTAAATGTTTTGTGTATAATTTCGAACCAAAAAAATAGTTCACATCGTGCCATGAAATTGCCAATTTGATTTAAACCGAAGTTAGGTCACACTCGATGAGCTTTACTCAAGGTGACCAGACTTGCAATAAAAAAAATAAATAAATTTTGACAAATTTTGTGATTTTATCCACATCTTTCAGATAAGTCTCGTATATCAAACAGGGTTGGCAAATGGGTTATTACCTGGGCGTTTTTGCGCTTTAATGGGCGGTTGGGATTGGTTTTTTCTTGAAAGGTTTAATTGGTGTTTTAATTTGATGGATTTCATTTGTTTTTCAATTTGATGGATTTCATTTGTTTTTCAATTTGATGGATTTCATTTGTTTTTCAATCAAATGTAAAAGATGATATGGACTTGTCCAATTTTGGAGTTAAAAAGAGGTGAAACGTTCAAAACAAGACGTTGATTTTTTTGAATAATTCTCCCCGCTGATTTGGGACCACTGGTTCAGTCAAAGAAGTGCAAAAGTGCAGTAAAAAAGTCATTATTTTTGATATGGAACTTTTTAAAAATCGGACGAGGGACCTATTCATATTTGTTTGTTCTCTTGTTTAAAAAAGAAAGTAACGGTAATGGGAGGGCTAAAACCCCTTCCGTTACAGATAGCGTTATTTTTGCAGAAAGGTAAGATGTCACCGTTAGCTTTATTTAAAAAGTAACACCGTGACCCAAGCTATTCAACCAAGTGACATTGAGGAATGAACAACAATACAGAAAATATTGACTTTCTTACCCTTTTGGTTTATGAAATCGAGACATTGTCCTTCCAGTTCAATTATTAACTCAATTATAGCAAAAGAAAGACAAAGGTAGTGGGAAAATGAGGGAAGCACTTGAGAAATATTTCTATCAGCCCGCCCGTAGAAAACCACCATTGTGATGCCGTTGTGAAGATTGGTATTGTTTGGATTTATGACCCAAAAATATTCAAGTCACTTTCCACGGGCAGGGATGTGAAGGAGCAGTTTCTCAACGCGTAAACGCGATCTACAGGGTGTCCAAAAAGTCTTCGCCAGTTTCAAAACAATGCCAAACCATAGCTCTTTCCAGCTGATGCCAAAAACTCTCAACAAAGTACTTTTAAATGTCGCAGGCACCAACCTTGCAATGGAATGCTTTTATTCAAATTTATCTGCAAAATTGGTCTGTGAAACAAACCTTGTTCAAAATTCGTACATTTTTTAAAATAATGTTATGTTTTGGGTCTGTTGGGGCATCAATCAAAAAATGAGCCTAAAATAAGTTGTTTTCCGATGTGTGTAAGGTATGTGAGAGGACCAGGGCTTGAACCGTTCCCCCCAAAATAAGGGGCTGCTGCTACTTTTAGAAAAAGTTACGCGTTTCTATTACCATTACATTTTAGAAAAAGTAACGCGTTACCGTTACCGATACCATTACTTTGCAGAAAAATATGGCCTAAGACAGCAACTAAAAACGTTTTGAACGATTGTTTAACGTTTAGTAAATATGACGTGAAACAAGCGACAAACATATTTATTAGGGTACAAAGGTAAAAGGATACAAGGGTTGTTTGGTTTAAATCTTGTTTTCACTTGTACGAATCATTGTGACAAGTGTTTATTCATCTTTTTTCATGGTTTGAAAAAAGTTTAAAAAAAGACAAGTATTCAACTGCTTTGACAAGGGGAAAATCAGGTTACACTTTGAGCCTAACCTAAGAGTTTCAGTCATACATACAACTAATAATCTCACATGTCACTGAAAATTTAAATTAATAACCCTAGTCGCAGCCTCCCATGATGATTTTTTTGGTCAACCCAGATGGCAAATCAATGATTTTGTATCTAGAGGGTATTTTTTGCTTGTGACAGTCTCCAAGCAACCAATATAGTCTAAAGTCAATCCAAAACGAAGAAAAACGCATCAAGTGTTGCTAAAAACACATAAAAAGACCACAACATATTGTTAGAATTTTTTTGTATGGAGATGTTACAATTGCTTGAAATTTTTCCATCCCACTTATACTCAGAAGTATCGGGTTTGGGTAAAACTTTGGAGGATTTTTTCTTCTGACAAAACTTGACAATCTTATATACTTCACCAAGCATGGTTGGGATAGCAGCAATCACAGGGTTGAAATTACTATTTTTTGCCTTTACATAACAAATTACTAGATAAGTGTGAATAAAACATATCTTCGTTAGGCTGGTATCTACACCAACTGAAAATAGGTTTTTGCCGTCGGCTTGAAATATATGTGATTCTCCATTGCCTTGGAAGCGGTACATACTTTTAGGACACCTTGTAAAAATATGTTTTTGGGAACTTCCTTAACGCTAGTAAGAATGTAATTCACAACAGTTTTTATTTTTTAAGTAATATTTTTTGACGACCCTTTCCTTCCCGGAACTATTGGTTATAATTTATTATAAGTTTTTTTACCTCGGTCAGCTCTAGTTTTCTAAACCCAAAAAAATGATAGAGGAAATGCTTATTTTTATTTCTTTTGGTATTTGACGTGTTAAAAGCCAAGGATTTGGTTCATATCATTTGGGCTAATTTGCCAATGATAAGGTATAAAAGCCTGGCAATTTTTAACACAACAAGAGGGAATATGACCTGCATTGGAATTTAAACAGATTTATCCAATATTTGAATCTTGAAATGTGTTTGCCAAAATATTAGAAAAGTTATCACTTTTTGTTATAAATAACCATCAACTTTGCACTATTCTGGCATGACATGTCACCATTGAGAAAGAATATTTTATTGTGGTACAATAGAGCTAACTTTTTTTTACCCTCATAATACTAGGGGTATGTCTCTTAAACCGGTACTCATATTACCAGACATATATTATATGAAAATTAAGATATTGAAAAATGGTCATTAGGTATTGAAAGACCTTTTTGAATGGCAACACTTTATTTTTGCATAAACAAACAAAAGTTCAGCTGATTTCCTGCAAATTTGAAATTTCTTTAGTGTATTCAGCCTATTCCTTTCAAAAGTACCGCGAAACAAAATGGAAGATCAATATGCAACAATATAATCTTTTGCAAAATCGGGCAAAACTGCGAAGAAATGCTTCAAATTTTTGCAAGAGGCCTATGGAAAAGCTGCACTTTCATGTAAAAGTTGTTTTTATGGTATCGTGAATTTCATCGATTTGGCCCTCAAAATGAGCTGGAATTGGCCGTACAGGGGGTGTTAAGACAGCTCCCAAAGAATGGCTTCTTATTTGCATTTGAGCGTTGGGTTAAAAAATGTAATAAGGGTTTTGAAATTGGAGGTGACTATGTCGAAAAATCATAAAATAAAAGTTTGCTCTATCTTGCACATATCAAGAGCTATTCCTGGAGTACCGTAATAAGTGACATAGCCCTCGTACATTGATGACTAGCAAAAATGTTTTGCCTCTTGGCCTGAAATGCTTTTTAAAAAGAGCTTCTGATGAACTTTGATTTGTTAATTTGGTTGTTTGATTAAGCAAATACTTTTTTGAAGCACTAGGCTATTATTCTCAAAAGCTCATGTCACTTTGCCGTTCCCGTTTTTTTTTTTTTTGCTTGTAATCTCTTTTAACAAAACTGAAGTCAATATCGGAAGTCAGGCCATTCAATACCTTTGTCCTAGAACTAGAAGCTCTTGCTAAAGAACTGACACTTCAAAATTAAACGGTTCTATTGAGTTTCGTTTTGTGTGTAAATTAGCTTTGTTTTAATTTTGATATTGCCAGACATCTTATTCTCGGGACTATTGTAATCTCATTGGCCTAGTTGGAGTGACGGTTTTCATCCTAGAGCTCTACCTAGAACAAAACTATGGGTCAAATTTCGTAACTTTTCCACCTGACATTTAATTAATTTGTTGAAATCAACGATTGCAGATAATTGGATCAAGCGTGACGCATTGCCAGTTTTTCCTCTTCTTTACGTTTAGATTCCAACTCTTGGAGGTATTCCTTCTTAGCTTGGTGGTACCACAAAAAGTCTGCTGGGAATGGAGCCTCTTGATAACCATAGTCCACCAAGATCTCTTGACCTTGTCTGATATCTTTCGTAGCCCTCACAGCCACTATCAATCCAAATCTTGGGTGTTCAAAACCATCAAATACAGCGTTTTGATGTCTTTCTGGAAAATCTGCATTGATCTTAGCACCCATTGTGGGATGCCATGATTCTGGTTGATCCACTTCCCATGGGATTTGAAGTTGTGCGAGAGAATAGAGCACTATTATGGAGTATTTAGTGCCATGCCTTCTCATGTCCGCAGACAAAGACTCGTTCATGGTGTATTGGGCCGCAAAGAGTTCCTTTTCTTCACGATTCCGGTAAATGAAGCCACTATAAAGACAGAATATTTGATCACTTGGGACGTCGCGAACGGCAAAGACACCTTCTCCACCCCCATGGACATTAGAGCGCCGAATCTCGGCCCATTTCGCTTCAAAGGGGTCGATGGCCTGAGGACCTTCCCCAAAGGAAATATTTGTGGGAGGGGAGTAAAAGAGCACCGGTCCTGAAGGCTCTGAGAACTGAAGGACCAGCATTTCATTGGGATCGCAAGTTGTCCCTGTGATTGTGGCCTCCTGTCCGGCCTTCATAACCTTATCCTCAAAGCGTCCAACTAAGGCTGTCTCGTAGTCAGGGTAAACAAAGGCCATCTGGTCACCCGTGAACTTTCCGTGTGTATCCAAATATCCGTAAAGGAAACCTCCGCCAATCATCATGAACCAAACTGGACCCTGAACTTTTCCACTTTTATAATGGAAGATAGTACGAATATCATGGCTTTCGGTAACGAGAAACTCGGGACTCTGGTAAGCCTCATCCAAAGGTAAGAGTGTTGTCAGTAATAATGCCCTTGCGGGTCCATGAAGAACGCCATTTTTTATCCTCGAGTAGACATACCCACCGTCTTTTATATGGATTCTGATGAATGACGACAGTTGACCATATTTAAGATGCCCGCATATCTTGGCGATTCCTTGATCAAATGGGGCCAATGTTGGAGTATCCGCTGGGTTAAATGAAAGTCCAAATGGACCCAAAATTCGGTTGAGGGAGTCAATTTTTCCAAACGTTAATTGGGCGCGGACAATTTTCTTCGATCCCAATAATCTGCATTTGAAATTCAGTCCGTTGACATGCTTTAAATCTGAGATCAATTGTGGAGCATCGGGATCTACTTCAGAATCATCTGGAGTCATTGTCCACATTTGACCTGAAGAAGGGTTAAAGTGAGCAATAAACTCACGAATGGCATTTTTAGTACTCTTTTGACAACTGTGGCAAAATGTCCAAGAGCGTTTTTGACTGCTTTCAAAAACCACTTGACCTTGTGCAGGATGAAAAGTAAATGGACTAGATCCCAAAACGTTGATGAAATGTGGATGTAGAAGACAATTTTCTTCCGTCCAAGATTCAATTTTCACGCTTGAAGCGTTGACGATGACATTGAAATCATACAAATCTTCTCCGGCAAATACATTGGTACCATTGTGGATAGCCACCGCCATAAATTTGGCATCTTCTTCATTCTCAATGTACTCAGGGGTCTGGCGAAGAATCCGGTACAAAAATGTTCCATTCACATTGTACCATGAGAATACGGGTAAGTCGCCATTGAAAGAGTAATAGGCGTACGCCAAGGTGTCGGGGTCCCTCCACAATCGCAAAAACCCATGAGGACAGCCTTCTCTCACCTCCCCTATCATTAAGCCTTGTTCTTGACCTTCGACCCTGACCAGACCATGGGGTTTACCAAAAAGAAAGAACCCAACGATGACTTTTGGAACAATGAAGGATATTTTTCGATACCTTATGCAAGTTCCTGGATGCTTGTGGACTTGTCCTTTCTTACTGGGTCCAAAAATGGTCAACTTCCCTGGTCCTTGAAACAAATGGTTGGAATCAATCAACCCAGAGAACTCGAAAAAGATTGGGAGATCTGTTTCCGAACACGCGAACGATTCCAGGATGGGTGGCTTTACATTTGGCATGAGCGGAACCTTTGATGGGAGAACGCACTTGGTCCGCAATGGCTTTTGCTCCGACATTTTACTCCACCAGGATCTGAATTCATCCAAAGGTTCACCTTTCAAGCCGGTCGGAACTTTTTCACATTTCATTCCATTTCGATCGCATATTTTGTTGTGTTCACCATGTATGATACATACAACAGAAGCAAGCCAAACTACTATACTTGGTCCTGAAACCATCTTCCTGGTCTAATGAGAACTTGCACACTGCAAGTCAAACCCTATCTGGTTTCTCCTTCCTTTTTTTTGCGAGTCTTGTATCTTGATGCATAGGTAAGCACACTTGAAAATTGTTTAATTGAAACACTTTATAGAAACTTTTAACGACTTTTAACGATCAATATTTGAATTTGTGATTAAAAGTTAAAAGATAAATACACCACCAGCCCTTCTGAGATACCTCTCAAATCCTATAAGGGTAGAATTACAAACAATTTTGACATCCGCAGAGGGGTAAACGGGAGAGCTATGTACTGTATGCGTATAAATGCAGCATACCAGCAACTTTTCATCATCATTTTTCTTCATTAATTTGTGCTAAAAAAGCTGATGGTAAGTTTAGAAAAAGTTATGCTTTTAATGTTAGTCACCCAAGACTGGCGAAACTGTTCTTTTCCTAGTGCCATTTCGTGGGAAACAATGATTGTCAAAGTGTTGGCGTGTTTGTACAATATACACCCTCCTGTAGAAGGATTATTTACGTGTCATAATTATTCGGAATCTTACCCTTGGAGGATTTGAAATATCTCCCAGAAGAGTTGATGGCTTTGTGATTCATTGTGTCACAGTTCTTGCTTAACAATTTTTTTCTTGTAATAATCTCTTGATAAAGTCTGGTATCTTCGAGGGTATTCTCTCGTTTCTACGTTTATTTGTCCGCACCTAGACGAAGCAGAGGGCGCTTCCTCCGCTTAATGACAAGGACAATAGCCATGGATACATTCTGTTGATGATTTCAAGGTCCAAACTTTTGGGTCACCCTGAAAGCAAATTTACGCTCCAACGCTCTTGACACATTCTCCTTAGCAGCAAAATATCCCTGACATAACTGGGAGCACATTTAAATATCAGGATGACACTCTTATTTCCTATGCACATGTCTGTTTTGCAGAAACCAACCTAAAGAAAAATTTACGTCTCTTTGCCCCATCTTCCTGGTCCAAGAAGTTCTTTCGTTTCGTACGTGTCTCGCCTGGTTCAATGAACCTCCTGCCACATCACGTGGAAAATGCACCTTGCACTTGAACTAACCAGTGCATTCATATATCGTCATGAACCGCCGTAATTCATCAGCAACAACAGCCTATTTATAATCGTCCCGCTTTGGGCAGAAAAATGGGCTTCGAATCATTATTTGCCTAATGTTTGGCGTTGGTTTGCTCGATTATCCTGACCTGCAGCAGACGCCACTGATGATGACCAAGATGACCACGGTGATGATGATACACGTCACAACGAAACTGATGAGATCATTGGCCGCCACGAAAAGTTGGATTTGTTCTTGGATATCTTGGGTGATCAATACTTGGGATTCTGCCGTCACTTGTAAAGTGGCGTTGCATTTGTAATTTCCTAGAATATGATACAAACGAAAAATGGATTTAATGATTGAATAGCCCTAAACCACAATCTATCTTGATTTCAAATGTTTTCAACCGTCCATATTTGTCCATTTGTTAACGTATTTCTTGAAAAAAAA
>NC_081445.1:12624341-12630412 GCF_007210705.1 Tigriopus californicus | reverse complement strand
AGGTCAGCCTGAACCCAGGCTTGTTCCTTGCGTTTCAGTTAAGTGTTTCCACCACATGGATGAAAACTTTAAATTGAGCCCCATTTTCACCTCTTCAAAATTTCGTTCTTAAAAATGTGGTCGGACAACTTACTCAAACCCGTTTTATGAAGCGTGCTGGACGATAGCAATTGCTTGACAAGGAGTCTTATTAGCGGTTTCTACTCTGAATTTGGACGAGCCGTAAACGATTCAAATTTGCACCATAGTTGTCCTAAGTAGCTTGACTACGAATGAAACATTTTTTCCACCAGCGACAGCTGAGACGAAAACATGCGATCGCAGCGCCCTTGATCGATCTATATATGAAGTTATCTATGGCTCACGCCTAGTCACTAAACCTCTTCAACGCTGTGCATTTATCAGTACTAAAACGTTGAAACGTTTTCATCAATTCTAACTCTAATTTCTGAAAATTCATGAGTAAAAAAACTACTTTTTTCGGCTAAAATTTTTGTCCCCAACCAAAGCAAGCACTAACGCTGACTACTAGACTTACCTTCATGATTTGGTTCCAATTTGTTCAGGTGCAGTTCTTGAGTGCAGAATATCTCATACTTTTTCTCCTCCTTAAAGATGAAGCAGCCATAAATAGATAAAGAACCTCCAACTGTCTAATGCTAGAAATTTTACCGATATTGCAATATCCACGTAATCCTGGAGAACCCGACAAATTTTCCCTTGGGGACTAAATTCTTGGAGTTCCGTCCATTCCGGAAGCTTCTCGGCGTAAGGTTTGACGTGTTCAGAGTAGCTCCAATAGATTTCATTGTCGATTTTGAGTGAGTCCGAATTGACTCCAGAAAGGATCACCTCACGTCGGATTTCACATGTGAGAATAAGACTCGAATGTTCCTTGGCTTGGAAGTAATCTCCAATCTTCTTCAGTTCACTGTCTTCCACCGCGTCCTCGGCGACTTGAACGTGTAAAGCTGAGACGAATCCCAATAAGAGGGTTATCAAAGTGATACAGACTACAATCGAATCCATTGTTCTGAATCGGATAATCATTTTGTGTTATGTTCGAGTGTGTACTTGGCAAGCTCGGAGGGTGGGGAAAACTTGTCTGACAGCTTTCCCAATTGAGAGACCCTGTCCCGCTCCCACTCGCCCATGGAAGTCCAAGTTCTTCGTTCAGCATGGGAACGTGTTTCTTTCTATCCACCTAAAATTGGATGAGATCGCTCTTCAGCGGAGCCGCGACATCTGCCGGGCAAACCGCGCAACAAGAGCCCAATTGACGGCAGTGTGTGTCGGAGTGGTTGAATTGTAAATTAAAGGGCATCCCCAAAGTTTTCACCACATGCAAAGCAAAACAGAGCTGCATTCGTCTCAACTTGCTAAAAACTTTTAATAACAAGGTGTATTTAAGTGATGTAATTACCAACCTTACTAAGACAGTTTTTTTCATCACACTCATTAGCGAAAGCTGACCTGTGGGGGTGTAAAGCACTACTTTCTTTCTACTGGTACATACAAGTATGTTTTTTAAGACTCCAATTAACAATATAATTATAACACTTTTCAATACTTTACCCAAATTTTGTACTGCTAATATTGTTTATTGGTCATCATTGTCTTTAAGACCATACCGTAGAACTTTCTGTTTGGCGCATGGCTACTTGGTTTACCTGACGTATTTTAACCATCTCTGGCTTCTGTGTGACAAAAGCACAGACGGCTTGAAATTGAAAATTTTCTCTGCAAGATGGCGTGTGACCCACAACTGACGATATATGAGTGAAATGAGTTTGAACGGTGTATTTTGACACATGGGATTTGGGATCATGTATTTCCTAGATTCGATATATGTGGGAAGAGGAAATGGTTACCATCAATTTGAAAGTGCGTATGTATGTAATAGATTACGGGGAACAGTAAAACAAGAATAGCAAAAACAACAATCAATTCACTAGAAGAGGGCGACGGAAGTGATTCTCCCCGTCATCACAACGTCCGTTCACTTCCGTTTGGACCTCGTGTGTCGAGAAGATTTTTTAGGCACCTTCAGGGGTGTCTTGAGCTTCTTTGTCACTTTCCCGACCTTCTTCGGTGATGGCGTTTTAGGTACTTTTAACTTCCTGCGCACAGGAACCTTGAGATCGTCGCCAAGATCCAAATCAGAATCCGGATCTCGATAACATTTGGGCTCAGCTCGCGTGACGTTCCGCAAAGACCGGCCTTCGACCTCTTGGGTCTTATCGTCCTCGTCTTCCTCCTCGTCACTACCGCTCTCGTCCGCATCTACATCAGACTCGTCGTCCGAGATCTGGGCCAGTCCCTTGGCAGTCCCCATGGGAGCTTTCCCTTTGGGCACAGGAGCTGACTGCTTGGCAGCCTTGCCTGACGGTGGCTCATTCTTGGTGGAAGTACTCGCTGCAATGGTTCGTTTCGTGAGGACGTTATTGAGGAGTGAAGGGGTCTTTCGCCGTTTCTTTGGATTTGGGAATCCGGTCAAGTTGCGTTTGCGTTTCACTTTCCGGCGTCCACTGGAAGTGGTCGATTCCAGGGAGTGAACGCTGCCGGTCTCTTCGTTAACAGAAGTGGCGTATTCAGAGCTCGAATCATCCAACTCGGGTCGATGCACGGTCACGGGTGGGGGAGAATTGATGCGTTTTGTCTTGAACACTTTCCTGGGTGAGGGATCGGGTATGATCGACATGGCCCTCATCCAGCGACTATTGCAGACCTGCGCCATTGAATCACATGTTTCATAGTTATCAAGTAGCTCCAGGGGTTCGGAACCGGGAATCTCCTCGTCAATGGTCACACTAGGGAGCTCGTCCTCCAAGCAGTCCAGGAGAAGCGGATCGACATTGGCGGCCACAATCCGATCCATGGGATCTTCGCCAGAATGTTGAGCGCTAGCCGAGTTGGTGTGCTTGCCACTACTCCGGCGTTTCTTCTTCTTGAAGGTCAGACTGGAGGGACGGTCTCCATCACTCTCCTGACCTGCTAGACTAGCGTCGTCTTGCTTCAAGAAGAGCTCTATGTTGAGGGACAGGTCCTTGTACTCCTGAGAGGATTCGGATTTGAACTTGCGGTTTTGATTGGTGGCAGACGACACATGGCTGAAGGTCGAGTCGTTGGAACATTCGTCAATCAGAGGGTTCTCATCTTCCGATGGTGGGACAGGGTTCCCCACATCGACGGGTTCCTCCTCTCCCTCAGGCACGGAGGCACACGTCAAAAGAGCTTTGGTGGAGGCATGGCATCGAGGACTCTTCCGATGGGCGTCATTCAGGTTGCCACCCAAGCCATCTGGTATGGCTCCTTTCGGCCCCAATCGAGCGAGGATACCCGACTTCTTGCCTTCACTGGAAGACACCGAGGACCTGGCCTCTTTCTTCCGACTCTCCATGGCAGACCTTCGGAGTGACTTTGGGGGCGGTTCAGCTGTCACAATACTGCCTTTCCGAGTAGTCTTCCTTGGAGACTCGTCGGGAGTAATCGAGCCAGAGGCCGATTCTTCCAGGATCTTCCGCTTGGCCTTCCCACTCAGAGGACCCCCCCCTGATGTTCCTCCTTCCTTTTTGGTATAAAACGTGGAGATGGGCATCTCGTACGGAAGTGGAAACCAATGGGTCTCCGGATAGAACAGGATCTCATCGCCCTGATCCTGTCTGGAGTAGGTCTGAAACCAGCCCTCATTGAACGGGGTGTGTTCAAACGAGAAGGACATGCCATTGACATCGACGGATTCGGATGTGATTCGACCTAGGCGCTCGTCCAGACTCTCAAACAGGTCTCGAGGTAGATAGTCGTTTACATTGGGTTCGCGTGAGAAGCGCCGAAGAGGGCCGGATTTCTTCTTCCTGTCTTCTTTGGGCGCGATATGCAGAGGTCCGTCCAAGAGATCCTCTTTGGTGAGAAGGAGTCGTCGATGGCCTCGCTTTTTCTTGCCTCCTTTGGACTGGAGGCGACTGGTTTGTTCCTCCAGTTCTTCCTCTTTCTCCTCTTCTTTCTCCTCTTCATTCTCCTCTTCCTCTTTCACGGGCTCTTCCTCGACCTCAACATCGTCCTCATTGTCCTCATTATCCTCATCAGTCTCAGCGTGAACCTCCACAACCCTGGTCTTCGTTTTCTTCACACTGATCTTAAGGGTGGTGGAGGCCTTGGCCGGCTTATTTTGAGACTCATCAGTACTCGAGTTGGAATGGTGGTCCGTCACATCCACATGAATCGGTCCCAAGCCATTCTCTCGGCATGAGGCCTGTCTGGCCGTCTCGAAATGAAACGACGAAGATCCGGCCTCCAAAAGCTTGTCCAACTCGGTACGACGTCGTTTGGGACTAGGAGAATCCTGGTTTCGATCTCGCTCCGACATCTGTTGAGCGGCCAGAGCGGCTGCTTGGCGCTTGGATTTGCGGTATCGGGGTCTTCTGTCCTCCTGTGAAACTTCACCCGGTTGTTGTTGTTGTTGTTGCTCTTCCTCGTTTTGACCAACAGCGTCCACAGGCTCTCCATCACTTTCACCGTCACTCTCTTTGGAGTGATTAGCATTGTCTACTTGCAGCCTTTCTACGTCCACACGCAGGAGTCGTTTGGATATGTGAGTGGTTGTCGTACTGATGGTGGTAGTGGTGGTTGTGGGCGAAGAGACGGATGAAGTGGTCGAAGTACCTATGATTGAGGTGCTTTTCAAGCTATCAGAGTGAGTGGGATCGACTCCGTTGGAACCTGGCGAGCTCACCAAACGTCTTCGACGATGCTTGCCATTGTGGAGCTCGACCCTTGGGGAAGTCTCTTGGGAAGCGGATTTGTGGCGTT
The DNA here is from genome assembly GCF_007210705.1 of Tigriopus californicus. Taxonomy (NCBI): domain Eukaryota; kingdom Metazoa; phylum Arthropoda; class Copepoda; order Harpacticoida; family Harpacticidae; genus Tigriopus; species Tigriopus californicus. The sequence continues at coordinate 12,625,603 of NC_081445.1, read as the reverse complement.
GCTTCGTCTTCTTATCCTGGCGGAAGAGGAAATAAAAGATCAATGAGTGAAACATATTCAGCAATGAATGACTTGACAAGCACAATAACAGAGAACCCTAAGAGAGGACAACAAAAGGAGGACAGGTCAGTTGGTGTGAGCACAAAAACGATGTTCATTCAAAAGAGGTCGTAAACAAATGCATCTGCATTTCGTGCCGTCTGTGCTTATTCGAAATGTCGAATTGATATTTTAGCAATGGCAGTCAATCTCAAGGTTTACGTATCCTTTCCGTTTGGTGAAGGAATCACAGAGAATTCAGAGAGGAAACCCCAGAGCAAACAAAGTGGATATGCAGGCCTCTACAAAAGCAGTTATTTTTTCCAAGCACTTCTTCTTCTCTCAAAACACCAAAGCTAAAAATCACCATTCAGAGTTGGTAGCAATTATTGGCTCAATGGGCTTGCTTTAGAGTAATGGCCATCAAACAATGTAACGCCAATGACACCGGCGTCAATACTAAATTGATCGTTTGGGTAGATGAAGTATGCCCTTGTTAGTAGAAAGAGAATGAATGCCGCGGCGTTTGTTAGCCGCATTCCCGATCATAGGAAATCGTTATTTTTTTTTTCTTCAAAATCTACAGACTTGGTGGTAACAAATGTCTCTGTGAAACCCATCTCGACAAACCTCGTTTTCATCTCGCATTGCTCTGCCAAACACACAAAAAAGTAGTTAGTTGCTCGCCAAAGCCTCCCAAATGTTGATCGGACCCGGGGGGTTAGTTCGATGCGCGTGTCTTTTTTTTTATATAAATCAACCAGGTGCTAACGTATGTGTTGTTTGTATGTACACAGGTGGAGCAGTACTTGATTTTATGTACCTCAACCCCACGATTGGCCAATTCCCAGGAGCCCTGAAGGGCGTGTCCTTTCTCTCCGGCCGAAGGGAGCGAGGAGAAGGAGGTGGAGGATGAGGAGGCGGATCCCAAATGGTCGTTAGTTTCAACGCCAAGCTCACTCCCACACACCACACGATCCAAGCTACTGGTCGTGGGTCGCTGTTGGCGGCACAAAAAGTTGTGTCGGGCATGCTGGCCTTGGCCATTGTTCCCCGACTGTCTTGACCCGCTCTTAAGGAACTCTAGGAAGCTTTTGTGAAATGTGATCTTAGAGCGTAATTTGTTGGGCAGCACCTGTATGCCATAATATTCGGAGTTGTCTTCCAGGAACTTCTCGGCGCTCGACTTGCGACGCTTCTTCGCCCCTTCGGAGCTGTTATGC
>NC_081445.1:12606719-12624305 GCF_007210705.1 Tigriopus californicus | reverse complement strand
AGCCGGTATGCCATAATATTCGGAGTTGTCTTCCAGGAACTTCTCGGCGCTCGACTTGCGACGCTTCTTCGCCCCTTCGGAGCTGTTATGCGGGATCAGACGAGTCTCCTGTGAAGCATTGTTGCCATCACTTTCCTCGGGATCATCCAGGGTGTGGCCATTGGTCTCGCCCGGCGGGTTCGAGTCACCGAAATCTTCTTCTGACAAACCGGAGGGAGCCTCACTGGAATGGAAATCCGATATGCGCGTTGGTTCATGCATGATTTTGAACACGTGGACTTCGTGGGATGTTTTCTTACCTGAAGGACACTTCCTCGTCAAACTCGGGGGCGTTGACCCTGAGCTTCTTCTCTTGCTTGGTCGTGGAACGCGTCCGCGGACTCAGGGGTCCACCCTGGTCCATCTCATCCCCGGGATGCAACCCTAGTCCATTATTACTCGTACTCTCACTCTCAACACTCAAGAGACGGGTCCGACTCTTGGGCCCGATTCCGCGGGTCTTCATCTTCAAAGCTCGAGATAATCCGTCTTGGACACCACTCTCAACTTCATCATCGTCCGGATCCGACAAGGAGCTCACCGTGGACAGATTATCATCCGAGTTTTGAATCTCGGAAGCCGTCTCTGAATGGCACCGCAATCGATTGGGCGTGTGTTGGCTTCCGCCGGCCGAGTGGCCCGCCCGAAAGCCGTTCTTGAGCTTGGCGGTGGACGAGGAGGCGGAGGCCGATGAGGCTCGGCGGGTGGTGGGCGGTCCAGTCTCTACAACGTCCCCTATGGCGATCAGTAGGGCCGTGCGAGCGGGCATCTTCTCGAATTGGGCCGGGGGCGACAGTTTGACGGCAACGGGGCAGCAACACTCACGGAACGGTTCAATAATAAGCTACGATTGTCTAGGGTCATGTCCACACACTGGGGCACTCATGCGTGCAGCGGGAGGGTGGTGGGGTTTGGTGGGGTTTGGTGGGGGTGGTGGGGTCTGTTTTAGCTAATGTTTAGGCCAGACAAGGAGCGACTGGCCCGGTCGAGTTGAGCACGTTGATGCAGCTGTCCACGTGGACCCAATGAGAGGCGTTCAGTCCCCAGTATTCGTGCATTTCGGTCTCGATGTGCGTGTTTAAGTCGGTGAACTCCAGGTTGCAGAGCTCGCAGAAACCGGGGCGCTCACGCTTTTGGGCCGACACGCCCGGGGTCTGGCTCGGAGTGGCGGGGCGTTTCTTGGTGGGAGTTTTCGGCGGGTTTCTGTAACAAATGGAGAGTACTCATGAAGCTTGGAAGGCTATTTTATTGTTCGGTGTTTTTTTTTACAATATTGTTCAAGATTGCAAAGTCGAAATACGTTAACTTTGAATAATAAATAACCATAAGAGGAAAAAAAAAGAAATGGACCAAAATAACAAGACTCGATTAGATTTAAAAAAAAAAAAAAAAACCTTACATGTATTCCCTCACACTTGAAAAGTTTACGAAAATTGGAGAATAATTCCGAAACATTTTGAACATAAATTCCCAGAAGCAAGTTCACAATAAAACATTTAAAAAATTAATTCCTGTACCGTTAAATCAACACTAATTCTTAAATTCAATCTGAAGACTATTTTTCATCACTATCACGTGCCATTGCTGACCATTGAAATTTGTCTCCCTTTTAGTCATCATGATTCTGACCGTGGTTATGACTTAGGACTAATTTTTCAAGTTGCCAAATTCTTCTTTATCGTGTTTTATGTTGATCCTATTTGTTTTCTATATTAACCTTTGATACTCTCTGCGTCTTTGAGTCTTTTCAACCTTGATCAGAATGAACTCCCTTTTCTACTCTGCACTCCCAACAACTCACCGGACCGACTCTTTTCGCGTGGATTTGGCGTGTTTATCCCGGTGGTGGTCGGGCTCCTCGCTGGGTTCCACCTTCTCTCGCGTGTCTTCCAGATTCAATCGCTTGTGCACAAACTTGTTCTGGCTGGAATCCGGAGGATAGAAAGGCGAGCCCAGAAACTTGCCGCCCAGGAAGAGCTTGGGGAAGCGCTTGAACTCGTGAATCACGGGCTTATGTTGGCGGGTAGTGGCCTCGAACTTGATATAGGGCGAGACCAAGGGCCGATGGGAGTGCGAATGAAGCGAGGAATCCACACTTTGGGATCGCTGATGGAGTCGCCAGGGTCCAGCGGTTTTCCGGAGCGGGCCGAACTTCTTCTTGAGCTCCTCCAGCCACTTCCAGAGCTTGTGCAGACTCCAGATGTGGATCTTGAGCTTATGGGCGATCTCGATCACGTCACACGTGCCCTGAGCTTGGACGTGAGCCCGTTCTAAAATGGTTTCTACGCGGGATTTGGGCGTGGCCGCGAGTTTCCGCTTCTCCTCGGTGGGGGTGGCGGGCGTGGCGGGTGACCACGAGGCGTTGGATAGGGGCTGGAGACTGCAGGGGGTGGGTGGGCTAACCACGGCCTGCGACGAGGGGGCGGTACCCGGACTCTTGAGCTTCCAATCGGGAGCGTCGGATATCACAGTGGTCACCTCCTTGGAGAAGAACTCTTCGATCGTCTGAAGGAAAAGGAAAGCCAAACCATCAAGCTCAGCCAAGGATGATCCGAATGTAACAATGAACTTGCTATTTCATGCCGCCTTTGGGTAAATTATGAAACTCATTTCTCGATGAAAGTAGCTGGTACAATTCGCTTTCGCTGTCACTCGACACTTGTATGTTCACGGTAGATTAAGAATTCCCCCATTTAGACCCCGAGTTCCTAGATACTATTTTCCCAGAGTCTTAGGTTTCGAGCATATTAAGCTTGGCAATGGAAATGAAGCGGCGTCGAGAAAGAATTGGCAATCCAAACAAGCTCCAGGCTCATTTCATTGGCTCCATGACAAATTTTTTTTAAGGCTCCCTCATGGTTGAGTCAATTTGCTAGTTTAGTTGTTGGTAAATACACAACATCAAACCTGCATCGCAGGCATTCATTCTCCCATCAACAATCGAAAACAGCTGTGCGGTCCAGAACTTGAGTGGTCCCGGCGAATTCACCTTGGCCCAGCCTGTTTACCTCCGCCTGCTCGGCCGGCTTCTGCCTTATGTCTAGGCCTGCCCAGGCCTGTGCTTCAATTCGAAATGTTTTGATATCTTCTATTATGTCAAAAAAGGTCGCTAGACCTCTGAAAATACCCTCCCATCCCGTTCCAGGCCGTTTCAACGGCTCCGAAGGGCCCGCACAATGCCTCGTGAGGCGTTTTCTAGGCCCTGCCACGCGCTCTAGCCGCACTTTGGGCCCATCATTGCGCCAGACGGATGAACAACGTCCATGAGAAGGATCGGATTCCGCGATCTGGACTCACCCATGGAACAGAAGGTGGATAGGATCCGGGGCCCAAAGGACGCACTTTTCACTGCACCGCAATTTCAAGATGGCCGCGCCTCAAAGCCTGGAAGCCCTCTTTCGTTCCCAAATTCGTCGTCTTCTTCGCCTGAAATCCATCATCCATTTTTTGCCTGCACTCATCCACGATTTCCTACAAAACTACTCGACGGCTTTGGCAGCAGCTCACTCGTCCACTGCTTCACTGCTCCACTGCTCCACTCGCTAAAGCCGTGCTGCACTCCGGCCAGTCAGTCTACTCTTCTCAGGGCTCCTGCGGCCCCCTGGCCCGCAGGCCCGCTCTTTGTCGCCCGAGCAGCTGGCATGTATCGAGCTGAGGGCGAGGACAGCTTGAGAGACCAGAGAGAGAATCCGCGGGACCGCGGATGCGAGAGCTTACCCAGTTGAGTGAGAAGGCAGAGCGGGGGCTTGAACTAGGGCTGTTAGTGAGTGTTCAATAGGATGACTCGAGACTCATGGGTCTGTTGGTCATTCAAACATTGGCTAGATTTGGCTCGCCTTACTCTTCGCCCTTCACCACTGAGACCACTGACATGGGGAATGAAGATGCCTTCATCATTTTTTCTGGAATTACTCAAACAGATCTCACGATTGTTGAGGTTTACTGACGGCTAATGGAATTTTAGACGATTTGGTTTTTGAAGCGATACTTCCCAGAGATCCTGATATTTTCTTTTAAAATATTTCACATATACAAAATCCTAAGTGACGGTATAGGGCATAGTGAGTATTCAAGACAAAAGAAAAATGCATTTTAGTATCGTTGGAAATGGGCTATAGTTCTCTGGCCATTCCATGTTTTAGATACAACGGGAGCGTTTTGAAGTTCGGCATGTTTGGATATATCCTGCAAAATATGGTATATCTTGTAAACCATCATGACAGGCGGTGACACAAGAAGGGACATCTAAATCCAGAGGCAAGTATTTTAAACGGTCGCACCTCTGAGTTAGGGCTTGGACGTTAACCAGAATGAACATCAGTTCACCACTTTTGCCATTATATGTTTATACTGGTTAACGTCCAAGTGCCTCACTCCAACTTTAGAATCTGTAAAAGCTCGGGAAATGGCTCGTGACTTGAGTTATCTCAATGACTCTTTACATCCCTAGCTGCCTTGAATTGAGAGATCCCCTCAAATCAGCGTTCCTGTCCCAGCGACGCCAAAACTAAAGTTAGGCTTGGGTTAGATAGGAGAATTGGTCCAAAGCTGAGGACTTGTTCAATTCTCTAACCAATCGAAATGGAGGCAATTAGTCCTAACAAAGGATAAAATTTGCCAGTTCCATAGGCATACTCATTCAAATGGACAATGTAATGGCAAGTACCATGGAAGTTACTCCTGTTTGAATCTCATGATTTTTTAACGAAAAATTGTAAGTAGAGGCTTAGTGTTGTTGTTTTAAATTTGTATGATTTCCTTTCAATAGTGTGTGCTGAGACCGGAGGGTTAAGGTTTGCCTGCCATGAAACCAGCCATCAGCATCAAATATTCCATATATTGAAAAGGAAGTGTGAGATTGTTATAGATTGGTTCTCCACCTGGGCGTAGATTCGATAACAGAATTTCCTAGAGAAGCGTCAGGGAGCAGGAAATTGGCTCACACTAGAAGCGCTATGTGATGTTGAAAATGTTTGCTCAATAATAGCATCTGAAATCAATCCATAATAACGCACGTTCCAACCCTTTGTGGTAGAGTCAAGTGGTGGATTAGCAGATGGCAGATAATTCTGGCATTTTTTCAATCTTCTTTGACTCGTTTGAAGCGCCAAGCCGTGGCATCCCTGGTGCTTCGCTCGCCTACTACATTCGAGCACAGAACAATGGGGAGGAGAGTGAGTGGTGAGGAAATGTGCCGGTTAAGCCACTGGCACTAGCGTCTGACTTGACAGAAGGAGCACTACTTCTCTTAAAGCGGGATTCGGGAACCAGGGTGGGTTGTCCGCAATCTCTCAAGTATACGCTTCAGAACTTGAAATTCTGACTTGTGGCAAAACGTTCGCAGCTTTACAAACACAGCTTCGTTGTCTTCTAGGGTGGTGGTGACAACACCTTACCAAGAGTGTGTGTAGTCTCTATCATTGACAGGCTCTTGGTAGGATATTTGATTGTCCACCTGTATTTGCTTGCCCTCTACCCGAGGCTTCATATCACTCGGCAAATACAGGCTTTTAATAGACAAACTGGAGTTGGTTTTTTAAACCTTATCTCCTGCTCCTTTCATGTCGAACCGAGTTGATTAAGTCATGGCCAGACAATGCAGGGAATCAATGCTCAATTTGGCCACCCTGTCGAGAGAAGGGGAGCACGAAGGGAGATTGCAGGCCATACAGTGGAGGCTGGCCAAGTTCTGGATGAAGGCAAAGAGACAGAGTCCAGTTCTTCCGCAGTATGTAACTCAGGGTTAGTTCGATCGAGGAGGGAATTATGGGAACAAACGACTCAGTTGGCTTCTTCTTTTTCCTCTGGCCCACCTCATTTACTTTCGCTTCGAGAACGTGAACGAATGAGACACGACGCCACTAATCTTGAATATTACGTGGGTTTGGCGCAATAAACAAAACTGGCAGAGAGAGGAGTTGTTTAACTACATGAGAACTACCCACCTGTTCAATTTTTCCGCTAGATGGGGCTTTGATAGCACGAAAAGGATTAGTTGCATCTAGAATTCTAGGGACCAGTCCTTTAGTTGCATCTATCATCGATTTGAGACAACGCCCAATCTCAATCAATATTTCACTGATCGAAAACTAACTTGGACATAACAATGTATTGTGGGGAGGACTTGGCTGTTATTGAATAATAGTTTCAGAATCGGCCGCTAGGAACAGTCAAGTCATCGCTTTTGCTGCGCCAGAAGTTCGTCAAGGTGACCACAGATAATTTCACTACCCAGATAGTACAGAGCCAGGGGTTATCTGTTATAGTAAGAGACAAACACGATCCCTGTTTTAATTCAAAAATCCTTTTTCAAAACAAACTTGTGGCTCGCCATTGATTGTTTGAGCATAGTTTTGAGCACACTTAACACATTATTACTACGCACATTGTAAATAATCAAGTTTCAAGCGAGGAGGGGAAAAGTTTGAAATACAAGAAAATAGATTTTTCTTTTCATTTCCAAGCTCCAAAGCTTGCCAGAGTAGAACCAAATAATGAGACGTCGGATTATTTCTTAGACCCACGACTTTGCGGCTACATAGTGGCTTCTGCATGGGTCAAATCCACATGTCTCACTCATGAACCACTGGAATATGGACGGGGATGCTAAGATTGGGATCTGACTTTTGGTTTCAATGCGTTTGTCTTCACATGAGTCTGACCCCAGGTCGATTCTAGTACGTTTTTCAATTTTCAGCTCAATCGAACGACTGGATCAGAATCTAGGCCCTGATTAAGGCTCACTTCATAGCGCTCTATGAAATGAATAAACTAACCATCTGGTGCTGATTGATTAACAGAAGAGGGCTACTAATTCATTCATTCTGAGCATTGGAAGGAAATTACTATTGATCTAGTCGTTCAATGAAGTACTTTTAGCGACCTGTTGTCCGTCTCAGGAAGAATAAGAAAATGAAACAAAATTCCGAAATGTTCATAATTTTCTCGACCATAGCACCTTCGTCCATGTTGCAGTGGTTCATGCCAGTAATATTTCCTGATCTAAGTCATGCCTTGGATGCGAAATGCATTCTGCAGGTGGGTGCAGACCTGGCCAATGCGGAAATGCAGTTGCACTCTCTTCCTTCGGCGAACTAGCAAAAAAAAACCCAAGTTGGAAATGTTCATATTCAAGTTATCTCGTCGGGGTAACAGATAAATGGTTCGTCTTTTTTATGCTTGCAATTATTCTCTATCTTCCAGATGAAATGATATGGACCGTTCTTCTTTGCGAGAAAGACTTTTCGATATGACAAATCGATGGATAGACTATCATCCATGTATTCGGGACCACCCCCAGAAAAAGGGAACAAGGAAACATATCACTCGTTTTAAATGGGTTTGATGTAATTATTGGAAGAACATTCTCTTTATGTGGAATCAGAGGGGCGAGTCTTTGTTACATCTAACCCTGACTTATCATTTAGATATGTATGTCTCCAAAATCCAAAATGTTCAGAGGCTTCATATATCGGCTGACACCAATTAGTAGGTAGACCAAGTGTTTTCTTATTGCATCTGACCATTTCTCCATATTGTTTGTGATTAATCAATCCGAAATGACATTTTTTACACTGAATGACATTCTTTGTATAGGTTACAAAATCTGTATATGTTAGCTACCAAAAAATGTCTTATTTTTAGTCATTTTTTAACGTGGGCCTTTCCCCTTACAAGTCTACATGTATATGTAAAAATCTTAAACTCATCTTATGTCCTTCCTCTAAAAGCCGATGTTCATCAAAGGTTACGACCGAAACTAAGCGACTTTTTTGTTCTTGAAGTTCTACTTCACTTCTAACGGTACCATTTATAATTCAGAGCACTATTGGGATGAAAATGAGGATGAAAGGGACTATCCGTGTTACACACGTTTTTTATTCAATATTTGATTTCTCTTCGATTAAACAAACCTTCAAAATTTGAAAGGGGTTGGTGGATTGGTTCCGATCAGAGCAATAATTGTCAAAATTTTGATTTGATCGACTTCAACCCATCCCATCTGACTCTGAACACGAACGAAGTAGCATTATACCAATCCGAATCCCAAGAAAACTGCTCGTTATTGGAATCCGAATTTGGTCTCAAAATTTTCAATCCGTTCCCAAAAACTGTTCTCCGCATTTGAATTTGATCTGGATTTTGTTCAAGAAATCCCATTTGATATCGAATACAAAATAGATTTCATAATCAGATTCGAATCTAGATACATTAAAGTGGATTATGGTTTGATAATGTGACACAAAATTCAGAATTGAGACCCATCAAAATGAGGTGGTTTGTTCTAAAAGTAAATCGTTGAAACTCTAAGTAGCTGGCCGAGTCGAGGAGATCAATAATTCAAATTCGATAGAGTTATTACTGCACGACTTTGATTGCCTCCCAAAATAGCTCCAGTCAATTTTTGGTCGGATCTTTGGATCGCATTAAATGCTAATTTTGGGTCAAGCGATACGGTATTTTCTGTTGAGTTGAAAGTCTATTTTTCAAGAAATTAAAAGAAAATCAATTTTGGCTACGTGAGGAAATTATCAATTTGAGTTCTAGTTCAAATGTAATCCAATTCTAACCCCCCCCATACCTTATGCTGAATATCTATCATCAAACGGTTGAAAAATGTATTTATTGCTGCCAAAATTTAAGCTTGAATAAAATTGAGGTCTCGATTTTAAAATTGCTTTTTCTCGATAAGGAAATCATTGGCTGACAAAGTTTGAGCAAAGTGCTCAAATTAGTGTAGATCAATATCTACAATAATTTGAGTAATTTGCAGGCATGTCTTCCGTCTTCCCTCTAACTTGTTTTTGCAACTTAAAATCTTCTGGAGTGGGACTTTCTACGGACGTTTAAGTTACATTTTTTTCGACAATGATCAATGGCAAATGATGGGGGTTTTAATTTTGCCTGGGGCGAAAAAAAGATAGATAATGTGTCATCTCAAAAACATTAAAAGTTCCCATTTCGGGTAAGTTGGAACCAATGACTTTTAACAAGTAGTGTCAGCTCTCCTGTCCCTAACTTATAACTACGGCCCATTAAAGTTGATCAAAAAGTCTTTCGGATCACACTCCATTCATTCTTCGTATTGGTCACTTACCCCGCCTAAAATTTGGATTTCCTCAATTATATTCTTGATTTGGGGACTCTTGGCGGACTTGGTTTTGATATCCAAATAGAACCTTTTCTTGGCAAAGACTTGCTTGATGGATCGTTTGGCTTTATGGCTCACTGCAACCAGAAATGACCTTTTAAGGCCCCACCAATATCTATTTATTCAGCGATAAACGTTATTCTCCACCGATTAGTCGGCGGTGCTCATTTTTTTAAATTTTTGGCCAAAGATTAAAAGGTTTAGACAGAGACTTTAAGGGTTTTTAATGTCGTGTTAGGCTAGGTTGGGTTAGGTTAGGTAAGGTTACTTTAGGTTTGATTAAGTCGGGTTAAGCATAAAAATGAGCACCGCCAACTAATCGGTGGAGAATAACGTTTACCTTATTCAGCTAAGCATTACATACATCCAACTGGTCTTTTAACCTCTCTGTAATTTCTACCTTCGACCAGATTGAACAGCCATTTGAACGAAGATCATCTGATTGATTACCCGGTGTGACATTATGAGGAGTGGGCGGTTCCAAGGGTTCCAAGGGTTCCAAGTCCGGCTGAGTTGGCTCCTGATATTGCTGTGGGTGATGCTGATCCAGATTGGGCTTGGGCAAGGAGGATCCAGAAGCTATGGAAACACGGCTGGGAGACACCATAGTCGGAAATCACGCTCCAATCCAGTGAAATCTTGCAGAGGGTTGGGAGGGAGATCTGGATTGGGCGGAGACTTCTCCAGATGGATTTGAACTTTGGAGCGCGAATCTGGTCAGGGACCACTGTCAGACAGGACAGGATACGTCCAGTTTGGAGCAGCCGAATCAATCGAGCGGGAGATTCAAAGCGACAGACTAACAAGGGGATAAACGTTATTCTCCACCGATTAGTTGGCGGTGGTCATTTTTAAATTTGTGACAAACTGTTAAAAGGTTTGGAGAGAGATATTAAAGGATACTAATATCGTGTTAGGTTGGGTTGGGTTAGGTTAGGTCAGGTTAGATTAGGTTTGATGAGTTGAGGTTAAGCATATAAAAGTAGCACCGCCAACTAATCGGTGGAGAATAACGTTTACCCTAACAAGGGAGGGACGAGTGATGGACAACTGGAGGAATGGACCAATGATGAATCTGAAAATTTGGTATCGCCTGAACCGTTCACTTTATTCACAATGAGTGCGTGATACGATCCAAAGATGGGCCAATGAACTAAATGGATCAAATTTAGGCCCAAAATCTGCATTTGGAACTTTAGAAGAAAAGGGCAAGGTTAGGGTGATCATTAGAAACGGACAGAATATGCACTAAAACTTGGTTTTATGCACTGAAATAGGCACAACAATGGAAGAAAAAGCTCTAAGACAAAAGCAAAATTGACCCTAAAATTGATGAAATGCTTCAAAATAAGAAGAAATCCGAACATAAATGCAAAGTACGGGCTGTGGAATGGCTGTAAAAACAATTTTAAAAACAGGTAAGCAGAAGAGAGACAATTTGACTTCAGGTATTAGAGTGAATTGTCCATTAAACATTAGAGGCAGGGCAGTAGTAACAAAATAACAATAATCCGTTCCTTTTTTCGAAATAGGAACTGCTATCCCATTATATTTTTAAATGCTATAATTGTAAAGACTCAAAAGACCCAAAAATTACTCGTTACTCGTTCCTTTTTTCATTCTCCAGAGTGACAATTGAATTATTCGTTTCTCCCTTGGCAACTGACAAAAATTTAAGCTTTTAGCCAATCTTAACGGAAATTTCCGTTTCTTTTGAATCGTCATGTATCCTTAGGAAAGAAGCAAAGGGCTGAAAATTGTGCTCGCTTTTAACTATAATGAATGTGTGTTGTGTCAAACCTTGTTACATTTGCACTCATTTATTGTTTATATCTTCTCATTCAAATTCTCTTGAATTAAAAAAACCTAACTCAGAGTGAAATCTTGTGTAATGAATTACTCTTTTTGACCAAAGTAATTGTCATTGTAGTCCGTTCTTTTTGTTGAGGAACGACTAACGTCCTAATTTAAGGGGTAAACCTGGCAAGAATAGGGAGTTGGCCATTACGTAAGAGGCAATGCCATTGCCCGGTAAAAGTTGGTACATAACTTGTTTTGCTATTGAGGGTGAAATCCAGATCGTTGTCAAAAATAGTTACCTTGACATTACTAGGGACTCTACCTTCTTCTTAACATGATCTTCTATTCGATGCCAAAGTAACTTTTATTCGTCTGTGGGCGGGGCTAAGATCTACAACGTTGTTAGCAAAGATCAGAGAATCCAGAGTCCAGATAATGGTCCAGTCCAGATAAGACAAAGAAAGAGGAATAGCTCTAAATGTGGAAGGCCCAACGCCAAAGGTCTTGAGTGGCTCATAATCAGGGCTGGTAAAAACATTGTACAAAAAACGACTAGGTATTTAAATCATATTTCATTGAAAAAGCTGCAAATATTTAGAAAATATTTATTACTGAAATGCATTAGCATACCAGTAGGTCTTCGAATTTATGTTTCTTGAAGTGCAGATTTGCCTTTGAGTTTGGTCTAAAAGTATTTTTTGCTTCATTTTGGGTAGTCAAGTTCTCAAGATGGTGAGTAAAATATCACTGCAATGTGACTAGATTGTTAGCTTCTTCAGGATGGGATTTAATAGGGCCCTGTATTAAGGATTGATTTAACCTAAGAAGAAGCTTGTTAGTCAGCACCCAGCTTGCTAATTAGATTTCGAACCAATCAATCAATGTTCAACTGTTCTTCTTGTTTGAGGGTCACTTGGAGTGGTTTTCAGGACAAAAAAAAACTTGTCTAATTCTCCTATTTTCTTAGACAAATGTATATCTCTCTCTGTTCAATAATGGTCCTAATTCCTTATGCATATTCGCAATTTTTGTGAAAAATCTGTGAAACGCTAAAAACTAAATTCATTTTTTTGCCTAACCTCCAGCGGGTTACCCTCTGAGACCAGTCCAGATCATTATGAAACACCCAGTAGATAGCGCAGGCATCAACCTGCCATAGTAGGAAATTCTAGGACACTAGAAAATTCCATTGTATCATAGTTACTGTAGTTAGTAATGTTGGACAAGCAAAAAAAACTCATTTGTACTCTTCTTCCTATTCTTTCAATGATCATCCCGCTCGATGAACCCGCCTTATTTCTGCTAGAGGCCATGCTGTTTTGAATTAGATACCATATGCATAGCACTTGAGAGTTGGACCAAAAATCTACGAATTCATGTGTTTGGTTCTTGAATTGCCAAAATATCATGCAAATGCGCAAAATGTTACCCACGCGATTGAAAACGTCTAAATATTTACTTTCGAGAAAATGGCTGAAATATTCAAAAAAAATTTTTTTTATTGAAATTAAGTGTTTTTAACCGCTCTATTCATAAAGCTTTGTCGAAAGCAATTTCGTTCTTTCTTTTTCTTAACGTTCTATTTATTAAGGAACCAAGGCCCAATTATTTAGACGAAAAAAATGAGATTTAGTACAGAAGTTCATACGAATTCATAGAATTTGGTTTTTCAAATGCAAGATCCAGGACGGGGCCGCGACAGAACTTGGGCGTCTTGCTCATTCTCATCCCAAACGTCCGTTTCTCCGACTACTCAGTTACTAAGTGTGACTGTTGACGAGCCATACACTGTGATAAGAGCATACATCTATGAAGTTGTTCCATCAATACTCTATTGGACTGCCATGCTTTTGTCACAAAGTCTAAAAAATTTCAATTGTCAGTGGAGGATCTGAAAATTATTCAATTGTCTTTTCTCTTTTTACATATTTTGACATCCCTCACCCTCGGAATATTCACTGTTTTCTTGCGTAATCTTACTCACGGAACAATATTTTCCTGAAAGTGCAACCTCGATTGATTTCTGTCAAAAAGTCGTTTTCGTCCTAAACGGATGTCACGGTTTTGAAGAAATGGATTTCCTTGGTCACGATAAGCACAAATTTGAAAACAAGATAACGAAAATTGTACTTGTTGAATAATTTTACCATTCATGATATTTTCAATTGAGCGTCAATGCTATAACATGAACCACAAAGTTCAGAAAGTACTCACATGGGAGTAAGAATGAAACCTAACGAGCGGTTTTCAAAAGAGGTGGACCATTCCCGATCGCCATCTTAAGACGGAATGAACTTTTCGCTGGTTTTTAACAATTTGCCTCATAAAACGTTAACGTTCGTCAAAAAAGAAGGGGAGTAAGCGATATGAAGGGAAAGTTGCGTGATTGAAGATCAGATGTTCCAAGTTTGAACATCATTTAGTGGAGCGTGACTACGTTTTGTAACCTAAAAAGGTCCCCCAAAACGGCCTCCTATTTATTGTGCCCAGCTTATTCGAAAATGACGCTTATGTGTCTTGCAATTACAACCAACTGAAATTCAACGTCTAAAATTGCATGGAAGTAATGCGTCTGAAGATGGCGGGTCCTCTGAAAAGATCGACGGAGACTGCGTCGTTTGATTCTCATTGAGGTCGACGTTTGGCCATGATCTGGGAACAAGTTTGGCGTTTAAGGAAAACTTTTTTCGCGGGATCGAGCTATATGTTTCCCGTTCTTTTTCGAAACCTTCCGATCATTTTGGATTTAGAGCATTCAACTTGTTTTCTTCCAGTCAGGGAGAAGGGTACACGAACCAAAATAATTCTGGGCTGCGCTTAAGCAAAACTGACTTCGAGATCGGGGCGACCCAAAACTGATGTGTGATCGAGGTCTAAAAAATTGGGCTCAGGTGTAGTTTTGTGGGGTTGAAAGTGCAGAGGTGTTCCTCAAACATTTTTATCGAAAATTATGGGAGAAGTCGGTAGAACTGAAAAGAACCATGGAGGACGTGGGTGAGAGTGTGTAAACAGGTAAGGGCATCTATATGCATCCGTTACGCAGTTGGGGAATGGTGCAGGAAAATATATGGAATTTGAATGAACCATAACAAGCATGTTTTTGTCTCTTTCATATTTTTTACCTTATATTTATTAAGAAACTTCTTTCATCGTCGTGGAAGAACTTGGATCTCAGTGAAATTTGAGGATGGCTTTAAGTATCCTTTCAATCAGTCCTAATCACAAACCACAGCATTTTCGAAGTGAGTGTGGCCTTGCATTCAAACCCTTTAAAAGCCATTGGACGGTTTGACATTTATTTTCAGGCTTCTAGGCGAATTCCCATAAATTTCGGTCAAAATAACTCCAATCAGGAGTCTTAATGGCAATCTAAAAGCCTCGAGATTTGCCCTTTAAATTGCCAGTTCTAATCCGAGGCCTGAGCAAACTGGCACCATGTTGTTTTTCCAAGTTATCTTCGCGATCGGGTTTCTGAATGGCATCCAATGCTATCGAGGAAAAGGTAAGCAGTAGGTTTTTTTTACCAGCATTTGTTGCATTTGTTATTAGACCTAGGGGAAGAAAAGTTTAATGGATCGGCCATACAGGTAACTAGCAGGGCATTAGTCGTTCCTCAATAAAAGGAACGGATTACTGTTACTCGCCCAAAAATGTAATGGCGTTACCCATTACAATTACTTTTACTAAAATTTAAGATGACCAATAGTTCAGGCTTTTCAGCCCCCTGAAGACCATACTTTGCTAAATTAATGGTTTTGTTGTTGTTTCAAACACTAAAATTTAAGGTTATCCTGCCAACATGTTATGGCTAATGAGGATTGATAATTTTGATTTGCTTAGCATTAGTGATGGAAGTGAGGGGGGTCTCTGAGGTCTCAAGTTTTGAATCCCAAACCAGGGTGAGACCTGATCCAGAGAATCTTGAATCCAGCTTAAATTCAAACTTCTTATTAACAGCTTTGCCATTGTGACTCCAATATTGAAAAGTTAGATTAATCAATGTGCTGTGTGTATGTATGTAAGCTAATACTGCATTACTTCCATTTTTGACCAAGCTCGTTTAGCTAAACTAATGTGGAAAATGCATGACAAAAAATTAATTCCTTTCCAAATTTGAACTACTCCAAGAGTATCAATCTTATGAGGAAAACATGCCTCATGCCTTTTTGAAATTAGAAACTTTGGAGGCGAATTTAAGAAGTCAGAAAAAAATATATTCAGATTCTGAATCTGGACAAAGTTAAGGAGTCATATATTATGTTATGTTGCAAAATCAATTTAGCTTTTTTTTGGAAACATCAAAGGTAAGGAAAGATTTGTTAACTTTTTTATTTAGATATTTCACATCTAAAAATGACATCTTTTTACTGAACTCAACCAATGACGGAGAATAAAATCATCGGTATTTTCAAAATTTTCAACAATTGAGAAATTTGGTGCAACATACTCAAGGCAAAGGAAGATTTTGCTCTGATTTAGTTTTTTTTTAATTCAAAAGAGTTTGAATGAGAAGATATGAACTATAAAGCAACGCAAATGTAACAAGGTTTGACACAACACACATTCATTGTCGTTAAAAGCGAGCCCAATTTTCAGCCCTGGGCTTCCTTCTTTAGGTTATATGAAAAGTTGATTATTTCTGTTAAGATTGCCTAATAGCTTGAAGTTTCCTCAGTTACCGAGAGATTTTAAAATGTAATGGGATTAGAGTTCCTTTTTCGACAAAAGAAAAGAATTACTGAAATTTCGTTACTTGCACTTTCTTTACTTGTAATTTCGTTACTACTACCCTGGTAACTGGTAGACATTTTTGATTTAAACTTCTTATCAAAGCAAAACAAGTTTATGGCAACCGATTCAAACCAAAAAATGTTGATCAATAATTATCTGACCCTCTCTGCAAGGCACAACACATCTATGAACGATCTTAAATATCTTCTAGTTTGCAACGAGACTGATGAATGTGATCAGAATGAGACCTGTCATTTCATCCATTCCTTGATCGCTATTTGCATTCATGACGAAGACTGGCGTCAGATCTTGGCGAATCCAGACCACCCTGCCAATCCCATTAGGCAATTGCCACCAAATGAATCCAATTCTTTGGACACCTTAAATAATATATTAGAGCCATTGTATGACGATGATGCAGAAGAGGATATCAAAGAGGAACAAGTTGTGTTTGCCGATGATGGACAAGGACAAGGACAGATACCAACTGAGGGCGTTACTTTGGAAAACGATGAAACTGCACTTACAATGGATTTGGTCGAGGCCAATCCGGATATCTATCAAGGTTCCTTCTTCACCGGTGAAAACCAAACCGAGTTGGTTGCCAATTGAAATTAGACAGAATCTTGCGAAATACAAGACGCGTGATGCATTCTAACAGTTTGTTTATTGACCGGGATTTCAGGACATCAATTAAAAATGAATTGTACTTTTTCCTTTATTTGTCAACCTTTTTTTGCAATTTAGCCTATTTTTAAAGCGACGAAGAGAGGTAACTCCGCACTCGTCATTATTTGAACAATTTAAGGAGAACTTTATTTTGCTCAGTCATCTAAAGTGTTTATTCTTTAAGCAACTTGATATACAGATTTTGTAACATTGCAATGTGTAGGTGCGTTCAGTTCTTCATGGCGAAAAAATAGATCTTGAAGTTGATCGATATAATTTTTTTGTGACATGTACGCTTTACAGTATTGCATAATAGATGCTTGGGAACCGCTTTCTTTGAGAAACAAGCACATCAAGAAAAGTGAATTCATTTAATACAGATCTTGGGGAAGGAATTTCTCTTGCCAGTCAGATCTTCTTCTTGTCAGTAGGAACTTATTTCTTTTCATTAACTAACGGTATGTAGACAAATCATGTGGAAGCCCAGAGCACATTTATATTGTGTCCCGATGCATCACCCATTTCCGGTTAGTATGGTCAAACTTGTGAGTCCTCCATTGATGCTCCAACAGACGATATCGCTCTTGATGAAGGAACAACGGCTTACCACGCCTAAAAGGTAAGTAGCTCACTGTTAATTATTGTCGTTCTTTTGGTGACTAGGTTTGGTGACTTTTCCATGTGGAGGTTCCGAATGACTAAGGTTTCGCCGATCAATACCTGACGGAACATTTTTTGGCTCTACAAGCACCCTGGCATTCAAATACTCACTTGAGTTCCTTATCTTCTTCACCAAACATGTCTAAGTAAATAGAGCCCCATATGCAAGCACGTTTTCCACGGATAACTACAATTGTGGAAGAGTTGACGGCAAGGAAGATCCCAGTGCCTCCACCACAATCCCACGCATGTTTGACTGTCTCTAGGACATGAGACTCGCCCACCGGTTGGCGGCAACAGTTCTCCTTCAGACAAACCATGGTGCCACACATGAGGCATACAGTAGGATCCTTGGGAACCTTGCCACATTTGCAACATTTTCGTTTATGATAGAACTGAAAACAATGATTATCCATGAGTGATGTTGTATCAGTCCTGAAGAAAACAGGAAATTTTTGCTCACCTCAAATATTTCATCATAGTTCTTGGGAACCTTCAGTAAGCTTGGTTGTTGCCAGAGCAGGTTCACTTGCAGC
>NC_081445.1:12592772-12606683 GCF_007210705.1 Tigriopus californicus | reverse complement strand
AATATTTCATCATAGTTCTTGGGAACCTTCAGTAAGCTTGGTTGTTGCCAGAGCAGGTTCACTTGCAGCAATTTTTGTGCTGCCCCGCAGTGACTCTTGATCATTGGAAAGAAGTTCTGACACCAGAGAGTCAATTCATTATTGGAACCGGGCCCAGTCTCCTCCCCTTTGGAATGGAACCAATTTAGGCCATCACAGATTGACAGGTTGGGTTGATGAGGATCCTCATCCATAGCTGAAGCACCACTGACTTTTGTGATGGGCGTGGCTGATGGTGCCAGATCCAGGTACTCCAATAGCTGGGTGAATTCTCTGTTGTCTAGGTAGATTTGAGGAATGTCTTCCTCAAAGACGTACTTCTTAATTAAGGAGGCAATCCTCAAGTAGGGAAGTGCCAATTCTTGAGCACTCTCCTCCAGATCAGAGACCTCTAATCCCAATATATCCTCTCCCAGGGACATCTGATCATTATCACTCTTCAATAAGGAAAGGATTGGTTATGTTGATGCATCTCTAATGCCCTAGCCTAGTACAGAAATGGAATTATCCTTACCAAATAAAGACCTTGGGCCTCCATCAAAGAAATGACATGACCAAGGTTGCAGTTCAATGACTTTCCTTGGGGATCCTTTTTGAAGGCTTCCTTCAGATCATCTCTCTCTTTGAGACTCAGACCACAGGTAAGCCGGACCAAGATCTGGACCACGTTCAAGTTGAAACAGGCCTTTGTGATTGTGTCAAAGTAGGCTTTCTCCATGTTGGTGGGTAGCAACAATAAGAAGTGCAACATAAGGGTAAGGGGATCTTGAAGGAGCAACGGAACGTCTCTCTGCTTAGGGATCATGGGATGAGTGGTTCTTACGCCTTCCGGCAGCTTCCATTGTCCCGTGATCTGTCCCCACTCTTCAGCCAAGGATCGACTCGGCCATGCATTCATATGAATACCAAGGACATGAAGTAACGGCACTGAAATAGGGGTTAAGATCTTTTCAATTGTTGCAGGTTACAACAAAAATGGAACACCTCTTGGGTGTCATTGTCTTCAAGACAGAATATTCATTTGTGGAAAATATTTCGCAATGTTTCTATCAATGTCATTTATTATGTTGTGGAAATGAGCTAAGGGAGAATTCAAAACAAATAGAGGATATCAACATTTTTCAATGTTACACCAAAAGCAATCACTTTCTTGTATGGAACTTGTCAACAAGGATTCCTTAAAAATTTACGAAAGATATCAAGATATTTCTTATGAAACGTTCCCCTCTCCTTGACCGATAATTTTCTATCTTTTTGGAGCCAATGGAGCTCTTCACACCTATACTGTTTTTATTGTAATAAGATTCACCTAAGGCCAAAAACAAGCTTGCCTGGAACTTTCTAAAACATACCAACCCAACCTCGTAACCACTATTAAGGCTTTAAAAAGCAAAAGCACCCACATGCACTCAAAGTTTTACTCACCAAAGCAGAACTTAGGCTTATTGACGTGTGCAGCCTGACTCAGCCCTGTGGCCCCAGCTCCTTGGGTTTCCACCAAAGACCCGCCTCGTTGAACGAGATCCACCTCGAGGTTGGTCCGAGCAATGGAACTGATGAAGTTGGTGATAGCCTGCGTGGGGTGATTGGTCTTGTCCATTCGATATTGGGGCAGCGTGGTCTTGGTCAGGAACTCCATCACGTGCGACATCTCTGCCCGAAGCTGAGTGGCACCTGGCTTCTGGAATGAAAAAAAAAATGAGGAATGAGACGATGTGCTCTCCTCTCTGAAGATTGACTAGAGGGCTTACCAAATGAACGAAATCTTCGGAGAGCAACTGGTGGATTTTGGAAGACACTTGATTCATTTGCAGGTTCGGATCCCCAACGAACCTGGTGGCGGGAAGATTGGGGGGATCGGGAGGCACGGGCAGTAAAGAGTTGGCCATTTGTCGACACACCGGACAAATGAACTCGCCATGATCGGTATCCAGGGCCTAAAACGAATTGAAAGCAAAAAGTGTGAACGTCGGCTAATAACAAGCATGGTCGCACTGACTTGTCTTTACCTGGTCTCTTGTGACTCTCATTTGATGTTTCAAGGTCTCGCAATAACTCTGACGGCAGTCGTAATGCATGTGATGGCCACATGATTGCACGTGGATCCCACCTTTCCATCCTCGGTTCATGGACAAAAGGACAGATTGGTGGTCAAAGTGTTGAAGCATCATTTGGAATCGCTCCTCATGCTCCATGCCCAAGGAATCTTCCGTGGGATGAGGCAAAGAATCCACCATATCCTCACTGGTCGGCAACAACAGATGAGTATTTTCGCGATGTTTGTGGGCCAAAACTGATGTTGACTAAAACAAGGAAGAGGGGAATAATCAAATGATAAAGGCGAGAAGGCTCTCCAGGACTTCATACAAGCCAGAGTGTTGATAAGAGGAACGTGCAAGTTTGATTGACTTTTTTTTGGCATATTTGTTCACTTTGTCATACCTGGATTAAAGTGACGAGACCAATGGGTCGGTCTTCACTAGCGGGAGATTCTAGTCGGCAATGGCAGCAATGATATTGCTTGACATCTCGTTTCACGTCCATTCCGTCATCCGGACCGGCATCAGCTCCTTGAGAGGTGGACGCCTCGCTTTGACTTTCATCGTCTTTGTCAGTGGTGTCTTGACAAGAGTTCTCTTCAAACCTTTTCCGTTGAGCAGCCAATTGCTCCATCAGTTTCCTTTGCCGTTCCTGAAATAGATGATAATCTTTTATTTCTCCAATAAAGGGTTCCCAAGGAGGGGCAACATTGACAAAAATAGTGCATTAGCCAATTTTCATATGACATAATTCATACATAGGTGCGCTCTGATCTTCTGAATGGTTTGGCATTCGATCTAATGAAGCCAGCCTTTCTCTGATCTAATTGAGTCCTTCAGTTACATAATTGGAATGCTACTTTTGAGAGAAAGTCCTTTCCAAATACCAGTGTTTATCAATGACCAAGCATCAAGCAAAAAGATCTTTGAAGAAGCTATAAAAATATGGACAATGCCATTCATAAAGGCGAAAGGGAAGATTAACTGAAATAGAAAGTTCAAAACAAAACATGTTTTCAAAGCCGAAAAAAAAGAGTTCTTGGCGCACGATTATGGTTACGGAATTAAGCCACGATACCTTAGCCTTCTTTTTCTTCATTTCGGTTTCCCTTCGCTCGGCTTCCTCCTCGACTCGAGCTTCTTGCTTGTGATGGTCGGGCCAAACGATCTTTCGACTGGCCTCGATGCTCTCAGCACACGACTCGTCCATTTCATGGATCCGATCCAGGACCTTTTCGATGAAGAAACAAGCGTCTCCAACGCGAGATTCCCGATAATCTTTGGTCACCGAAGGTCCGGATCGCTTGTCCAAAGCGACGTAGCTGTCAGGTTTACCCGAGTACTTTGAGTGGAGCTTGAGCAATAGCGTTATGATGCTCTCATTGAGCAAGGTCACTTTGCCACGGTTCTTTTGGCGGGTGGATTGACGTCCCGCAAATCTTGAGGTAGAGGAGAACACTCCATCTTGGGTCAAGGCCGGATTCACTAAAAGTGGCGAGTTTCAAGTTCATTGAAAATAGCACTTTTGCTTTCTGTTTGAATGAATAGGCTCACTTACCGGTTAGACCAATCTCTGGAAAGTCTTGTTGAATTTCGGGCAGCATGGGTGAAGACGATGAAGATCTTCTACAAAGTAATGAAAATAGCAATTCAATGATGAAATAATTTCGACTGTGCCGAGACTGGAAATACATTCAGTTCATATAGTTATATAATTGAGTAGTTATGTACTTACTCTTGGGTTAAGGCCGTTTGTGGAACAAGTTCTTTGCCTCCACTTGCTGAAGGGCCCGTTAAGGCCAGCTGTTGTGGAGGAGGAGGCCGTTGTTGTTGTTGTTGTTGCTGTTGTTGAAGGTGTTGGCCATGACCTCGCTCTGCATTATTGGTTGCAATCGATTGCAATATCACATCTAGTTCTAGAAAGAGAACCAAAGACCTCGCATAAGATTCATGCACAATGGTGCGGACGTCAGGGACAATGAATGGTCTTACGATCAGGATCCACGTCCATGCTCTGGACGGGTTCCAGGGTGTTGGACTCATCAACATCCCCCGGAATGCTGCCAAGATCATCCTCGAGGCTGCTCTGACGGTCAGGGTTGCCATGGGCCGGCTCAACGCTATTGGGCTCATGAGAATTGGAGAATATCACAGTGATGAAATGACGAAGGTTGGCCGACAACCAATCGGTGGGATACCACGTGTCGTATTGCAGATCCACAGGCTCACTCGACATGAACCAAGGTTTGCTCACAGCAATCTCCTGCAAATAATGGATTATAGACTTGAGAGGCTGGACTCAGGTTTTCCGGTTTTTTAGGTAACAGCTAGATTGGTGTTGATACATGTCCTCTACTGAATTTTCATTAATCTTTTCTGGCATAATCAAAGGTAATAGTTGTCTTCAAAATGTGATAGTACTGCTTTAACGTGCAGTTTCATTTACAGTCATTTCTTCTTTGAGGATGTATTATTTCATAAAACACTATTTTCCCCCTCAATTAAACACTGCTCCTGTATGCGATTGAAATATACTTTTGCTAAATTATTTTTTATTTATTTCAACCGTCCTGCATATTCGGATTTATTTTTCGTGGAAAAATATTTCTTTGAATAACAATTTTACGACATCGAAAATCTTGACCAGGGCTGCGAAGAGTTGATGATAAGACTCCCGTTGTTATACGTACCTAACAATGAACTTTTCAATGCAACCGTTGCTCCTTACCAATTTACGCTTAGAAAGAAGAGCAGTCTTTCATTTGGAGGTGCAAAAAATGTTTTGGACTTGGGCCAATCTAATGGCTCGTTTTCATCCTTGCTTTTGAGCGGCTTCATTTTGTTCTCACCAGAGATTTTCAAAGTATCTTGAATTCCATCGTTACTTGATGGGGAGCTCAAGTCGCTTTTAACTACAAAGAACTTTCATGTTTATGCATTCCTACGTTCCAAATAAAAGTCAACTCATGACGCCATCACTTTTTCTTGCACGTTTTTCAGAGACGCGATGAGGTAAATTCAACCAAACAAGGGTTTATGTAGAACACATTCGTACTATGGAATTTCTTCATCCCAATACCGAATATCACTTAGGTTTCCCTCGGACTAATTCAATTTCGAATTACAGCCAAACATCAGCTACTAAGTCCAACTGCGTTACAAAACTTCAAAGAACCCAATGTTTTTCGCTGAAGTTTGAAGAATTCGTCTCTTCTGGACAAATTTTTTAGCAATGGAATGGAATGTAAATAAATCGAGAATTCTCAGAATGCTCTGACGGATTAGTCTCAATTGATCAAGAGAAAACATTATACACTTACCGTGCCAGAGTATCCCTCTTTTTGAGGATAAGTCACAGCCAACTCGAGCAGATGCACGGCCACAGAGGTGATGAAGTCATTGATTTTTTGACCATGAACAGCCTTGTGAAGTAGGTTGAAGATCAGTCCATGTGAGTATTCTGGAATTGAACATGCATGTAACAACCTAAATCCAGGCCTTGCATCAACACTCGCTTGCTTACTTGAATGGAGGATTTTTCTGGGGTCCTCAAATCCATCGTCCACAGGAGAAGGCAACCTCCACGGAGGCCACGGACTTGTCACTGTCTTTGACCGGAACGAGTCGCTTTCATATCGGGTTTTAGCACTAGTCGGAAAAATCCAGGAAAATATCACGCAACCTGTCCATGATTTATTGTAGAATAATGTTCGACTTACAAATGGTTGAACCGTTCTATAGAACTTTGGAACTCGCGTCCATGGACCGCCCTAAGCAGGACGTAAATGGGGTCGTACATCTCTTCCCAAACATGAGGTTTGGGCAGATACATCCCTTGCTGCATGTTTCCGCTGGCCTCAAACCTGGGCTCACTGAATTGCGCCACTTCGCCCAAGACACTAAATTTAGCCAATGATTGTGAGGTGGTTACTGAGTGTTAAGCGGGCCTACTGAAGATGATGTTTGAACTTACTTATTGAAGAGTTCCAGGGGACATGGAGTCCCACATTTCTCGGGCATATGTTCATAGAGCATGGAGTGTGTTTTATCCCCCATGCAGAGCAAAGAAACCATTTCAACCCGGGCCAGGATTTCTTCACTCAAACCCAAATTGGTTCGGAGAGATATCAGGGACAAAAGGAAGATCAGAGAGGATTCGATCATCTGTAGTTCTTGGTCGGTATCACGATAGGAGCGTGAACTTGTCTTGCGACTGAATTCCGACAACAACAGCCAATCCTTGATTTGGAACCTACAACAAGATGTGACAATGAAGGTATATTGGTCTAATTCTAAAATTTGAATAAACAAATATGATATACTGACCTGTCCAGTACAGTGCTCAAGAAGTCCTCAGTTCTGAGTTGCGTGGCACACACTTGGAGGAGGAAGATGTCGGCATCCACCATGGATCTGCAGAAATGGCATTGGAGGTATGTCATGACCTGACCTTTGATCTGAAGTCCGTTTCTGACCCAAAGGCCGCACATTATTTCGTGCACAGCAGTCTGTAAGCAAAAAAGGGCATATTCTTAAGTGATTCACGGTGAGCGCACTTGCATAATTTCTAAGAATGTAAAGGAGGCTTTTCGGAATGTCGACCGACATTCGGAGAAGAATCTGTGCTTTTCAAGAGAAATACTCGCTTCGAACGGAAATATACAACGTCCACAATTTAAAAAAAAGCCAGTTCAAAGACTGGCCACATCCCTGTTATCAGCGTTTCTCATCCATCCCAAATAAGACATTTGTTGGAAAAAAATGACTCATTTTCATTCGGAAAGTAGACCATTTCATCAGGATCTCTATAATGTGTGTTTATTTGTCCACAAAATTGAGGTCTATGTAACATTTTCTAAATATCATTCTCTTCATATTGTAAAGCTAAAAACGAACTTATAAAAGAAACTCGAGTCGGCATACTCAATTAACATTTAAATATTCGTAGGGCTTATGTAGGCGTTGATCCAGTAGCAGGATTTAAGTCAGACTTTGGACAAGTTTGTGACTAAAATTCCCGATCAACCTTATATCTAAGGGTGAGCCAGATCAGCCAACTCCAATTCGTTGGTCGATCAAATGATAAAGGTCAAGTAAAATGAATAATTTTCTCTTCTTGAACTGCTGGGATTCCAATCCCAGTACAGGCAAGAAAGTACGCGAAAAAATATGTGCTTAACAAAATTCATATTCAGGTTCATTTTGTAAAATGCTCTTCAGTTAGCGTTGTGGACAGAATTGAGGCTACAAAAGAAAGATAATTGCTATTAATCCGAAAACGCTAGAATGACAATTTAGAAAAGGAAATGTATTGCCATCAATGCTTCCATACAGATGAACAATACTCAAAAATGATAACTCTTTCCTAGGCTTTAGTATTACCCACAAGTTTTAAAGTAAGTCAGTTGCCAAAATCAAGTTATATTTCGTATTGAGATCCTCCATCAAATAGACACTTGAAATAAACATTGATGAATACACATCAACTAGCCTGAATCTTCATCTGCTGATCCAAAATACGCACAATACATTCCATTTTGAGCACACCTTTTAACACCGTCTATAAAATTTCTATAATCAATTTTTGACCAATATTATCATGACTACACTACAAATGAGAATGAACTTCCAGAATGAATCAGGCGTTAGGATCATTATACAATTCTTAGTCTCTCACTGCTCAATGGATATCGAAGAAATGTTCCCTTTTGTGATCTAGTTCAACATGAATCTAGATATCCAGGCAGGTAAAATGAAATGGTGCCAGAAGTCACTCAGACTCCTTCCTATTCAACGTAACTCGTTGGTCGGTAAAATAAAACAAAGAGCGGCTTGAGCGACCAGACCATTTCGTGTTGAGCATTGTCAGAGGTAGGATCAAAATCTAGTATGCACTGAACAGTTCATAAACCTTCGTTCCCTCCGTCGAATTCTGGGAAACGTCGACCATGTAACGCTTCACAGATTTCTTCCAAACACCGAACAGACTAGTGTATTCATTCACGACTTCTTGGTTATCTGGACGAATCAAATATCGATAGATTCCCGTCCTTGAAACGAGAAGTCTTTATTTCTAAATAGCATTTCTAGGTGAAAATAAACCAAGCGAATCAACTCCACCATAGGCGGTGACTCAGAACCTCAGCAGGCCTAGGCCTACAACAACACAACAGGCTCGCTTTTAGCAATTCGATCTCGATAACCTGCCATTGGATTCATTGTCGTCACGGAAACATGAAAGACTCTGAAAATCCTCATTCATTTCAGATCACAATGCAAGTGAGTCGACTTCAGTTTTACCTCGGGACTCTCATTTTGGGCTTGAGCCTTTTTGCTCCCGAAACGGAAGCAATTGCGGCAGAGGTCACAGAAATCATCGGAGTGGTTCGTTTGGGCGTGAGTGTGGTGGAATATATGTATAACGTCTTTGCTCAGATCGCCAAAGACCCCAATGTTCAAGACATCGACATTTTGGGTATGCTGAACATTGACATGTTTTGCCGTTGGTGCTAGCACTGTTTACAATGATTTCGTTTTTTAAGGAAAGGGGAAACGGGATTTGGACAAAGAGCTCTTGGACGAGTATTATCTGATATCAATTGCTTTGGATCGTTTGGCTGAGAGCAATATTGGGGTGGAAACCACCATTCGGCAATTGCAACATAACCTCCCTCAAATCATAAGGTAACCCGGAAAACTTATTCTGCAGAGGTTGCGAGAGTAGAAAGAAAAATATTCCAAATAATACAAAAAAGGCATTCAAAAGCAGCAATCAAATTTTTCTATTGGATATCAAACACAGATTTGAATTAACGAGTATGCAAACTAGAGGGGCAAAAAACAATTTGGAAGTGTCAAATGGACAAAACATTGCAATTTGAGATGTCTAAGCAATATTACTAAACAACCTCGAAGCGGAAATACCGCCATCTTTTCCATTCGTCTAGTTGAAAAATCGTACTTGCCCGTGCAAACTTGACTTGAATCGGGAGTTCGGAGAAATTCTGCCCATGTGATAAAGAGACTCTCATGTCACTTGAGTTGGGTTCAGAATGTGGACCAAGGGTGAGCTTTTAGTCATTTTTCTCCACTACGAAGCAGTATTTGGACATCAATTCACGATTCCCTGGCCATTAAGGGACAGGTATGTTGGAATGAAGAAGATGTAAACCACATCTAGCTCATCAATTTACATTCTTTACAAGATGAAATTCAAGTCCAATATTCTCAATCAGTTTTTAAGTGGGACACGTGATTTTGACTGATGTATTTTTCCGTTTTTCTCTTCCATCAGACGAGAGTTTAAACTGGATCGGATAGACAGCATTGTGCGAGCTCTTTCCTCCAGTTACAAAACCTTCGAATACTATCAAGAATATGCCGATCAGATCAACAGTCTCACACTCCAGGATTTTGCCACCAGTGCCACCAGCCATGGCCTCGGATCCATCCGCTTCCATCTCAACGAGCTCCACTCCTTGGTGGTTCCCAAGGGTGGGATTTTGGGAGATGTGGGCATTTTCGATCTTCTTTCCAACGGAGTTGAGGCAAGTCTAGTGTGCCTAGCCTTTGCTTACATTAAACCGCTGATATTCTAAGACGTAGAAGGTAGGGCGCATTCGGCTTATTCGCACCCTCTCGAGTCGCGCCAAAGGACAAATTAGCACCTAGGAACAACTCCAATAACTTGGCTATGCACGAGATCTCTCAACCGTCCAACACAATCCAGAATGAGGCTAGTCAAGTGTCCGATGAGTAAACAAAGAAACTCCATTTACAACCTTTGAACGGAGTCAGCTTATTTCTATAAGAAGGCCAACAGATCAACGGTGATCTTCAGTATCAATTGATTCACCACTGGAGCAAGCCATTGTGTACCATGGCCTTTACCGATCGGGTACGATTTTGCCTGATTTTCGTATTGTTGACCTGGCATGATGTCCGGGAATCACCGATGGTCCGCCGGAGTTTCCTTCTCCTTCTCCAACATCACCATCTAACACCACATTCACGACAAGAGATATCGTTCATTTGCAACAAGAAGTCATGAACGACATTGATGGTCTTTGAATATCGTCAGGAATGAGAGAAAAAGCTGGAATTACAACCTGTGAAACACGAAGCAGAGTATTTACTAAACTATCATCGAAACCAGACCAAAGAAAAATTGGAAAAAATGGAGAAGCTCTTTAACATTTACCTAGTGGGCGCTAATGGTATTACACACGAGGGATCTAAAGATTTACCAGTGCACCTAAGTGGGCCTCCATTGCCAAAGAAATATGGACAGCTTACAAAAACTTTACAATAAGTTTGTTAATGACTTGACACACATAACAAAGCTGAATATGAGACCTTTGCATGGGATATCCTTGTCCGAATGAATGGTGCAATACAAGACTGAATATACAAGGAACAAAAGCTTTACAACGAAATACGAGGGCCGCAAGGGTGAAGAAGCTCAAGCCACATACCTTCGTCAAAAAAATTAACTGATTTCTCTTTGCAGGGTCATCAATACATTTGTTTCCATGGAACAGTCGCCTCACCAGCTGATCTACAATTTATCACAAGTTATTGCACTGGCAGAAATCAAAGGCTATGCCATGATCCAAATTCAGCTATATGACCTGGGGATCACAAAAGACTATACTTCCAATAGAATCCGAAGAGACAGAAGACGGCTTTTGAAAATCAGGCCATGAGAAGCTCCTGGTGGCCAATCGAGTCTTGGAGAATATGAGCACCAAATATTGGAAGTGTGATCCCCTTTCAAACATGAAGAGTCCCGGACCTTTATCCGCATGACCAACTTTTACAGGTACGCCGTGTTATTCCCATTGAAGTGAACTTTCCAAAAACAGTTTTTGAGGGTATTTCTAGGGTATGTTGAAAACGAGGCAGATATACACCCAGAGAGCTCATGCAAGGATGAGTGTTCTGACTTCATCACCGGGCACAAAATCAGAAGATGCACCCGAGATCGCATCTGTTTCCACCAAATCGATGTGAAGGGGTCGAGTCTACGATTGCAGTCTTTTTGACCGGGATGCGGATTTTTGCTTCTCTGCGATCAATACCGACGATATGACTAACGTAAAATACGAAGATGGCACTCTCTTGGCAAATACGACCGATGCCACAGTATGTTTTTACTTTCAACATTGCAATTTTAAACAGGGATCGTTCCAATGCGGGGTTTATTTGTTCTTGCAGATGGGCAAGAACTAAGGTGGATTCTTGGTGCGTTTTCCATACCATTGTTCCAGTGCGTTTGCAAATGTGACGCTGAGGGTCCCACTTCGAATCGATATTGGTCTTTGAAGCCCCTGACAGCTGATTTAGATCAAGGCATGGTCCGTCACGGGAGTCCGTTTTGTCAAGCGAAACCGAGTGATCCAAATGGACATTGAACAAGCTCAAGCCTTACCCGAAGGTAAGAAATAATTTGGAAATAATTTTTTCCATATGCCAACTTTTAAGAGAAGGAACAATGAAAGTAGGCAATTTGTTACATTTTGAATGCCCTCCCAGCTGAATTAGACAGACGAGGTTCCGAGTTGCAAAATTTTGTCTCGAACACAAGAATTGCAAATACTCTCGAAACCGAGTGCCAGTTTCATGAAAAATTACCATAAATGGTGTTCGAATTGTTTTAGGAGGGTTAATGAAACCACCAAGGGCTGAAATTGGCTTCAAGTCTAATATAATCCAAAGCAACTCCAGAAGAGATTTCACACCATGAGTTATAGGTCCAGAGATATTGATTTTGGACCTCCCTTGAGGTTCCAAACATTCTGTGGTAACTGGAATTCGATTCAGGGATTTGGGTGGCCATATCAATATGGAGATTCAAGGCTACCCCCATTGAGTTCCTCACTGGGCAATCTTAAAGAGGAACAATCGGTTTGGATTGGAATGATAACACTCCTCCGTTTCGTCAAACCCTCGAAAATATCAACATATAATACAACCAGATGTTCCCACAGAAACCACATCTCCAGGATCATGCCCGATGACAACCAGTTTGTCAGATTCGACACTTCGATGTGCATAAAGATGTGAGTGCACATACCATAAATCTATTTTTCCATGTAAATCTATAACAAGTCCCCATGCATATCCAATTCAGGCAATGCAAATGACCATCCCGTACATCGATGCCCAACCCAGCACTACCAATCCAGGTAGCTGGCTCTCCGGATTGGGCCTGTATTACAAAGGTAGAAACGCTACGGTGGTTTCGTGGGACCCTATGATCCAAACTTTTGACTTCAGTGGGCATTTATTGCCTAAAGAGAACAAAACCCCAAGATTGACATGGAGCCTATGAAGGCGAGCGGTACGTTCGTGTTTTGTCCCGCAAGGCGACAGGCCTGATTCTGATATTGCATCTGAATAAAGATACTGTTACATCATATACGTTAAATACATGTCATGATATCACTAAGAAAGAAACACCTCGACATCCTGCCGAGAGTTGGCGAAGATTGATTGAAGTTCAGAGAAGAAAGAAACACCCTGCACGATGCGGTTTGTGGAGTATTCCGTTGCTTCTAGCCCAGTCAAACTCGTTGCAGTCTAGCGTAGGCCTGCCCTTTCACCGAGAGCCCTGCTACACATTGATAAAAGTGTAAGATTTGCTAAAAAAAGTATTGATCGATGTTCGAAAAAAACTTTCATAAACGGTGGACAAATGGGACATCTATACTTGAAGTAGAGAAGACCGCGTTAGATCAAAATCCTTACATTCTTCGGTCAGTCGACTACTCAATCAGCCTTCGAAATGTAAAGCATATCAATGAGTTATTAACTTCACCTAAATTCAAGAGTGACGTGGGTGTGGTGGTTATGCATAGTTCCCTAGAGACAATCTCTCCCCAATTTTCTCAGGAAACTTTAAGTCATTGATGACTAATCTTTGTTGAATCATCCTGTTTACCTTCGTGTTACAAATTGGTTATTGTCATGCTCTATTCTATCACAAAGCAGGGATAAAACTGAATACATGTTCCTTCTCATGCAATTTTTTCAAACCAAATCCACTATGACACTTGGGAATTAATCAATAACCACAGATTTGAATATTGTCCATCTGAAAATATTTATCCAGTTATGAATCTCTTCACTGGCAGCAGATATTGCGTCACAGACTTGTTTGCAAGAATTAGATCATCAAAAACTATAGTCATTTAATTATTAGACAATGGAAGTTCGCCAGTTGAGGATCTTGCACAAAGTACTATTCACCAAGGTTACTATCAGACCCAGGACATTAGTAGCAATAACTTATTACGAACCTTTTAATCTATTGTCAGTCATAATTCAAAAATTATAAAGCTAGATATTATGTAGCACATAAGATGTAATAGGCACTGTTAGGACTATCCAATTAGAGGACGCCCCCTGTTGTTCAAATCTAAGCACCCAAATCCTGCAGGTCATCTGAGGAGTAATCTGGTATTTTTTGCTTCTCTTGGGCACAGCTTTGTCCCCTGCTTGTACATTTTCTCCAATCACAACGACTGTTCAGACAATTGCTCACCTCATGAGAGCCGTATTCAACTTGTAGGGTTGGGGGGCACAGCCAATTGTGGCTTCTCCAGGCCGCGGTGCACCCTCCAGCACCCAATGACAACAAGTTGAGAAAAATTAAGCAGTTCAATAATGCTGAATATATTATTGGTTCGGAAATAACTTATTTACCACTGCCCTTTCCCCAAATAATCATAAATGTTGAATATTCTGAAGCAATCATTTTTGGTGCCAAATAGGTTCTTTGCAACGACTCTGTGAAGCCGACCGCTTGGTGACAGTGTTTCAACTTAGACGT
>NC_081445.1:12592622-12592721 GCF_007210705.1 Tigriopus californicus | reverse complement strand
GCTTTAATTAAATTTCCAAAGACAAGAATGATGAGGCAAAAATTGTCAATTTCGAACAAAGGAACCCTTGCCAAGTCGAACCCATTCATCCATTAAGTC
>NC_081445.1:12591978-12592586 GCF_007210705.1 Tigriopus californicus | reverse complement strand
ACAGATTTTTCCCAAGTGTTACCAAGAGTACTAATCAGTAACCATGAATTAGATTTTAAATATATGGCTAACAGCAACACAATCGCAAGAGAAATTAATGTGGCCTAATCTGCTTAGCATGTTCTATTTTGAAAGAGGTTATCTGTCATTAGTCTGTGAGCATTTTTTTGTGCATATTCAGCATAATCAACTATATTTCAATCTCACTTCAACGATTGTAACACAACTTTGCCGTGTGCTTTCTTGATCTGAAATTGATCCGGCTATTTAGCAGTGTTTCCAAATATTGACCTATGTACGCGCACATCAGGGTGGCGTTGATTCACAAGTCATTTCAGTTTCGATAGAGAAACAACCTATTTGCATGCGAAATCAACACAGATATGGTCTACCCACCATCTTGTCTTCATCTTAATTGTAAAATGATCAAAAATATTTGGCCTTTAGGGCTTGCTCGGAGGCCTTATCCACGTTTTAATTAAATTTCCAAAGACAAGAATGATGAGGGAAAAAATTGTCAATTTCGAACAAAGGAACCATTGCCAAGTCGAACCCATTCATCCATTATGCTTCGCAAATTAAAGTCAGTCAGGTTCTCTGGGGACACG
>NC_081445.1:12591471-12591943 GCF_007210705.1 Tigriopus californicus | reverse complement strand
GTGGTTAATCGATTAATCTCTTTTGCGATGTAAAGGAAAGTGTTTTTTTCATATCTCTGATGTGATGTATCGCAGCCAAGATCTATATGTGCGTCTAACTTTGATACGATTAAGGTATTCTAGTTGATGTGATAGGTGCACAAAAGAATAAACTTTTCTTTGTCTTCGCCTTTTAGCATTATTTCGTAATTATTGAACCGTAATCGAACATTTTTTTGATGCTCTACCTTACATGCTAAGGTATAATGATAGGAGGGTTTCTTTCTCACCTGGCCCAAACTAATAGGAAACCACCACGTTAGCTACAATAAAAACAAGTAGTGTGATGTTATGAATAAAAAACAGATTTTTCCCAAGTGTTACCAAGAGCACTAACCAGTAACCATGAATTAGATTTTAAATATATGGCTAACAGCAACACAATCGCAAGAGAAATTAATGTGGCCTAATTCTGCTTAGCATGTTCTATTTT
>NC_081445.1:12571125-12591348 GCF_007210705.1 Tigriopus californicus | reverse complement strand
GGACAACTTGAAAAGTGATGGACTTGGGGTGTTTTTCTCGTAATCGAGAAAAATGCCAAGATGAAAACAAGGTCTTTCTTGCCTTTTAGAGGCAACAGAAGTTAAATGAAGATACGATAAGAAGTAAGAAGCATACAAGATCCATTTTGTTGTATAGATTGATGCCTCCACGCAAGCATTTATAATGCTTTACAGTCCTTGAAATGCGTTTAAATATTGGACATAGTGCTGGTGAGATTTTTCCTGAGTACTGGAAGTTATCATTAAAAACCTATAAAGCAATTGATTTGCTCAACAAGACATAACTCTTGAAATGGCTCTTTTCTGTTTGTTCTCCCACTAAAAGCGCTTTTTTGTTTTAGCATTAGCACCAGGCATTTTCAACTTCACAGAATTGGAATGAGAAATATCAATCTTAGTTTGCAATGAAAGCAATATTTGGTATATGAATTGGGCCTCACCATGGAGGTCACTATTTAACTGGAGGTCCATCCATTTGTCGTCATATACCCCAGTAGGCTTTGATTTTATTAACCCAGGAGCTCCTAGGTGGACATTTCTGTCAATATGCTTCTCATGCAATCAGCTATTTAGCTTGAAAGACCTCAGTTAGGGTTCTCAACTCGAGCAAAAAAGGTATTCTGAGCAATCAAAGATAAAGAACAAGTCTTGAAGCAACCCTTTGTTTGAGTCCTAGTAAGGTAGGGTCACTTTTGACACTCATATAAGCATTTTTGATTTTCATTCTATATTCTATACCTATACTACCTATTAGCTCGGTCTGCAACTCAAATTCGTTGGAGACCAAATATCATATAAAAATTGAAAGGTAATAAATAGACGAATTATAATCTTTCATTTTAATAGTACTGGGGATTGCATTCCTGTAGCGGTTAGAAAAGCCCGTGAAAAACAAACCAAAAAAAAAATACCTGTTTGCTAAGATGGAGCCCTAGCTAAGGTCC
The DNA here is from genome assembly GCF_007210705.1 of Tigriopus californicus. Lineage (NCBI taxonomy): Eukaryota > Metazoa > Arthropoda > Copepoda > Harpacticoida > Harpacticidae > Tigriopus > Tigriopus californicus. The sequence continues at coordinate 12,590,383 of NC_081445.1, read as the reverse complement.
TTTAGGCTAAACAGCTGCCTTTCCGGTTCAGTACACAGGAGTTGATGGGTTAAGACCACGGGCTAAAATGATGACTTAGGGCCTTAAGTTGGATCAATTTTCACCCTTATCTTTTTTATGACACCATTGCTGATCATTTCCAGTCATTATACTCCGGTTTTTAGGTATTTAATTGTTTATAATTCAAAATGATTGAGATTAGAATTCACAGATCATGTAATAGTAGCTTTTGTTTGCTCTGTAGTTGTTAAAAACACGTTTGATTCATTGTGAAGGACGGCTGGAATTTCCAACAACCACTGACATCGAAAATATTTTGGAACTTTACACAAATTCAACTTGCTATGATGAATTGTCATTTCGAACAGAAAATGCGACGCAGAATAAGAGTATGTGTAGCTGCGCTGAGGCGATTATAATCAAATGTCATGGTTGTTGGTGGCGGCACGTTGCCCCTTTGTCCATGAGACGACAGCCAGCTGAACAATGAGAGCAGAGTAAAAGTTGCAGTAGAAAACGGTGATAGCACAGCAAAAAGTTCCTGACACTACTGTACTTTGTCCAAATGGTGATTTCGTAAACGCTCTTTCCAACACAAACAAACTCTGGAACTCGCCAAAGAAGCCTCCCAAGTGTGCTTATTTCGTCTCTGGCGAATGACAACTTAGTCACAATTCACCATTTCACGATGCGTGTAACAGCCTTATTTCTGTGTCTAATCGGTTTCGTTTCTTGTGATCTGGACGAAAACCCCGGAAATGTATTGTCCAAGTCAGCCAAGACTCTCATGGAGATGCCCTTGTCCAAGACAAGTAGCACTCTTGAGGGCTTGGTCAATCAATACCAGGTAGAGACGCCCGATCACGACGATTTGGCCATCTCCAGGCTTCAAAGCAAGGTCAAAACCGTGGTCAACAGCGTCTGGAAGATCTTGAGAGATCCTCAGAGACAATCGGTTCTCCAAGGTCAATCCGGAGGACAAGGCAAGGTCGTGCTATCCATGATCTCTCAGGAGCTCAAGGGCGACATCTTTGCGGTAGATCATGCCAACGAGGATCATTTGGTCAGTCAGACCTTGGTCATGCTCCAGAGTCGAGATCAAAAAGGTGACTTGGGATCGGCAGGAAACCGCTTGGCCAAAATCATTGGTCGGGTCAACAGCTTCTACGGGTACTTGCAAAGATATATGGACAGTCAGGATGATGTGTCCGGCAACACGTTGGAGGATTTCGCCCGAAGCATCATTGAACCGGGTTCCAAACAGGAGCATACCCTCCAAACGGCCTTGGTGGAACTACACAACTTGTCCATGCCTCATTTGGGCATGATCCATCCTAAACAGGGCCTTCTGGGATCCACTCAGAGGTCTGATATCTACTTTAAACTGTTTCTTCTCCTCAACAATAAGGTAGGTTCATGTCAATTTGGTAAATACAGTAACAAAGTCCACGCTCTTGTCGTTCCTTTTAGCAGTTTGATTCGGCCTGTTCTCTGGCCCAATCCCCGCATCAATTGATCTTCAATCTTTACAACGTAATCGCCTTGACGGAGGTGAAAGGTTTCTTGATTATGCAATTCAGCTACATTATGCTGAATTTATACAAGAGAGGGGATTTCACCCTAGAATCGGATCTGTCCTTCAAATCATTTCAAGACCAATCCACGGATAAACTCCTAGCTGTCAAAGGGATCTTGCAAAATATGGAACGTGATTATTGGAAATGCGATCCCGCTAGCCACCAAGAAGGTCAAACATTTGTCAGAATGACTCAGCTACTTCAAGTGAGTAACTAGTTCAACAATGGCACACTAAAAACAACAATGAACAAATCTGTTTTTGTTTTCCACTTGAATTCCATTCAAGTGTTTCCTTGAACACCAGCTAAACGGTAGATTTGATGGTTTGAATTCGTTAAATCATTGTTACAAGTGGCTTAGGTGACGCAAAGCCCAAGTCCAAGTGTACAACCCTGCAACCAGCCTTTTTTTTGATTTTCAGGGCATTATTGAAAATGAAGTCGACTTGAACCCTAGTAAATCATGCAAGCAAGAGTGCTCAGACTACACAATCGCCGAGGTCCACGGTTGCCTCAAGGATCGGATTTGTACCAAGCACCGTCGTTGTGAGGGCGGTAGGCTCTTTGAGTGCGATTTCTTCAATGCCGATGCTTGGGTCTGCATCAGTCAAAACGAGGAGCGTCGTTACGAGTATGTCCATTATGAAAATGGAATCGTCCTAGGCAAGGGTAGCAAGGAATCCTTTTGTCCAAGTAAGTCACTTAATTGAAAATAATCCGGAACTTTTTAGTTCATCTTGTCAAAATCTCGCAACCTCGCAACAATTCGTACTCTTTTTTTTCTTTTTTTCCAGAGCAAGTGAAAGTAGATTCTTGGTGGCGTTGGTTTTACCATTGCTCCATGTGCATGTGCAAATGCGATGCTCCCGGACCTCATTCTGATCGATTTTGGTCGCTGAAGCCTTTAACCTCTGATTCAAATGCCAATAAAGTGGTCACTGGCGTTCGTTTCGTGAAGAAAAACAGAGTCATCCAATTGGAAATCGAACAAGGAACAGCGCTCCCTGAAGGTAAAATAGCTCAGCCGACTTGGCTGTCACGTTTGAGAAACGATATCACCACATGATTTATTCTTCCTTTTAGGCTCTGTTCTGGAGAGCTCCCGAGAATGGATTACTCCACCTACCGTTGACTTCGACACGGAAATTCCGAACAAGGACTACCTCATGATGACCTACGAGACTCGAGCTTTGGACACGGATCTTTTGGAAGCTCCCCCTGGACACGTCATCACTGGCGTGAGACTAAGAAACCTCGGGGCCCATGTCAACCTTGAAGTTCAGATCACTCCAATCCGGTTTTCCACGGGAAAACTTGTGACGGATCGATCCACTTGGATTGGCAACGATAACACTCCCGCCTCGGCAAGACCTCGAACCCAATACGATATCTACATGCCCGACATCCCTACATTGGCCCACAAATCCCAGATAATGGCTAGCCACAACAACTACATCGAATTCGACGCTACATCGGCCCATAAAGACGTAAGATCAATCCGATGGCATTCCTTTTTCCCAGGGAATTGGAGAAGTCAAAGGTTTTACATTTTCAGGTGATGCAAACCACCATTCCTTATGTTGATGCCCAAGAGGTCCGCCCCAAGCCTGGAACTTGGCTAAATGGAGTGGGATTGTACTACAAGGGTCAACTTGGATATGGAGGGTTTGTGGGGGCCAAGGTGCAAACTTACGACTACACTCGACACTTGATCCCTGAATCATAAGATGTGACATGTATGGCAATAAATCGATTCCGTTCCTACCTGAACTCGTAGAGGATGTTCCATCATTTTGGTTAGCATTTCAGTGTCCGGCAATAACTCTTGTAGAGTGAAACCTTGGTATTTGACCACTTGTCGCAGGAAAATGGCGAAATACCGATGTAGAGGGATATGAAACGAAGCTTTATTGGAATCAGTCTGTAATCAATTGAAAAATATATTTAGAAATGGCCATCCGAAGCAAGATAAAACAGAATTGAAGTTTCAGTGGTTCTACGACATGGAAATGTTCTCCAAAACGTGTTTTTTTTAACAAAAATAAAAGGACGAAATCGTTTAAAGTGAAAGCGTTCTAGCTTTAATATTGTAGTCAAGCCAAACAGGCGACTGGAAAAATACAAAGCCAATCGAGGATGGAAAACCATTTTGTTACTCCCTTTTTTTTAAGTTATCTCATTTTGACTACGAGCGCTACACATTGCAAAACCTCACCCATCAAAACTTGCTCATTTTTGTTCAACCCTGAGCAATTTTTCAACCAAAAACTGTTTGTTAATAATAAATAATATAAATTATAATAATAATATATCATAAAAAAATAATAATATTGTTAAACATTCCACTGTTCAATTTCTTTCTGTTAAAAAGAAAAAAAGGCAGAATCCACATTTGTGCAATAAAATAATTCTCCAAATATTCCTCTTGAAATGTGATCCACTGGATAAACCAGCATCAAGTCACTACGCACGTTATCATCTTACCATGACGGAATTATCTCCCATGGCTTCCATCCACTCTCTGATGGCTCTGAGACAATGACGGATGGTGTTTTCCGAGAACTCCCTGGATATGCCATTTTTAGTATGCGAGACCAATGCCCACATGGGCGAGGCCGACGCCTCCAATTCCCCCGAGAACGAGGCATAGTATGTATTGGGCTCGAATTCAATATGTGGACCAATGACCCTCACGTTCAGGTTCATTCCTAGAGCGGCGTGAAGTGAAATGTAACGGTATAGGATGATTGAAAATTGGCTTCGACGGAAGCAAAGATTGCTTACCCTGTAGCATCTTGAGGAAGTCAAACCACAAGGTGAGTAAGGTGTTATCACCCATGAAACGATAGGCAATGGGAGGGTGCGAGAGCACATTGTTCAAATCTGACACTAGAGGCCAGTAACAATGGTTCTTCATGACGTGCTTGGAACAGTCAACCACCTGAGAACAGAAACGAGATCATTTGGATCAGGCCAGAACTTCAAGATCTGGTTTCTTAGGAATCTACTCATATCCAACGTGATTGTTAAAAGATAGAGGATCCGTACAAATTTTTGGGAGACTAACTTTCAATACAGAAAATTTGCTAAAAACAAAATACAAATCACAATATTACGTGATTATATGATTTCAAAAAGTCAATTGTAAGAATCGAAGACTAAGCAGGAGCGCTGGGGCGAGTCCGGACTCGAGTCCGAGGGCACTCGAGTCTTTTACTCGATTTTGGAGGAATTCTCCAAGTCTTTAAGAAAGGACTCGGGTCCGAACTCATCAAAAAAAAAAAGTTTGATTTTTTTTTAAATTTCGCAAGATGAGTTTTTTGGCTTGACCTGACTCGTGCGAGTCCGACCACTCCAACACTACTAAATAGCAACAAAATTAGGTCCTAAAACACTTCTTTCCCGGTTAAAAAGTACTTTTTAATGCTGATGATTGCAATGCCAGATGAACAATTATCTTTAAGAAAAAAATTCTCATCAAATTGTGGTGACGTCATCATTCTTTCCCGCTTCAATGTCCCAATATAAATGTCCTTGAGGAGCCTTCAACTAAGTTGTTTAGTGTACAGAACATTGAACCATGCGCATTTCTTCATGCCACGTGTTTTCCCTATTAGAGATGTTAGAGACTGAATTAGTCTCAACTTAGCGCGGCTTTAGGAATGATTATGCTTAATAGCAATCTATTGAGATGAGCATTCATTTTAAATTCAGTAATTATTGCATAGTAATATAAACCATGCTTTTTCGACACTATGGAGTGAATGGACGCCTTATTCAGAAATAATAGTTCATCCTCCATTAAGCTTCCATTCAGTCATCAGCCCAAACACCTATTTTGGAATAACCTATTTTTTGTTAATTCATTTTTCAAAGGAGTGCACTTCAAAAGATAAGGACCTTCATTTTTTCTTAAATATATAGCCATGTTCGCAGTCATTTAAAACTCCTGGCTCTCTTTGCATATTAGGTCAAATGATTTTGCAATCCCTTATATGAATAAGCGATCAAAAGCTTGTTCTTTTGATCAACTTTGCTTGCTACTACTTGGATCTGACCTAATGTAATAATCGGACATCGACTCAATAGCCAAAAGAAAAAACAACCAAATATCAAATCCAACACCAAGTACTTGTTGAACTGGTTTGATAACACTAATCGTCAACCTGCAGCCTTTCCTTTGAGTACAGAAATAAGGATAGACTTACCATATGTCCCCGCCCAGTGGCTCCACTGGGGGCGTTGACCTCCATGGGCACAAGGACCAGTGTCATCATATTCTTGAGTGATGACACCATGATGTGCAACAAGGAGAGTGACTCAGTCATGGCCAACGCTAATTCCTCGTTCGAAAACAGCTGGACTGAGACGTGAACCACGCGATTCGACAACTTGTCCGAATTGGAACTTCTCACCAGCATCATTGACACCCTGGAATCGAAATGGTAGAAAAACATGCCTTAGCCATCCTAACAAATATTTCAATTTTATAGCCGCTCTGATTATCTTTGCATACGTTTATAGCATTGTAGAGACGCACAAATTAGGCGGGACGAATTTACATACGACTATATTTCTCGGAATCTGATAACACGTTAAAGTAGAGGTCCGCTGTTCCCCCGAACAGGGTCGCCACAGCATCATAAATGCCTCTATATTTAACTGCCAAGAAGACCTAATTTTCATCCATTTTTTGTTTCTCTTAAAGAGAGGAAACCAGGGGTTGGCGTTGGAGAGATACTATTATTGTTTTAGCTCTAAAGCCTAGATTAGGTTGAAATTAATTTAGCGATTGTTAGCCGTAAGAAGCATTTGCAGATTACACCAACCATCTGGGGAACATTTCATGGAAATTGTTCCTTTTTCATCTGAGCACACTTGTGACGAAATTGATACTTGTATTGTATAGTACATGTTCAAATCGGCCATTCCTAATCGTACATGTACATTTTTTCAAAATATAATACATAAAATGCTTATTCATCTTACTTGTGCAACATTTGTGGCTAGAATGGAATGTTCTCTAAATCTTACCTGGAGTAATGGAGAACGAACGATCGCGTGAATGCTTCCTTGTATTCCGGATCCGGAAGCATTTTCAGCAAAAGACACACCAGTTTCTCCGGGAACTCGTATTTCACCATCCAGAAGACGAGCTCTTCCAAGAAGTTCCGATGCTGGAGTTGGGCTGTCAAAGCCGGACAATCCTGGAATTCTCTCGGCGGATCCGGATTCGGCAAACTCTGGAGTGCATCGTCATAGAACTCATTGCTCCGTCGCATGAAACTGGCATACTCAGAGTCCTCATTGACATTCGTCAATCGGAAGTAGGACTCGTTGTCCAAGAGAGCCTTGGTCAAGACCGTTCGCATGGCCGCGCCCAACGAGGAAAAGTCATGAAGCAGCTTCAACAGACGATCCGCCATCTCGATGGCCTTCTCATACCTGCATCAAAATTCCCCAATCAACTTCTCATGACGTATCCTATTCACAAAAGCAACCTCTATTTAGGTCTCTTATGTTACCTTTCCGGAGCTTGATCAGCGGGAATGTGAAGAGAGCTGTGAACAGTGTTGACTCGGAGATGCTGCACCAAGCGGAGAATGATCCGTGGGACCATGTTCTCGGCCACACACATGAGCTCTGGGGGAGGGCTGACGGGTTTCTTGGGCTGATTGGCACCGTGATGTTGGGAGCAGAATCTGAAATGCATCCAATAGGTTTGGCTGGATTGGGATGCTGTCTTTTTGATTATATTGATAGCACAATCAATGTACAATTGTTTGTGGGTTGATCTTGTGTTTTGTTCACAAATTATGCCCATTGATTCAAGTTAACAACCTTATTTGTGAAATCCATTGGGAAAGGGAAAATCTGAAATGCTCTTAATTGCAATCAGAAAGGTTGCACTAGTAGAGTACATATACTTGCGAAGGAGTTGAACGCAAGTTTTGCCCTAGTTTTCGGCAACCTAGTCAACAATCGAAAATTTCTAACTAGACAGGGTTGATTGAAGTCAAGAAGCCAAATTGAAAATGCGGAAATAAAACTAAAGTCAAAGAATTAATAAAGTAAAAACATAAATAAAACGTTTTGCTTACCCGGACTCTTTCATAACCGAGGCATCCCCACAGTCACAGGCTCCTCCCGCTTGGCTTTTGAACATGTTGTAGTCATGACCTTCATGATTGCCAAACTTGAAGCAATCCACGCAGAGCGACATGCATTGCGAGATTCCGCACGTTCGGCACCGGAAAGCCACAAAGTCTGCAGTCCACACCAAACCGCACATGGCTGTATTGTCATATTGTCGCACTAGAATCATAAAAAGAGCTTCTGATCGCTCCATTCCAATCCTCACCAGCGGTCAAGATGATCATTTTGTCTTCCCCTTACCATTGGCTGCGAAATCGTCGTAGGATCGGCCTCCACCCACGAGCCAACGACACCAATCGATGGCGTCCTGGTCGTTGATGGGCTTTTCGGGATGGAGGAGATGATCCAGAAGAGCATTCAGATGCTGAGGACTTTTCGAAGGCTCGGCTTTGGCCGTGTTGCATTCAGCCTGGAGGAAATCAGATCATAAGATACCAAGTTCTGAGAGAAAAATCCTCAGAACATTGAGTGAACAAAGGGACATTGACAGGAAGTAAAATTGAACACACGCAAGGAGAGGTAAAGGAGGAATACGCGCTCTCTGTGTTTGTTTTAATCTTCATTATCGCGGTTTCAAGACAACTAGGTGCTCGTTAGGAAATGTTTTGTGTTGAGCTTTTGGTGTTTTGAAATAACGATTTGTTATCAAGGACGAAGAACTTGCATTGGTGGAAAATGGAAATGAAATTGAAATCGCTATGCATTTTAAAATATTTGAAGACATATCAAACATTTTATTGCCACCGAACAGACATTGAACATCCGAATATGCTCAGTAGATTAACATCAAAAGGAGTCCTTTTATGTACAAGTAAAAATGCATTTAGTGCACCAAAGAGCACACACACACACTCATCCTTTAATAAAGAATATACATGTTGCTAGGGCAGGTTCTTCGTGTTATATTCTCACCCACGAGTCTGGTTTTTAATCAAGATTTCCAATGAACATTCATGTCGTGAAACGGTGAAGAAGTAACCATATAGTTAATTGGGTTCAATATTGTTGCATAATTCGCCAACTTGACCTCATTTTGGTGCCATAGTTCGTACAGAATTTGTTCAGACATGAATTCTTGTATCAAAGTTTGTCGTTGTCTAAAACATGTCTGCTGAACAACATTTTTTAACGACCTAAGTTTGAACAATTTTCGAAACACGGGTACTAAAAGTACAACCAAGTGTAAGTGTGTTCTTTGCTCTTCTTGATAAATTACATTTTTCAACGTCCTATTTCCTCCATGCAGCATAAATAATCATTGATTAAAAAGGCTTCATTTTCTGATTTATGGTTTTTAAGCCGAGCCTAAAAGTTCAAATTGTGAGCCAATGAATTTGAACACCCGAATTATCATGTCTAATGAGAAAAAAGTCTCGTCAACTTTTTGGTTGATAATTTATAATTGAGCCAACATTAATAATTCATTTTTGCGATATCCTCGAGGCTCTATGAGAAGCGTTTAAATCAACAACAAATTTAATTCATCACAAAACAGAATAAATACTTGAATCATGCGCAAGTCTCGTGCTTTTATTTAATTTTCACATTGAGCAAAAGTCAAAGAGGTTTGACAATCAATAATTGGTTTTACGGATGCATCTGATGTCTGAACAAACAAAAAACATGTTAACTACTCCAAGTCCCGATAAAAAAAAATTCAAAATCAATTAAAATCTCGAGCTCACCAGTTTAGCTAACCCAACAACTCGTTCGCTTATGACCCTCAATTACATGCATGAAAATTCAGCCCTTGAACATAAATCCATACATCTCCAAAACGAGCTCTGACCTGAACGTAGGCTGCTGCCATCCTCTTTCCTTTCCGGATTAAAATCTCCGCATAAGTCATGTTGACTGGCACTGATTTGTCTGGTTCACTAACACTGGAATGAGATCAATCCTGGGATCGATCACTGAGAAGCATTGGCAATCAAAAGTGTTGCTCTTCTTGTTCCCATGAGCATCGCTCAATTGAGTCACTAGTCACAGACTCACACAGACTCTTGAAGGAGTCACACGGAGTGGCACAAACACGCACATACGTACACAAATGTCGTGGAACGGGGATCTCAAGGCAACCTGGAACAGAAACGAGACAAGTTCAGTCAGCGCACAGCAGAGCTTTCCTCGGCCAAGTTCAAGACTTTCTAGGTCACTCACTCACTGCCGTCTAATCTTTGAGATGGATTATGGGATGTACATTGATGCAGCATATGTAACGCAATTGCTTGGATATGAACGAATAATGTGTTTGGTAATGGGGACTCGACCAGGAAATCAATCCCAACTCTCGCTCCACATTCAAGGCAGAACTCAGACTGTCAGACCCCGAGACACGTTTGGAAGCGACTCATTTCCAATATTCAGATCAAGGTCAACAACGGAAATAAGGCGAACAAACATTTAGTGTGCAAAACCCACTTCATGTTGGCCATTTTCCTCGGTAACAACACCTTCCACTACCTTCTTTCTCGGATCGGCCAGCATGGAATAAGAGTATGTTGTACAGTATGTTCATCAGGGGAGTCAGGCTGAAGTTTCCTCCTCTTCTTGGACGACCAAGTCGTCTTGAACATCATTTCTCTCCAGCACCAACCTCGGCGAGTGAGTGCCAACCACACTGAAATCCTCCAATGCCGCTGCTCAGAGGAGTGAAGAGCGAAGAGTGAAGAGCAGCAAGAGCGGCAAGAGCTGCAAGGGCTGCCAGAGCTTTGGATGGAGAGCTCCTCAGGTGAGTGACCGAAGAGCCCTGTGGAGCTCCTTCTCAAGACTGGCAACAACAGCCACCAATGATGAAGGCGAAGATGAAGACCTGATTCTCCCCCAAACTGTATGGACTTACTCAATGCACTCGATGTATGTCTTCAATCCGACTGGAAGTTGTGTCCATGAGTCGGGATCATTGTCCAACTTGGGACTAGGCTTTTCCGTCTCAAGGTGAAGGCATGGATGGCTTTCTCAATTCATCCAGACCTTGTCCGTCCAAGACTCGAGCACAAGTAACGAGAGAGACGTCCGACATTGGACAAGAAAAGGTCAAGGCAATCCAAACTCCCAAGTCAATTGACTTTCCCTATTTCTATATCTATCTATCTCAATCAACACTGGATCAATTGCTTTGTAAACAACAAGGCCCATTCTTGACACTAATATCAATCCAACACGACACCATACACACCTAGCATGATGTGATATTCTTTTTGATTTGAATATACAAAGTTATCAATAACTGTCTCTGTCCCAATGACAATCTTGAGGTGCCAGCCAATAATACAACGTCTACAATTCGTACCACAACGACTCCCAAGCAATTTTACTTCCGGGGCCTCATACCTACGTACGTACGTACGTACGTACATACTACTACTCTACGACGTCCATCCGTCTGTCTCTGTATGTGTGTCGATTTCCTGTCCATGACTACCACATCTTTTACAGGGGCGGGTTCTTACCCACACAGGGTTGAACTGGGTCCCGAGGGAAGGCCCATGGTGGGCCCGAACAAGGTCAGCTCGCACTGAGGCCCCAAGGAATGGCAATAATCCACGGAAACACAAGACGAACACTAGGGGATCACTCTGACTCTAGAACACTTAGCACACGACTGACGAAGTTGTCTTTCAGGAAGGAGAAAAATAATCCAGATGCCAATCTAGTTTCCTTCACGTCTACGATAGGTTTGTGGACTAACCAGAGGAAGTGACACTGGGGAGGAAGCAGGGAAATGGCAGAGCTGATGACCGTAGAGTGGTAACGATTTGAGGTTGGATTTGGTTTGTTCATTTGACTGATGGATATCAAAAAGATAGTGTATGATTGGGATGTGATGCATTGATGAGGAGATTGAGTTGAGTTGAGTTTTTCGTAAGAATCTGTGGAATTTGGTGGAATGATATGAATGACATGTATGTTCATACCCAGAAGAGGTCATGACTTCTGCTTATTATTAAAGTGAAAAACCTTTTGAATTACCAGATGAAAACTATTCACATAGAGAGCTGAAATTCCCTATCATTACAGGAACTGAAAAGTGGGCCTGCTTCCATTTTCAATTTATTTACATCTTCAAAAAACGGCACATTCGCTAAAATTCACAATTAAACCCCTCTTGATTTTTTGTTTTCTTCCAAACATGACCACTAACCAATATAAGGCAATCCTATTTAAAAAAAATCGCCTTCAGCTCTATTTCCAATTCTTTCTATTTTGGTTCCCTTGCACTGCATGGAAAAACAGCAACATTTATTCACATCTCTATCAAGACTTTTGCTTCTTGAACTACACTAAAACAAAGCATTCATAGATAAATGTCTTCTGTACGTACATCTTCATTAATCACATCAAAAATTCAAGTCGTTCTCTCTCTCACTTTCTATCTCTGTGATTTTTGGTTGATCTCGTTGAGCTCCATTGCCTGGAAAACAAGTCGAGTCGGTGCAAGTTGTCGTCGATTCCTCTTCCCTTTTTGGCTTTGGAGTGTATTTCGGAAAAAAAAATTAAAAAAAAAAACAAAAAGAAAAAAAACAAAAAAGGCGGTTTAGGCAGGGATCTGTGGTTTCAAGGTTTTTGGATTTTAAACGTCAGCGTGACGGAATTCGGACCAAACCGATGTACGTGAAAGTCTGATAGTGGGACAACTTTCAGGCCTAAAAGGACGCCTGAGGGCATTGGACACGAATCGCCGAGTCCGCAGAGCACAAGAAATCCATATCAATGAGCCAATATGGTGTTCCTACAAGTTAAATACACTTCTTTTTACACAGTTGTTGAAAAACCTTTGCCCACTGAATGGACACGCGATATTTCTTTGATATTTGTGGACTTCCGTACCGTTATAGGGAATGGAATTCACAGCAGTTCAAGACGAAAAACTTTTTCATTTTGCCTGAATTTATGTCCCTTAATTAATCCTGTATTTAATTCTGAGTTAGGTATAGGTCCGGAACATTGTGTCCGTTCAAAGACACTAGAGCTTTTAGAGTCCTTGGTCCGTTATGCGTTTGTTTATGGAGGGTTAGAAGGGATTCAAAACTTCCTCCAAAGCCTACAGCTGCCCGGACTTGTTGGACCAAAAAAGGAGACAGCCTCCATAATGCAGATTCGCTTTTGTTTTCTTAATGCCGCTTAGTTTGTACAAGCCATATTCTGAAATTCAGCTATAATAGTAATACGGTGTAAGAATACACTGAGGTTTACTACTTCCTGACGTTAGTATCAAAACTAGCCAGATAATTGATTATTAAGTTTGTTGCAATGTACGTTGGTGGATCACATCACATTGACCAAACCCCCAAAATCAGAGCATCAAATCTTACTTTTCAAACCCTTTCCGTTACTTCATTCTTTCAATTGATGGCATGATAAGCTGACAAGCAATGAGTTAGGGTATCATTGAAATACTTTTAATCATATCAATTGCACAGTTATTCACAAGATTTTAAGAACTGCCATTAAACAAATATTCCAATCCTGGGTGCATGGGTTCAATACTTCAAGGTTGATAACTTTCCTACTTTCTATCCACCTGACTTGCCTCTTTAACCAACAGAATTCAGAGATTGACAGAGGCGAAACGCTTGGGTAGGCCCGACCAAAGTTTTCGAGGATGTTTTTTTAGGTTGACAGTGTCAAAAGCGATCACTTCAAACACAACTTTCAACGCAACCAAGGTATGTAGAAAAGCACCCAAAATTATGATCGGCACCATTTCTCCGAGGTGCTGTTATCACTCAGAAAAGATCTTTGAATGGGTACTTATAGTAAACCTATATCATTTTGGGGTATGAAGCAAAACAAGAAATTGCGGGTTATCTATCCAGATCTTTAAGAGTACTTGCATAAATTGACATTTTTTTGTCCTTCTGAACAATACTTCACGAATTTCAATGAGTTTTCTTGCACCTTAATACAAAATATATATATTACAATAACAAATATTCCTCAAGGACTTTTTTCTGCATCTTTAAAAAGTAGTGCTGATGTACTTAGACAATAGTCAATACTCATTATCAGTCAACTCCTACTTCAATGACCCAATATTTACATTGTAGCACTTGTTCGTACATAAATCATCAAATCATCAACTCAAGTTGCTACTTTCGAATTTCCTATCTGATCTAGTAGAAATACTCTTCTACGTAGATTCATTTTCGACTATCTCAAGGCTCTACTTTCAATTAACATTTTACAGCGGCTGTGGTACTTACATATCAAAAAAGGAACCGTATTCTCTTACGCTAAAACGCCAAACTGCGCATAAATTATGTGGAAGGTGACTGTACATACAGACGAACAGATTAGTTGCACATTCAAGACAAATGCCTAAAGGAATGCGGAAAACTGATATTTCATGGACTGACTGAATGCACACTAAAACCGCGAGAATTGGCACATTTATCCATCTTATTTTTTGCCCTTTCCAGCGGCCTCCTTTTTAGGGTGGTAATGTCGTTCTCGCTTGGAATTGCCAAACTTTTTCCGACTGAACTTATTGGCCTTGGACTCCTTTTTGCTCTGTTGCCGTTGAGCGGCCTTGAAGGCCTTGGATTCTTGGACTTGCTTCAAGAACATTCGACCAATCGCTTTCTTCTCCTTCTTCGTTTTGACCTGGTGAACGTCTCCGGGCTCTTCACTTTCCTCTTGATCTTCGCCTTGGGCCGAGATTTTGTTCTAGAAAGAATCTTAATTATAAATGCGAACGAAAAGAATAATATCACCATGGACAAGTCAATATACCTCTCTGACGTCGACTAAGCTGTCCACGTGAGTCACGGAGACGGTGTGAGTGCCAAAATCCGTGACTTCTGAAGGCAAAAACCGTTGGATATCGTCTTTGACTTTCTTGTTGAACTCCTCTGATTTGGCCTCGTTAATATTGGCCCGGGCCTTTTCCCTGAATTGAGAACGGATTGTTTATTAACCAAGCCTTTTGGTGGCCTTGTATCGCAATAAATGTAACGTATATCTGTGCATAAGTTATTGAAACCCTCTTGATATAAAAAAATGTGGATATGAATTTGAAAATAAGGGTGTCAATATTTTTTTAAAACGGGCCTTTATCAACTGGGGGAAATATTTGACATATCTTGGAGCCTTGTCAAGACAAATATTTACCAGTATGGGTATTTTGGGCGGATAGAATAAACTATTAAAAAACAGTTTTTAAAAATGATCTGGCTTTTTCTTGCCTTTAAAAGTAAGATTAAAAGATTTTTCTTGGGGTAAATATTTTCCACCACTTCGATTGCCATCCCCGGCAAAACACACATGGAACAAAAAAACCTTTTCTATACGTCTTATTCTAATCATAATGTCGTTTCTCTTCTTCATTTTACTTCATTTATACAATAGTACTTTTTTTGTTTTTAATTCCTTTCTGGTTCACCAGCGAATTAGGGTTGGCAGATGTGACTACTTGATTTGAATCATTCTATCACTCCAACTAAATATTAAAACCCTTGAACGAACCTTCCCCAAAATGAAGCATTGCCAGTTATGAAACGGAGAGGACTCAAGCCTTTTAGAATTACTCTGGAGTCATGACGATCTCAATGACTCTTTTATATCGCCCATCATCTCTAATACACCCTTTCAGCCTAATATAAATCATACAAAGTGCCAACAAACACGCCATTCTCATATGCTCAACATTTCAATCTAATGCTGATTTCTACTATTACTAACTTGGCCTTTTTCATTTCCTCTTTGAGCTCGAGCTCCCTCTGTTCTTTGGCCTTCTTTCGGCGTTCATCTTTGCGTTTCCGGAATCCCGTCAAGAACTCCTTGCGTTTCTCGGGATCGAAGACCAGACTGGTTTTGCTGGCTCGATTGATAACCCGCCTCTTGCCCACTCCTCCTTTTTCTGCGGGCTCCTTCTTCGGCGCATAATCAAAGGCCACTGAACTCTTGCGGCCCACATTCTTCATGGTCAAGGCTCACGAATGCAATACTTAGTGTAAGAACATGCTGGCAGTGCCTCCAGTTGACTAGAGTAAAAAAAACGCAAAATAACAAAAGGAGGAATTCCCAATTAAAATCGAACATAGTTGAGTTTAGTTTCACCTCATTAGAGATTCAGTGTTAAAAATTACTTTTAAAAGAGGGTTTGGCACTCTTCACACGCAATTCACTCACTTTTAAGGCGATTGGGTCATCTCTTTTATCATGATGAAGCTGATATTGATATTGAATTCATTGATATTTTGTGCGATGTTGAAATTTTAGAGATTGATGTGTGGGGCTGTCCAAATAGGGCAGATAAAATTGGCGAAACATAATAAAAAAAGGCCAAAACTGCAAAAATTAAGCAAAAATAATGCAAACACTTCTAGTTCAATAGACCCTTTTCAAAGGAGCCACAAGCATAATGATGATTGATGAAACATCAAACTGACATGGTAAGCTAAGATTCAAGAGCATGTCAAAAAGGGTACACAAACTTTCTCTATAAACATTGCACTGTTCTGAATGATTATAACAAGCCCTATTTATTCCTTAAAGTGCACCACATGGCCAAAAAGGATAAACACATACTAGGTTACCACATGAACTTTTAATACTGCTTGTGCTCTGAACAAAAGTAACTGTGCTGTCCTGACAATTAAGCATACCATCGGAAAGGAAGTTGATCTTTCTTTCATGGGATACTTTGACCATGTACTGAAAAAAGTATTTCGAGTAAGGTGTTTTTGAAATCTTAAGAGATGTATTCTTACATGGTTGTGCGGTCCAAAAATAAGATCTTCACGCCAGTTAAGAAAAAAAATTAGTCAAAACAAAACACCCATACGTCATGACGAGGTTAGGAGAAGCCTTGTTTTGCATTTTTTTCTGCAGTTTTACATTTTCAAGGAAAAGTGGTAAATCAATGGAAAGACCATCATTTGGGCCAAAATGGCGAATTTGCATTTTTTGGTTAATGCGGAAACAATGCCATTTTCATGAATCTATTCATTCTTCAATGGGGGCTCAATACACTGAAACATGTAATATGAGCACAATGCAATGGAGGTTTTTTTTCCGGGCCAACTTGGGCCAAAAAACGCGAAATTGAGTATAAGGGCAAGATTTGGAGACGCTGAGCAATTCCAGGATTTGTTTGTTATGTACGCTGTTAAAGACGAATGACGTCGCGTGGTGAGTCGACCAGTGACATTCAACTCAACCTCATATTTTTGAGGAATTGGACTAATTTCAAAATTACTAGATTTTGTTGTACACATTGAATTCAGGGTAATCTTCTGTACGACGAACTCCATTATGAGTCCATCGAGGAGGTTTTTATTAGCTGATTAGTAAGGATACTAAATATCTTTAGATTTAGCCAAATGTTTCCTGAGTCATATTATCAAAATAATTCGCTTTTTTAGATTCATTTTACCTGAAATGTCTAGACCAGCAATGAAGATGGCAAACTTCAGGTGTTCTTCAGGGCTCCATTTTAGACCCTCTCCTTTTCATAATGTTCATTGCTCCACTTCAAAAGCATAGTATTACTGCCAGTCCCTTTACTTATGCCCACGCAAGGACGGCTCCACCCTGGACACAAAGTCACCCTAAAAATCAACAGCTGCGAGACATTGAAAGGGCCAAATTTGAAGCAACCTTGCTCTGGTCATATGAAATCTGAAGTGAAATTCGTTTATAAATTATTGTGTGTGACTACTACCCAATGACCCGCCCTTGGGTTGACCTCACTACCATTTGGTCAAACCATTTCAAGAAGTTGGCCAACCTGACCAGTCCACTCACACTGGATTAGAGCCAGTGAAGATGTTAAATCCAATATCCTCTGTTCTACGTTTGGAAACATTGTATCACAAAATCCAGATAGGACTCAAAACTGAAGAGAAAGGCATGAATGATACATCATTAGTGGCAAAGTGTCCCCAACTGTGACCCAAGCAGCCTTACTTTTTGCAGTCCAGAGACCATCCATCCTTACTTCCCAGGACTTGGCCATTCAAAGACCAAAGACCTGTCATCAGGACTTGTGAATACAAGCAACCTATGGAGCTTGATATGGATTCATTAAAACTAAGAAAGAGGTTGACCAGCCTGAACAGGTTGAGTTATTAACATGAATTGGGCACGCAAAGAGTATTTGTGAGTGAGTGTCTCTCAGCTTGCAATCATGCATCTGTGTAATAGAACGTCAATTGTATATTTCCTTCAAAAGTGTTGTCCCCTGCTCTTCTATGTGATAACTGATGTGACTGACAAGCCAAGTTTATTTGCTCTCAGATCACCAACCAAAATGAATCATTTCATTGGCCACTAGTCCCCACAATGCCAATGGCATTCATGACACCAGGAGAGAGCATTAAGAGTTTCTACAAATGTTGTAAAAAGCCAGTGGGAATTTCAACTCTATCCCCAGACGGCCATCAGCAACCTGCTTCCAACTTGAGACCCCAACTAGTGGACCCATACTCCTATTTTCTATTAACCTAGGAGCTCCTAGGTTGACATTTTTGTCACTATACTTCTCATATGAATCAGCTATTTAGCTTGAAGGACCTCAGTTAGGGTTCTCAAGTCAAGCAAAAAAAGGTAATGCTGAGCAATCAAAGACTAAGAACAAGTCTTGAAGCAACCCTTTGTTTGAGTCCTAGAAAGGCAAGGTCACGTTTTGACACTCAATTAAGCATTTTTGATTTTTACTTCTGTACCCNTATATTATGACACTTCTTAGATTATATTTTTCATGAGTGACCTCTTTTTCAATGAATCATATATATTTCTGTCAACACAATTTTGTGTTAATTCTTCAAGTTTGCCATCCTTCAAAATTATTAAGGTGCAAGAGCTTTGCAACAAAAAACTTTTCACTGGGCACTTTTATCTCATTGTTCAAAACAACTCTTAGTTCTTAAGCCCCTACAAACTATATATCATGACACTTCATAGATTATATTTTTAATGGCTGAAAGCTTGTGTACCTGCCAAAAGCAAGTAGATTTCGGTTCAAGTAATCATCATTAATAGAATGGTGGTAAAAACGGGAGAAATTAAATATCAGAATAGTGTAGTACATTAGCAATTTTACAATTCTGGGTATTTTATACATTATACACCCAGTTTGATGACAACAAAATAACAGTGATAAATGCAGTTATTGATCTGAATACCAAGGTTTGAACAAAACTCACACGTTTTTTGACCTACTGAGGGGCTAATGCACATTGCCCTTTCATTGTCTGTCCTCTGGGCACTGTCCACCTCCATGTCTGGAGAACTCCTTGGCCCACGATACGAAGCTAGTTTCTGGTAGGAATGGGCAAGATTTCAATAAAGGCGCTTATTTGCAACGTCACACGGTCCAAAGAAAACGGGAAGAGGTATGGTAGATTGCCAAATAAACTGCTCTTGCCTTGGCTTAAATGCAATTTCTCTTCCGGATATTATGTGACCTGGGGCACTAATCAAAAATAAGATTTTGATAGAAATGGTCAAAAAACAAACCCAACCGCATTATAATTCAACAAAAAGCAATTGGCTCAATCGGCACTTTATTTGGTGGAGGC
>NC_081445.1:12558088-12571089 GCF_007210705.1 Tigriopus californicus | reverse complement strand
ACAAAATAACAGTGACAAATGCATTTATTGATCTGAATACCAAGGTTTTAACAAAACTCACACGTTTTTTTGACCTACTGAGGGGCTAATGCACATTGCCCTTTCATTGTCTGTCCTCTGGGCACTGTCCACCTCCATGTCTAGAGAACTCCTTGGCCCACGATTCGAAGTTAGTTTCTGGTAGGAATGGGCAAGATTTCAATAAGGGCGCTTATTTGCAACGTCACACGGTCCAAAAAAAACGTGAAGAGGTATGGTAGATTGCCAAATAAACTGCTCTTGCCTTGGCTTGAATGCAATTTCTTTTCCGGATATTATGTGACCTGGGGCACTAATCAAAAATAAGATTTTGATAGAAATGGTCAAAAAAAAAACCCAAACGCATTATAATTCAACAAAAAGCAATTGGCTCAATCGGCACTTTATTTGGTAGAAGCTGAATAACAAAGCCCCCTCTGAAGTGCAGAGCGTTAAACATATTTCGTGCAACCTAAAGGGGGCTGTAGCCTTGCAGAGGACCTAGAACGAATCTACTACTCTTTGTAAACGGTAATCAGTGGTCTCCAAGAGGCAGGTTGAAAGGTTGTGTGAGTTTTTTAAAACTCGCTTGGGTGGTGACAGTCGTATTACTGATAATTTTGTATACATACGAGTACATTTAGCATGATTGGCAAACTCTCAATCTTTGTCGAAAGGCTAAGGCCAGAAGGGCGGAGCTCAGTGAAATTCAAGTATACTTGGAGGCAGTTAAGAAAGCGCAAAAGGAGGAGAAGAACCAGACATTTAACATCTTGAGGTTGATGGAGAAATCGAAGTATGACAAGGAGACAAACGATTTGTGAGCAATTGAGGATCGCCTTTTAGATATCCATCAGTATCGGTGGCCAAAAACGTTGGAATCCTGGACCAGAGAAGCGCAGACTCCACTGCCATTGGATGCAGGATATTCCACACGGCCTGATGGGGGCCGTACTTCATCTAAAATCAGTGTATGCCAGCCTGATTGAATGGAAGATTGAAGATGGAAGGGATTGGAAGGGATTCAGAGCATGGAGGTCCATTTGGAACAAGTATTCCACAATCGTCGGGTTGAGCACCAAAAGTAGGGCTGAACAGATCAATAAATTTTGGAATTATTGCAGCATCTCCAAAAAGTAGGACATGTCATCAGAATATCTCAGAATACGCCTGGATCTCCTCATTGTGTTGGATCGAATTGAGGCCCAATATAAAGCCCAAAGAAATGCGACTGTGGACAGATTCCATCTATTTCGAATTCGTCAAGATGACCATGCAAAGTTTGACGATTTTTAGGTCAGGCTGATGGAACTTGGCGTTGATCCGGATGCCCAAATTATGAGATATGATGAACTGATTTTGGCACCTCTTGTCCCAAGTATCAAATGCAAAGAGACCCCTCAAAATATTTTTGCTCGATGGCCTATCATGAATCTGACCGAAACAAAGAAGTTTTGCAGAGATCAAGAAGTGGTTGAAATCGAATCCCGCAGATTGAAGTCCAAAACGTTGGTGAATGCCAATAAATAAAAGACGTGGACACCAAACAAGAAGCATACTCCAAGGAGAACAAATGAGATCAAGGGCAAGAACAATGATTGTCCATTCTGTGGATGGGATCACAGGGGGAAAATTGCCCAGCATCTTGAAAGGTGTGTCTTTTGTACAAGCGATTGGGACATTTTGCCTTTAAAGGCAGATTCAAGGATAAGATGGCGTGGGATGGTTCCCCAACCAAGCTAGTTTGTACAAGGGCGATACGGATTGGCGCCAACTCCTCAACCAATGACGATCGAAAATCCAAATCAACCATTCAAATTGAAATGAGAATCAATGACAAATCACTAAGCTCACAAAAGGTATTAGTACACGTAGATACCGGAGCCGAGGCTAGTGTGAGTGGTCGTGGGACTTTGAAGAAATTCAATAATTCAATTTCAAGAGCAGCGGTTTACCCAAAGTGAACAGATCTGAGCATGGCGTCAACAATGTTAGATTGGACGTATGGGGATTGGTAAACATTATCCTTTGCCTTGGGAAACTGACAACACCTGTTTGTACATATGTTGAGATATTGGCCAGAATGATATGCTTATCAGTTTGACCGCATGTAAAGGATTGGGGCTAATACCAGATGACTTTCCGTCCCAGCCAGGGATGTGAAATCATCAAAACCCATTTTTGACCAGGTGGCAGACAATGGCAGAGATATTTACCATCGCTGCCCACGATGCAGGGACCGTGCTTGAATGACAGAAATAGTGGACCTCTTTTCCCCCAATGCCAAACTGGCTGTTGGGGAGTCCATCACACCAACTGAAGATGTGCTTTGCAGCTTCTGCTCTCATGAGCAAATGCTCAAACTCAATTAATGTTGACTTCGAAAATGTGTGCCTTATGAGAAATACACTTGATTGGAAGAAAAACTTCGTACTTTACTGCTGACCCCAAAAGATTCCTTCCGTACTTAGGAATTTTACCCGCAACACGCATCATGGCAACGCAAGCAAAAAGTGAAAAATGAAACAAGTCCCGCACGAGACCTCCCCGTCTTAGCAGACCAGCTGATTGCCTCGGATCCATCATCTATCTCTGCAATCCGGAGGAAAAAGCAAGATTCAAAGCCGGACGTGTCTTCTTCTGCCCGAAAAGACTGGTGTCGTTTGCACCGAAAGCGGGGCCTTAAAGCGTTCCGATTTGAAGCTCCCTGCACTTTTGTTCGATCCTGTCCTCGTCAAGTAAACGCCGTACAGAGAAACTCCGAGGGCCACCATCAATAAATGTCGTTGGTGGTCGTCCACTTTTTGTTACAAATAAATTGAGTGTGAGCATTTGCTCATGCGAGCAGGAGCTACATGCTTCAAGGTCCTCCTTGACCACTAGCTCCAACACGTCGGATAGGGAAGGCAAATTGCTAAGTGGGTGGTAGCTTGCGTTATCAGACCGGTTTTTCCCTTTTCCCTTGTAAGTGAGGGAGATTTTGCAAATTTTGAAACCATTTGGAACTCTACATTGAGCCAGGGACATGTTTAACAGGTGGGAGATGGGCCCTGTCAGAACCTACACGCCTCTTTGAAGTACTCAAGTGGGAATTCCGTCAACTCCGCTAATAGGGGTACTTTTTAATCCATTGATGATTTTGGTCACTCAAGCTGCATTGGCAAAAGTAAAACCAAACTGGGGCACGTTTCTTCACTGAGTCTCGTCAAAGGGAAGCACCGGCAAAGGCACTGTATTGGTTTTAAGGCAGGGTGGGCAATTTTGAGAGTAAGCGGGACTTTTGGACACCAAGTGGACAAAAGTGAATAAAAGTGGGCAGAAAGTGTCCAAAAGGGGTTTACAAGCTACACTTTTAAACCCTAAATCATGTTATTTCTTTATCTAATCTAGATGTTAACCAGCAAATAGAATCAGTAATCAATAAAATCTAAGCTTTCTTAAAATACATAAATATGAAGTAACAACTAGCCTTTTCACTAACTGTAGTGTTATTCCTTATTTAGGTTATCACGGCTTACGCCATGCTTATGCATCATGCTCTCTCATTCCTCATATAAGCTGTGTATATCTCTGTGTATATACGAGCCCTTGTATCCATGCCCCAACTACTGTTCAATAAACAGTTTTGCAATAAAGCTTCAACCAGAGTACATCGTCTGCCTGTTCTCCGCGCGTCCATAACATAACACTAACGTTTTTAATTTCCAAGACACAAACTAAAATGGTTTTTTTTAGATATCCATTCATTATCTTTATACAATACAGCTTTATATAATCAAAAACAAATATCATTAATATATTTTGAATGTAAAAAGTCAAAGCCACACTACAATCAGGGCATTTGTGGCTGCGTAATTTCAATAAAGCCTTCAATTTAAAAAAAACTAAGCAGCTGTATATGAAATATCCAACAATACTTTTTACATTTGTAAAATATAATATACTTGTAAGGAGTGCATGAATTACACTTTTGTCATGCATCAAAAAACCAAGATACATGTTTCTTTTAAAAGCATAATGATTCCTCTCATTTCCTGACATCAAACGCATCTTTAAAAGTTTAAAAATATATCTCTAACAATGTCTCAAATAACTTGCTTAGGGAAGAAAAACCATAAATATAGGAAAATGTGTCATTATTAAATTCTAGCATCGGTAAGATGTTCAATTCTTAGAATTAGCACTTTTTAAGAAGAAATGCAAAACAGAAATCAACACCTTTGACCATTATCTACCATTTGATAACCTGTCTATGCCCACCTTTTCTTTGGGTCTGATCAACTGCATGCGCTCCATTCATTATTTGTTCATCTTGTTTATAAAAAAAACTCTTGAAAGGCTAACTTTTTGGTCGTTACACGAATTTCTTTGTTCCGCCCATCTTCGCTCTTTAATCCAAATTATTGTACAGGGTGGATTTTATAAGGTGTTACAAAATTTGATTTCCTTCTGTGGAAATATGGTATAACCAATACCTTTAAAACTAGGCGCAAAAGTAGGTAAGACTATTAGTATTTCCATCAAATCATGGTAACACTTCTTTAAACAACAACATTCTAAGTATGGAAGCCCAACGTGAAAAAGTGATTGCACTACATCGTGCCGGAAAATCAAGGCCGGAGATTTTTGGGATGTTAAGACACCAAAAACTCAATCGAATGTTCATCAAACGAACCATCGACAGATTTGAGAGGACTCAATCCACCCAACCAGCCAGAATTCGTCGACAAAAAAGGTCAGTCAGGACCAGCAAGACCATCAAAGCCATTCGGGAGAGGATTCGTCGACAGCCTCAGAGGTCCATGAGGGCAATGGCAAAAGATTTTGGCATGGCTCACAGCACAATGGGGAAGATTGTCAGAGACGACCTTGGGTTCAAAGCCTATCACCTTCAAAAACGCCAGCTCTTATCTGGGGCTTCAAAGGACAAAAGGCTGGCTCGTTGTAAAATTCTTCTTAAGAAAATTAGGGATGGCACGGTCCCAAATCTGATATTTTCTGATGAAAAATATTTCAATGTCCAGATGGCTTACAATCATCAAAATGATAGAGTATTAGCTCCAAGCTTGGACTCTTTACCCATGGCAGCCAAATCCCACTTTCGACGCCAAAAGCCAGCTGGTTTGATGGTTTAGGCTGCTGTCAGCAAAGAGGGCAAGTCTCCCTTGATTTTCATTGAAGAAGGAGTGAAAATCGATTCCAATGTTTACATTGAGTCTGTTCTGAAATCTAGCCTTCTACCCTGGGTCAAGGAATTATATAAAAACGATCCCTATACATTTTCACAGGATGGAGCACCATCCCACACCAGCAAAATTACCCAGCAATGGTGCAAAGACAATTTGAGTGGCTTTTTAGACAAGAGTTGCTGGCCACCATCATCCCCTGATATTAAACCCTTGGACTTTTGCTTATGGTCAATTTTGGAGAGGAATGTTGGAGTGAAATCCTATGCAAATATTGAAGCCTTAAAGCATGCCCTAATCAAAGAGTGGGCCGCAATACCTCAAGAAACTATCCGTGTCTGTTGTGATAGGGTCCGTGGCCGTCTTCGACGTATTGTCGCTGCTAAAGGCGGCCAATTTGAATGAATTTTTTTTGGTATAAAGTGAGGTCATAAACGAGCCAAAATCTAAGATTTGATGTATGTGAGTCTATTTTGGGACCGGCAATACACGCTTTTGTTTGTAACACCTTAACACGTCCACCCTGTAAGTGCTGTCGTGTAAGAGAGTTGACGCTCTATAACTGTCCCTTTTTTGAAAACCAATGTTGGCTTATTTGACAATGACAAAAGGTGTGATTTTCATTGAAAATAAACGCCTCTTCAACATTGTAACCTACCCCTCTTAAAGAGGATCGATTTTAGATGAGCGTCCTCGTTATCATCATACTACTTCCTGCACAAAAATGTTCCTAGTAGTACACGTTCTCTCTCTTCTTTTGATTGACTCGGGTGCAGTATATATCTGATACTCACTTTTCATGGGTCACCGGATCTGTCGGAGAATGAGAACGAGGCGAGAAAAAATTACTTCCCACTATTCTGGGTCACTCACGCAGAGGCAGACCAGACCCACTTGGGCTCGCCATTGTTTATTTACTCAACTAGAGGCAAGATGTTATCCAAGTGCATGAAGCTATGAATGGATGGACGGGATGGACCCTGTTCCTAGGACAACATCAATCCATCAAACCGTCCCAATTTTTTGCCATTTCAGTGATTCATGGAACGGTTATGGTCCATAGGAAAAAACTTAACATTCTTAAATCTTCCTATTATTTTGTAATTGTCAATATTTCGAAGAATGTGAAAAGCTAAAGGGCATGTGTTAAACCTGATGTATCTAGAACCAGAGTATCAACCGGGGATAAAAAGCAAACACTAGTTTTCCGAACACCCTGTACACAAATGTTTAAATGATATCTTTTAGGGTAGCTTTTTGCACAAGTTTTTGAGAGTGGGCAACTTATTGCCTAGGTTTAAGGTTCAATGATTTCATAAGCCTCGATGCTTAAAACTATCCAACAGGCAACGAAAATACAAGTAAGCTAAAGTAATAAGTGCGGTAACAGTTTTATTAATTTGATTTTAGTTTGACTTTTTCGAATTTAGACTAATTTCTTTGTAATTGGAAATGATGACTGATATCAAAAAATGAATCTCTAAGTTCTTGCTTGCTTTTTTTGCTTCGTTATGACAATCCAAAAGAAAAATTGGCTGAAATTGGTCTTTATTAATTTCCCTGCAATCAAGCAATACAATGGTTTCTTGGTTAAACCCAAGTACCGTCAGATTTTAGAAACAACACAAGGAGGAAGAGTTCCTTTAATTCAACCAATAGAGGCCATTTTCCCTTACCTGGCCTAAACTTTTTTCGTAATAGTTATTCTGATCTTATTGTGGATTTTCATTCCACTAACATTGGTTTTTGTTTGATCATTTATTGATTTTTGACGAAACGTAAGATACCAAAAAGACGAAGCTTTTTCGACAAATACAAAACCGAAAAACCGAAAAGAGAAAGGTCTTTTTCAAATTTTCGAAAAATGACCAAAATTGAAGTGGCTGAAAGTTTGTTTTGATGCTGGGATCGGAGGGATGAGTCTCGTGCGGCCAACAAAGCTAGCCATCACATCGTCTGTAAACTATTTCTGATTGGCAGTGCCATGTTCGTATCAGTTAGCTTCTTCGTCTGTGGTCGTCATTAGCGTCTAAAAGTTTCCTTGAGAAAGGGCGGGGAGGAGAATCGAACCAGAGTCTCTCTCATGTGAGGAAACTCCGCTAACCGTTAGCTCTAAACCCCCTCCTCCCTAAAAAGGGTTAGGGCGGATTTATACTAGGATTGAAAACCAAGAAGTCGGACTAGTGCTGGGGCGACTCCAGTCTTTCATTGTACTGAAGTCGAACAAAAAGACTCATATTGCAAAAAACTCGCCGCAGAACTAGCCCTACTTCCATCCTCAAACCGGATTCAATACTGATTTTCCATCGTAGTGTAAAGCCGCCCTTACTTCCGAGAGTGGGATTCAAACTTACACCCTCTAAAGACCTACTTCGGGCCTCTAAGGGGTGCAGTTAACCACTCGGCTATCAAAGATCTTTAACTCAAAAGTGTCTATATTCTAGGCTCTCTCTGAGCATACTAAGCTCGGACATTGAAATCTCCTATGAGGAATCATAAATTACAGTTGGCTTGTAAGGAGCTTGGCTGGGATAATCAAAGCCAGGAAGAACTCAAACTGACGGGAGACGTTCTTGGTAAGGCTTACGCACATTGAAAGTGCCACATTGGAACGTCAGATGGCGCCGGTTCTGACTTGCTTATTTGAAACCAGTCGATGTGCCGGGCTGACGAGAACTTCCGTCAAAAAACCGTCGATAAAAAAGGAGTTTGTCATAAGTGTGAGTGACGTCAAACTGGCTTGTCAACCTCAAAAATGTCCCAGCATGATGACCAACGCCTCACGAAACCTCTAAAAGTTGTGAAGGCGAATGTACCACCCACGTATGACCAAAAATCCAAAACAAGTACGAGAAGTTAATCGTCGGAATAAGCAAATAAGCATATAATAATTGATAATTTTGATTTTGATTTTTTGATAATAATTGATAAGCATAATCAAACTTGATTTTCAAACCTTGATTGATGTAAACATAATTTGTTTTTGAAAATCAAATGATAATTTGTGTAAAACCTTTCAAATGTTGACATGTTTTACATCACAGTTTAATTTTGCTCCATAAGTATGACCTATGTGTAAGCCAATATATTCGTCTTAATTTCTGTTTTCCACTGGGTCGAGTTGTCCGCTGGGTCTATTTTATCCTGGAACCAGTTTCAACTTGTTTCCAATAAAGAATGTTAGCAAAAATTAAAAATGGCCTAGCCTTGCTGATGTCCACTCTTCTAGGATAAGGTCTCGTGACATAATTGTGGAAAAGCTTGTGTATGAAGGGAATCAAAAGCACTAATAATGTAATTATTTATCAGAAATTGGCAGCAATTGACAGCAGATATTAAAGTCATTTTGATGGTTTAAGAAATATTTCTGTCTTTTGTTCTCGACCTATCACACTAACAATCTAGTCGCTGATGGAACATTGCATCATTGATCTCTAAGTAGCCTTAAATCCTCTTCCTCTGAGCCTCTAATGATTTATGGTCGAGTTGACCTCGCTTTGTTTGTTTGTCTTGTGTTCCTTTTTCGAGGATGAGGATTGTCGCTTGGACACTTTACACAAGATGCATTGGCGCAAAAACGCTTGTGCAAAAACTTAGAATAGAACTCAATCTTCTGGCTGAACAAAGAGCAAAAAGCGAGATGTATTCCTATTTTTTGCTGATTCTCAGCATTACTTACCACCACAGCTAAGCGGGGAGGTATATTACATATGACGTTGATTGACAATGTTTTGGTATATTCTGGTCATGATATCTTCAGACCCAAGGGTTCAGACTTACGAGGGATGCAAATAGTTTGAAGCAAGGAATGAAACCCCTGCTTGAATTTTGAATGACGTTTTAGGGGTTCATATGTAGTCAAAGTTAATTCGATCAACATCGAAAGCGTCATTTGATGCAATGAAAAAAAGCTGATATCCTAAAAGCCTATTTCAATGCCTTTAATATGACGGCAATACTATATCACGGACGAATATTCTTCATCAGGTTAATTTTATTCTGCAGTTTTCCACTTTGTTCGCTTGGCGTTCGTATCCCATTTAATTTAGTATGTACTTCTTGACCAAAAAAGCACACACACCACAGTTACATATATCATAAGTGGAAAAAGAAATATTCAGGGTTGCTATGATAATTGATTTTTTGAAAACTGAATTTTGCTAAACGTTTTTTGTTAGGTCATGGTCTATTACTTAAATCTGCACACCTAAATGATTACGAAAGGAAATCGTCGTTGAATTTGACATAACACAGGGTAAAATTGTATATGATATATGATATTCATCCCTCTTTTTCTTGTGAAATCTAGATGCAAAACAAGTTACAGAAAAAAAACAATCCAGAAAAATAACAATTTTGAATAAAATGTGGCATTAATTTACTCATGCGTATCCTTCCATTGCGTCTATTTAATAATTGCTCGAATGTGAAACAGTTTGAAACCGAAAACCTTGTTAACTTGCTCCAATACCTTACAAGTGGAATGGTTATGTAAACAGGGTGCTTATAATTTCTGATGAAGTGTCTACTCAAATGTCAAGACTTTTAGTTGTTGTTTTCTTTGCAACATAAACATCAGGAGCATTTTTTGTGAAATATGCATTTTTGAATATAGGTCATGTTAGTGTATTAGAAAACTTAAAATACGCTATAGAGTATTATTGCACAAAACCTAGCCAAGCAATATCATTAGTGCTCTTAGCTATGCACTGAAAATAAATTTCATCAACATTTATTGGGCAGATGCATAGTTATTACACTTTACAAGTTGCGTTTTGGAGTAAAACAGATCGAAAAATGACCTTACGTAAAAAGATATTACCCAGTCAAATTATTTACATTTTTGATGGCATAAAAATAAATTAAATGCTTTTCATTTTCATGACTCTTTCTTTAAAAGATAGAAATAGTAAACATTGCCGCTTAAAACTCATTCAGGATAAAAAATAACGATCAGTTTTTCAAAAACATGAAAAGCTATACAAGCCAGTCAAATCTTTGAAACATTACATCGAGGCATCTGGCAGGTTAGTTCCAAATATGTTTCTTTTTGCAATGATTATTTCTAGTCACTAAACACTTTTTTTACAAAAACTAAATGAAATTTGTCAACTGAAAACATAACTAAGGATACTCACAATATCTATCAATTACGTTTTCAAAAAATATTTTATTGTTATAGGTTTTTATTGGATTGATATATTAATCAGAGCTATTTGTAATGGTTTATTTTTTTTTACCAAAGTTGGTCCTTGTGTTGTTTTAAAAAAGGAAAACGCAACTAGAAGTCTTGGCATTTCAGCAAGCTCATTTTAGGTGTTATGGGTACCACCGTGGAAAGGAAGGTGTCAAGTTTTCGTAGCATGTTGGAAATGACAATTTGATTACATGCACTCAACGAGTTGTATTGTGGATTGGTATAATCGGAGGGCTCGATCATTCAATTACAAGATATTAACAACACTTGAATCACAGAATTAGATTGCTCTCCACTTTTGTTATTGAAATCATGTAATCCAACAATCAATATAAAGGTCAATGAAGGCTCTTATCTTCTATGGTTTGATCTTGCTCCAATTATTGTGAATGTTGGTGGGTCATGAAAACCTCACCCAGTTGCTCATTTGTTTGAGAAATATCTTATTTTGCAAACGGGTAATAGCGGAAAATAAGTCCTCACTCGATTCGTTTGTCCACCCAAAAAAACCAATTGACCTTCTTGGCCTTCATCTTCAATTTTCTAAGGTTAGTTTTCAATGGGAAACCATAAATCTTGTGGCGACATTTATTGACCATGTTCCATGGCAAAGTCGCAGACTCACTTTCTATCAGGGATGAGAAACAGGGATGAGAAGTCATTAAAAGCCATTTTTGAACAGGTGGCAGAAAATGGTAGAAATTCCTTCAAAGTAGATTTTTGCCAACGAGGATATAACTTGGATGGGAAATTATTAATGGCCATTTTTGACCACCTGGCAGAAAATAGTGGCAGAAAGTGGCAGAAATTCCTTTAAAGTCAAATTTTGCCATCGCCGCTTTCTGCGTATACAAGACACTGTGAATTTGTTAAATAAACAATTCTCATTAATTCACACGGAAATAGTGGTTTTGAGGATTACATTTATTCGATTTATTAAAGAATAGCCTTTTGGAAGAAAGTGAAAGAGAACATTTCGAGACGTTTTGACGACGCTAGTCCTTTTTTGTTTTTAGGCGCTTGCTTTGCACTTTAGTTACGGAGAAAAACCTTCATATGCAATAAATGTAGGATTTGCAACCATAAGTGCCGTTTTAAGACCTCTAGGTAGATTAAATATCTATGTCATCATATATTATCATCAAATAGGCAAATTTGAGATGAAGAAAAAGCTTAGCACACAATGTTTCATCGATCCTAAAATTAGTTAATGGGTGGAGCAAAACCTTTAAGAACTATTGGAAACAGAGTTAAGAAAGGATTTCAACGATCATCTCTCCAATATTCATAGGGAATACGTTATTGTAGCAAAATTTAGGCTAGGCTTTCACTTTGATAGTACGGGGGACTGCATTCCTTTAGGGGGATAGAAAATAACGTGAAAAACTAAACCTAAACAGAAAATTACTTTCCAAAAATAAAAGCCCGTTGTTGCATATTTCAAATGCAGAGTTGATGCTCCCAATAACCAAAAATAATAGTTTTAGATATTTACATATAATTCTGATCGGAATCATATTGGAACATAAAACGCAGGATATGCATGGATTATAATATACGTAGATTTGCCCCCTATAGGTGCCAAACGTCAATTTTATATCTTAAGCTTGCAAAATAGTAACCAATTGTTATCAATTACATGGGATTGACTAAGTAGAGTAAACGACAAAATTGATTTTAGTCGTAACTTAAAGTGAACAGAACATCTCTGGTTGCGGCTTTACGGTCGAATCAGGATATATTGAAATTAGAACAGAAGCTAAAAGCACTCGCCGAATTTGTGTCACGTTATGTTAGACTCCATTTTGTATTAGGATGAATAAGTAGGGATTAACAATATTAGTCGATTTTCAAAAAATATTGTATCACAAATATTTTTTTTTTTGCACGATTTCCTAAACACATCATTTAGCCTATTTGAAATGTATTGCAACATTGGGGCTAAACAAAATATTTAGAGTTTGCAAAAAGCAATATGAAACCTTGGTGACGAAAATAAATATTTAATATTTCGCTCTCAAAAATATATATACGAGTAATAATGTGGTTCCACTCTTAGAAATTGGCGCAATGCCTATGAAGAAGCGGAGAACCTTTACGCCAGGATTGCATGCAGGATATCAAGTACAGTAAATCGGGCTCTTAACAGACTAGGTATGAAGTGTCGTAAGACATGGAATAATTTCTCCAATCCTGATCCTTTTCATTGCAGATATTCTGTACGTTATGTCTAGACATTCACATTCAAAGAAACCTTTAAGGCGGCGATTAATCGAGTGATAAGCTTTAGAAATCATCTTTCAGCTAAGTAGAAGGTATGATTTTCCCTTTTCTACCGGGTGTGCCACATCATTTACATATCGATTGTAATGGACTTAATAAAGAAGAACTTATTCATAAATAGTCGGAGAGGCTAGCGTAAAATTATAGTTGAATTATATTTCTCAAAGACACCGCCTTTGAAGGCCAAGTAGAGCTTGAGTCTGAGGACAAAGCTGGCAAACATCTTCTTTATGAAGCCATTGTCCATGGTGGCCCAGGCTTCACCAACTGCCACCTTCAGCTTGCCCACGTTGCTGTGAATGGTGGCATATGCCTTC
>NC_081445.1:12556391-12558037 GCF_007210705.1 Tigriopus californicus | reverse complement strand
GCAGTATCCAAGGCCTAGCCATATCCAAGGATGAGAAATCATTAAAAGCCATTTTTGATTTGGTGGCAGAAAATGGTGGCAGCAAGTGGCAGAAATTCCTTCAAAGTAGATTTTTGCCAACGAGGATATAACTTGGATGGGAAATTATTAAAAGCGTTTTTTGACCACCTGGCAGAAAATGGTGGCAGAAAGTGGCAGAAATTCCTTCAAAGTCGAATTTTGCCATCACTGGCCAGTGGTCTATAGATACTGTTATCAATTCAATCAAACCATCAAACAGTTCATGAAAAAACTTATCCAAACCCTATGATCTTTCTTGTCTTTGACACCTTTTAGAATCAAGATCAGCTATCCTAACCAGCAGCGGCCATTTTTGACCACCTTTCAACAATTTCTGGCATTTTCCCACTTTCTGCCACTTTCTGCCACTTTCCGTGATTTTCTGGCAATTGTGGCAAAACGTGGCAGAATTTCGATCAATCTCGATTTTTCCCTTTGATGCTTGAACGAGGTTGATATAGTCAGGGTATTGTGGGCAAATTTGTCTTTTCACGCCCCCTTTTCTTCAAACAAGGCGGCACAAAAAATCAAATGAATTACAGGTGTCTTGCCCATATTGGCTTTCCTCAAACCTCATTTCTCTTTACTTCATACGGAGAAAATTCATGTGTATTGAAAAGTGGCTAGCAATTTCTTCAATGGACGTCACTTTCTTAACACCACCTTAAAAAAAAGTGAGGATACAGGGAAGATGACATGGTCGACGTGGTCAAGATGCGATTGGCAACTTTCCGCTTTCATGATAGCAAGGTTCGAGAGAATAGTAAAGTTCATTGGATATGTATTTTTTGCAATTATGAGATTCCAAGGAATAATTCTGACTTAAAACAATTGAAAGACAAATTTCTTTGGTGGAAATCAACTCTTTTACGTTACTATGCAGACACAAACTTCTCAGTCTCTTATGAGCAAAGAGCTTTGAAGTAATTATTGATCAGTAGCGTTTAGTTTCCTTCAAGTGAATGAGAGTCAAATTTCATTCTCATGAAAATTAAACATTCCCCCGGTGGCGTATGTTTTTCATTGTAGTAGTTGTAGTAATGACTTTTCACGTAAACAATTAGGCCTTTTTCCTAAACCAATCATAACTCTGCCGTTCTGAAATTGGGGTATGTCCACCTATCTCCAAGACAAGATTATGTGCAATGTTAGTAAGCCTTGGAAGCTCATGATATTCAAAGGGGTACAGCCTTGAAAAGGCTGATCGATGTCTTAATTGCCTATGAGTTACGTTATGTACTGATATTGGAAGATGATTTCAGAGAGACCAAGCCAAAAGTCGAAAATATTATCCAAAACTTTGGTTCAATTTGCATTGACCACCAAAGTAAGAGACGAAGCCATCATGTATCAGTTTATGAACAAGTGTCGGAATCTTGACAATTTCCAAGACCCAGCAGAAGTAAACGATATCTTCTCAATTTCATTTTCCGCTTACATTGCTCGATCCCAATTCTTGACAATGTTCAGATCCATTTTTGTTATTTCTTGACGATAAACTCCAGAACCCTTTATGAAAAGGAAGATCGAGTTACTTTGAATTGAGTCACATATCAAATTTCATTGCTACAATAAAGAAGCCTTCC
>NC_081445.1:12454216-12556358 GCF_007210705.1 Tigriopus californicus | reverse complement strand
GAATTCTATAAACTCTAGCTTTATATATATGAACTCTTGTGGCATCCACACACACACCAACCGTCGCGACAGGGATTCAAAATAAAAAGGTATAATTGAGACTCTTTCTTGAAATCTATTTGACGGAAACAAAGACACTTCTCATGGTTTTCAGAATGCTCGAAAGATTCCCATTAGGCTCATCTCAAGAGTCCACACAACCCTTATAATGGACAAGTGACCTCCCAATCATATGTGCAGTTGACCCACTTGAAAAACTATAAAATTCATTCTCCTCATTCGAATCATCAGTGCATCTTGAAAATCCCAACTCTGCCCCGACCTAATTGATAATCAATCTTTTCTCAACGAAATCGAGGAAAAATATTTCAATCACCTCCCCTCCCCCCCCACCTAATGGATCACAATGAGCAGAGGACTCTCTCGGAGAGGACATTACCATCCTCAAAATGTGCTCAGGTATTTCCTCTGGGTAATTTGCTCGTTCGACGTCGTCCCCCGAGCGGGCAATTTGCTCAATCTTCTTCATTCCATTTCGTTCCAAGAAAGGACCCATCAGAGCGCTGGCCTTTCTAGGCCTTGATCCGCTATAAGGCTCAGGAGAGAGCTGCACCGCAAGCGCTACGAACGAGCACGTGCACTTACTCTCCGTCCGTCCGTTTGTCGAGACTGAATCGCTACTCTATCCATGTCAGAGGGTGATTCACTGTCAGTAGTCCAAGTTTATCGGTTCAACGAGCAACGCTGAGTGAAAAATACCTCCACACGTGAGTCTCTGCCTAATGTAGTGTTGGAAATAGGCGGGGGATCGGGGTCCACGTTTGGATCTTGAAAACCCCTTTGATTTTGAAGAGTACTGAAGGGCTTCCAGTGAGGCATGGCAATAGTAGAGACAAAATCGAAGATGGTTGTATGACATAGAAGATAGCTAATGTACATTACGCATGGTTTGAAATGAGTTAAAAAGCGGGTTGGGATCAACCATTGTGAAAAGGCATTGAAAAAACTAACAAATTAGCCAACAATGGAACTGAACAAAGACAAAAAAGAGGTCTTTGTACATTGATATATGTAGATATCTTATTGACGCAAGAGGGAAATGTCACTTTCTTTTGTACAGGTTTGGAGCCCAAGCACTTAATCGAGATCTCCTTGAATTTCAACGTATAGTTTATCTCAACAATTCTTTTCGAACCATTTCAGCCTTACAGATTTATCTGGGTTAAAAGCAGAAAGCCTGGCGTTTGATGCTCAATTGAGTTTTGTCAATTTACCATGACACAATAAAAACATCTGTTCATCAGGCATTTATACGATGTGAATGGCCAACACAAAAGCCCATGGGTCCAAAGTAAACAGTTTTACCTCAAAGAACTCTAGCGTTCTCTCTGCAATAATGAAGGTTGAATGGGTATTCAGCCTCACCTTCAGAATAGAACCACTTATCAAGTGGATGATAATGTAATATTTATATTTTTTATATTTTATTCCCTATTTGAATTACCTATATTCATTCAAAAATCCAGATGATTATCACAACGTTAAGGGAATTAATTAATGTCATGAATGATCAGACATCTTTCTTTCTCTTAATGGCACTCTTCTCAAAAACCTAGGCATAATGCAAAGGTTTTACGATTTTTTTCACTACAAATTATGCCATTCACCCTAGAAGCTCAAGTTCTTCAAACTACAATATTTGCCACTTTTTGTTTGTTGGCATCAATGTAATTGAGTTGTTTGTTATCTAACTTATCTCATCATTTGATTTAAAATTATACATTTTCAAATTGGAAAATAAATGTAGCTTCGCGAATTTTCAGAGATACACACGCACACGAAACAATTGTACTGTTCCTTGCTTCTTTTTATCACCAAAAGGCGAAACGAAACAAGCCACTAAAACCTTTATTTAGCCTTTGAGATTGCTCTTTGCACTTACAAAGAATGTCCGCGCATCACATCGCAAAAAACTAGACAGACTCGTGACATTAAAGATAAAGAAGTTGTCAATTTGAATCTAACTAACCATACCATAATGCAAGGATGTAAGTATTTCGAGCTCTTTGTCCGCTTCTTCAATCTACATTTCCCTCATATGCAGAAAGACACCCAACAAAATGGCTTTGAAAGCCGAAACATGACTTGGCGCTCAAAACCTAGCACAAAAACATGACCACTGTTCAGTGACCTTCTCTCAGAACTTTCAGCTGAGTTTGGAACCTTTATGATATTTATCTTTCCAAGGACTTCCAAGTTTACGATACCCGTAATAAACTCCACCGCTGCCGTCGACCACAAAGTGGATTCTTGATCCTTGTTCCATCATTCAATTGGGCAATGCCACAAGGAACCGTGATGTGGATCAACGTTTGATCTCATCCTTCTGAAGACTGAGACCCAGGCCGTGATCCAAACAGTCGATGTATATAGTATTATCAAGTACTACTACATATACTGTCTCATCTTGTCAAGGTTCCAAGCAAACACAAAAAGCAGAGTTGTCAATGACACAGTCTTGAATACGATAGAGCTCAAACTGAGGAAGAAGAGTCTTTGTGTTCCCATTGATGTGGTTGCTGACGGAGAAGAAGTCCAACAAAGATTGAAATGACTTATTCACTCCCACAAAAGGGTGATGGAGTACCTCAACCTATATCAGGTAAGTCCACAGCTTTGCCATTGGGGAAGTGGATCAAAAGATCAAGAAGAGGGCAATCAAGTTTGACGCCAAACTTTGGGGGATGTTGTGACTTGCAATGGGATAGTTAATTACAAGATTGTCTTGGGTTGCCATATTACCCTCTATTTAAACACAAAAATGCATCGCAAAAATTTAACGAAAACTCATGTTTGGTGTAGTTTTGACACAGAACGTCTTTCTTGGCAACACTTTTGCTCCATGGACTTGCATGTTCTGGTGGGAATTTTGAAAGTTTTTCTCTTCACTTCTAAATTCCCAAGGATTGAATTTGGCATTTTGGAATTGCTTTTAAATGCCTAAGGATGATTTCTGATACCAAAAAAGTTGTGCAATTATTTCTACTTGTATGATCATCATAAATTATTATATTGTAATTTATGGACCAAAAAGTCGTGATCGGCCTTTGGCTTTGTGTCCTTGTAATGAAGCATGTTTTTTTTAAAAAAACAAATTGTAGCCAAACAATTTGTTTGCAGAAAGTTTTAGGCAAGGAATTACTTTTTTCTTCAAAAATGGTAGAAACCTATTTCAAGGCTCTGACTTACTGTTGCCATTTATATCAATGTCAAAATAAAAATAAGCCTGAGAGGCTCAGCTCAATATTTGTTTACTCACTTATTTTCCATTCAACCCATACATCGAGTTTCCATTGGAACTTTTTCCTTCATTTCGCTCAATCTTTGGCTCCAAATCGAAGAGCAAGTTTACTCGAGATGCTTAATCTCTTGATTCAATCATACTTAAAATTGAATGTTAGACATGTCAAACTTTTCCACAACCGTAGACAGAGTTAATGTTCGGAACCATGCCGAAGGGAGGTTGTAATTTTATTAGAAGGCCTATAAATTGGGACATCGCTTCCGCTCTTTGTTCCCCTACGGCTTTCTTTGTGTGAATGGAGTTGTTTTTGGCCCAACTCTCTTCGCTTTTGTGAGTCTTCCATCTCTTTCTCTCAAGTTCAAAGCCAAGGCTTCATTTCCGATTGCAGTGTCCTAATTTGCTCATTAACCGAACTGCTCCAGAATCCAGAATATCAACAGATCAAACACAAGTTCCTTGATCCCTGTCGCTTTAAAGGCCATTCTCGCTTTCATTACCGTCTCACCCACATCATACAAGGAAAAGAGGAAAAAAGGCTGTGCCTATCTCTACATTATATGAGCTTGCTTGGGCGGAAATGAAACCGTTTCCTATGAGTCTCATAACCTCGACCCAAGATCCATAAAGTACGCATATACCTTGGAAAGATCCCCTCCTGTCATAAAAACGAACGGTTTACTTTGGAACATGTCCGGGTTGTCAATATGCAAAGGCCGAATTTGGGGGGTCTCATTCACTCACTCACTCACCCGCTGACTGACTGGCTCTGTTGTATCTCGTCCTTGAATGCAGTTTGGTTGGTGTGAATCCAGTGCTATTCATTTTATGGCCCTAATCCGAGACTTCTCTTAATCTAGGTGTCATCAAGCCATGGAACAGCCAGAACGAGAGGAAAAGCCCACCGAGATGAATGATAAAATGAAGACCGACAACACCAACGTGAATCATCCAAAAGACTCATTGAACCTTGGCCGGGAAAAACTCCACGTGAAAGTGAATCAGTGAACAGAGAGTGTTTATCTTCAAGCCGATCAAGCCAATCGTCGTCGAGACGGACAAAGAAATCAATCTCGAGATAGCCGTGAAGTCTCATCTCGGATTCCAGATCTCTCAGATCGCTCAGTTCAACATGAATGTGACGACACATGATCAAAACGAGGCCGCCGTCAATGAGCCAATGCCGGAGGATCAAGAGCAGCAAATCCAGGAGGAGGCCAATATGAATCTTATGCCGAGAACCTTGCCACAGGTAAAACGGGGGAAAATGGAGAAATCATGGGCACTGATGGGCATGCTCCTCTAAAGATTAGCGTCGTTACTCATTTGCATGGAAAGGAAAGGAACAAAAGTTTAAATAATATTGTTCATTTCATCATGAAATATGATGGGATTTGAAAAGTGATCTTAGTTTTAGTCTACTAAGAAATATTGAAGTACTTGCATTTTGAGAATTATTTATATTTTTTGTCTTGAACCACAAAAACCCAACTAACATGTAACAGATGATGAAAGCTCACAATGTTGTTTTAAGAAGCATAACGACGTCAAATGTGCTGAAAGCTTAATTACGCGATTTAAGTATTACAGTTAGGAGAGTTAGCGCCCACCTTTGAAAATACTCGTATGTAGCTTCTGCGTACGTAATAGAACTTAGAAGACCTTTAATGAAGAGGAGCAAGTGGTGAACGAGCTTAATCTGGACAGGCTTCTGTCCGTCGCTTGACGCAATCTTCACTTTGAAGGACGTCTCAATAGAGAGAATACACACAAGTTAGATAATATTGGATACACTTGTCCCCTTTTCTTGACATTTGAAATTTGAAGCCTTGTCGTTTATGTACTCTCTAGTCTTTGGGGATTCTGTCTTCACTTGTTTGTCAGTAGAAAATTGAAAAGATTTTCTATTGAAACTAGATGCACCTCATGGGCCTTCAAAATTGATTTTTTTTACGCCACAGGATGCCAGGTAGTTGGATACTTTTTTATAGCAACGGCATTGAAGAATTTGGGGGTTACCCTGCTGTTTGGCAAAATCCTCCAGTAATTGAAGATTTTCAGGCATGTGACTTTAACAAACAATGTTTCGAAATATAAAGTCAATCACCTTGGAACAAGAAGTTCATCCTCTTTGCGCAATTCCCGCATGTTTCCCCATTCTAGCTCGAGTTTGCCGTCGGCGAGCGATTTAATCTAAAGTTTGGGGACGATCTTGTCCGATATTGGGAGAAGTTGTGGCATTAAATTGATAAAGGAAAGCTGTCGTGCTTTGCTCTTTAAATGAACTCTTTACTTCGGGTTATCTCGAGACATCTTTAATAGGTATTTATAAGGTGATCCCTGACGAGTACGTACAGAGCTTTATGTAGTAATGTTACTCTTTTAAAGTGACAATCATATTCATGTTTACAATGTTTATGGTTTTAAGGTCAGAAATGGTGGATTTTACACTGCTTGTTACACTTGACGTAAAAAAGTAATGGCCTGAGTAAGCTAGAAATACAGCATTCAAAGGTCGAGATGTTTGTGTGGCTCCGTACAGAACGAACGTCTATTTCAAAAGGGCAATCAAGCATTTTAAAATCCACACATGAAAAACTCTTCCCAATATTTATTTTATTCTACCAATCAGTGCTCGAGGTGCCTTCACTTCTTCTTGGCCTATTTTTTGGGAACAAAAAATGCCGCCCAATATGGACTCAAATTCCTAGACATCGTGTTTGAAATCAAGTCAAAGATTAGGAATGCACCTTCATTGGAATCAAGTCAAGTGTTTGGGACAGGTCCAAATTTTTGAGAGAACCTCAATCAAAGTTGAAGAGCGCGTGGAAATACGACACAAGCTTAAGCACTTCAAACGAGACCTTACCCACTCACTTTGAGCATCACTTGTGGCTTGAAGCGCTCTCATACGTTGAAAGACTGTAAAAGGGATCTTTTAACAAATCCGCCTTCAAAGGTTATCATATTCCTGTTTCACTGAACACGTTTCCATTCACTTTATCTTCTCCCCTCGGTCTTGAAGTATCCAAATGAGGCTTGCGAAAAGCCTATTTTTATCTTTTCTTTCTTCTATAACACGGAAAACTGGTCAAAATATGCGCATGATGTCCTTTGGTAAACTGAGCCAAGAAGCAAATTGATTTGGCTCAAATTCGACCTTTGATTCAATTGTTGGCAGGGTCTGAGCCACAAAAGGAACACTCGGGAATGAATAGAAGTTTAGTGATGTTAAATGCATTGCCAACTTGAAAAGAAAGTTAGTTACAACCAGCAAACCAAGGTCTATTTGTCGTGTCCCCAGAGAACCTGACTGACTTTAATTTGCGAAGCATAATGGATGAATGGGTTCGACTTGGCAAGGGTTCCTTTGTTCGAAATTGACAATTTTTGCCTCATCATTCTTGTCTTTGGAAATTTAATTAAAGCGTGGATAAGGCCTCCGAGCAAGCCCTATAGTCCAAATATTTTTGATCATTTTACAATTAAGATGAAGACAAGATGGTGGGTAGACCATATCTGTGTTGATTTCGCATACAAATACGTTATTTCTCTATCGAAACTGAAATGACTTGTAAATCAACGCCACCCTGATGTACGCGTACATAGCTCAATATTTGGAAACACTGCTAAATAGTCGGATCAATTTCAGATCAAGAAAGCACACGGCAAAGTTGTGTTACAATCGTTGAAGTGAGATTGAAATATAGTTGATTATGCTGAATGTACACAAAAAAATGCTCACAGACTAGTGACAGCTAACCTCTTTCAAAATAGAACATGCTAAGCAGATTAGGCCACATTAATTTCTCTTGCGATTGTGTTGCTGTTAGCCATATATTTAAAATCTAATTCATGGTTACTGATTAGTACTCTTGGTAACACTTGGGAAAAATCTGTTTTTATTCATAACATCACACGACTTGTTTTTATTGTAACTAACGTGGTGGTTTCCTATTAGTTTGGGCCATGTGAGAAAGAAACCCTCCTATAATTATACCTTAGCATGTAAGGTGGAGCATCAAAAAATGTTCGATTACGGTTCAATAATTACGAAATAATGGTAAAAGGCGAAGACAAAGAAAAGTTTATTCTTTTGTGCACCTATCACATCAACTAGAATACCTTAATCGTATCAAAATTAGACGCACATATAGATCTTGGCTGCGATCCATCACATCAGAGATATGAAAAAAAACACACCTTCTTTTACATCACAAAAGAGATTAATCGATTAACCACCAGGGAATAACGTTTTTAAAGAAATCCGGTGGTTTTCAGTTATAGTGGACACTATGGAATTGGAAGTTTCATGCTAATCGTTGGAACTCTTGATGAGCGTTCAAAGTACATATTTTAACAATGTTTAACCAAGGCAAGCCAATTGATAGAAATTAAATAATGACTCTTTGTTCAAGGGCATGCCAGTTTTCCAAGGAAAAGGGTTATTCGAGAGAAGAGGTCTTTAGTTTCGAAAAACTGAAAATCTACCCCTTTTGTTGTTGTTTTTTGACCTTTTGCTTGAAATATTTTCAAGATAAAAGAGTGTGCTAAGAAATCCAATAGAAACTTTCTGCAAAATGAAATCCT
Organism: Tigriopus californicus; assembly: GCF_007210705.1. Classification (NCBI taxonomy): domain Eukaryota; kingdom Metazoa; phylum Arthropoda; class Copepoda; order Harpacticoida; family Harpacticidae; genus Tigriopus; species Tigriopus californicus. The sequence continues at coordinate 12,548,467 of NC_081445.1, read as the reverse complement.
CCTTCATACAATAGGATTTACTGTGGCGGAATTGGACTCCAGCAGGAAATCATTCTTCCTGTGCCTTTCAGTTTGGCCAACCTTAAAGGCTTGACACTTTTTGCTATCCGTACAAAAAAAGGATCCTCTCCGTGATCTTTGGAATCTTGGAACTTTTTCCCATAATGGACCTCCCAAAGGAGCAAATGTCTGCCAAGAATTGCCCCATCGTCTCAAAGGATCTTTATCGTGCCCGTTTGATAACCCCCTCGAGCCACTGAAAAGAGATAATGGTTTTCAGAGAAAAATCCAATAGTAGTTTATGGTCCTTTTTTATTCATCCATTCTCTTTTTTGTTCCATTTCTAGGACATCATCAATAATCAAGCGGTGTCTGACCCGGCATTCTACGCACTCTCCGTGTTTTACTGCATCGTTATCTGTGGGAGCGTTTTGGGTAATCTTTTGGTGATTACCGCCGTCCTCAGATCAGCGCACATGCGCAAGGTGAGTGTAGGAGATTGGCTCGATCAGGTTTCAGGTTAGGAACGTTGGGCTCTCCATAACTGGCAATGAAATCCATTACATTGGAAAAGTGTTCATTCCGGTTCATTCCAATTGGAGGGAGAATGTATTCAGCAGTATACATTTTGACTAGGTTTTGTGGATGTTCGACAATGTTGCGCATAGTGGCCTCCCAGGCTCAATGTAAATCACAAAACCTCTACGGCTTTCGAAGATACTCATTACAATGAAGTAATCGGGGCATTATTAGTGGCATGAATTACAAGAACAACGCCGTATTTTGTCACCGACAAGGGACTGAAAATATATATTTTCAACGCTGAGCATCTTGCAAGGGGCAAGAAAAATTGCTTTTAAGATGTTCAAGTTTCAGGCCGCCTTTAGAACAACGGAAGACATATAAGATTGATAAATCCTAAGGATACAACTTTTCACTATAACGTTTTCTATTTTATGTCTGGACCACCTTAAACTACTTGTTTTGGGACGGTATTGAAAGTCCAAAAATAACCGGACATGGGGCAATGAAATCAGTATTGTATTCTGCAAGTCAAGGCCCTAAGTAGCACTATATAGAGAAAATCAAGTGGTATTCATGAGGTTTATTTTGAATTCTGTTGTGGTACTTACGACTGTAGAGAATGATAACTAATGCTCAAAATGTAATGGTTGCTGCTAGAGAAATAGTCAATCCGTGAAACACGGATCTTGCACCTGAAAGCCTCACATTTCCTCGTGAAATTTTTTTCACTTTATATGCCTAAAATCAATTCTGGAAGAACACTGGTGATGTAGTAGAACTCCGTTGATGTACTGGGATATTGTGGCATTCACAGTAATGGAACCCCATTCTGGGTTCTCACAATGAGGCTCTGTGGTCCCTGTTTTTTTTTTCCTTCTCATCAAAGCCTTCCGTCTGAGAATTGTTATTATGTCTTTAAGCCGTCCAAATGGTTGGGCTCTAATGCCCAAGAATTTCCGAGAATTGCCTTCATTGCGACGCGTTATACAAAATTTGCCACTTTTTGAGCAAAAAAGCTGTGGAATTGTGTGGTGGTAAAAGTGGCTTAGCGAGTGGGTCTGAAAGTCTCCGAATTATTCGAGCAAAAAATTGCTCCTTTTGTCCGTCCTTCGCCTCTGGAATAGAGCCCAAAGACCCTCCAACCTCCTCTATAAATTATTGATGAGTGTGAATGGTTAGACTTATCAAGTTCAGAGGAAACTTGGTGGTCCTCGTTTTCCAATGATCCCCAAATTTGAAAACTTTTCCATTGTTGGCCTAATCTTGAGTTGACCTTTCAGGTGAACAATATCCTCATCGTCAATTTGGCCGTCAGCGATCTACTCCTGTGTACATTGGTTAGTCCGATGACCTTGATGGAGATCCTGTACAAACGGTGGCCAGGACCACACCTTCAAGTCCTCTGCATCCTGTCTGGAATGGTCCCGGTTTGAATCACCTTTGTTTCCACGCTCACCATTACCGGAATTGCCATTGACAGGTAAGTTTGGTTTGCCAATATGTCAAGAACAGAACCACAATTTAGCGGTAAAGGCACTGAAAAGCTGGCTGAAGAGAAATTGTGAGGGCGATGTTTGTATGTTGATGGATGCCGACAACGCAAAAAAAGTTAGTGGCTGACGGACTTGACTGTCGTCAAGAAGTTGGCTTTCTTGACGATTCCGGGCGATGAAAAGGCAAATTTGCGGTATGGTATAATGAAGCTTATTATAAGAAAGTCTATTGCTTTCACATTGAAGGTCGATTGATTCGATGATTTATTTCACTTTGCAGCGCTGGCAGTGAGGGATGTTTATTTGGTTCTATGCGAAAAAAGAAGGTTCGCATACAGCTCCACCTCCAACTTAACGGTCATTTCATGAACTACCAAAAAAGGTTTTCAAAAAGTAGTGACGCAGAATGTATTTGAAAACATTATATCTTCATCGTTTCAACGTAAGAAATCAAAATTCAACAAACTTTCAAATTTTATTTGTTTAATTTAGTTACACTTTTCGGCCCTTTCTGCACCTTTAAGGTCAGTTTAATTACAACTTTTAGTCTCCAGTGCGCCTTGCTTTGCACTTTCTACCTCTCTGCATTGGAAACCGTGAAATTTTGTTCGAGTTTATGTTCTAAAAAGAAACCCTGAAGGGCAGTCCTGACCCAATTAGGCTTCCAAGTTTTTGTAGATACCCAAAATTGCTAATACTTATCGTTTAACAATGGTTGAACGTGAAAGACTTTAATTGTGTACTTACACGTATAAGCATTCTACCAACGTCCAAATTTCTTTTGCCCCCTACAAAAAGGATACACTAGTTGGTTTTGTGATTCATACCTCGGCAGTAATATAATCACTTAAAATGTCACTTTCAGCTTCATGGATTTTTTGGTGCATTTCCAACTAATACACCTTTTATCTGAGAGTTTTTTTTGCTAATTATCCTTACAATGATTGCCACTTTCAGAGGTGGTTAATCAAAAAAGAAATCTCCGATAAACAACTTTCCTTCAACAACGTTCGTAAGAGATGTCTATTTTGACCACTTATCCTTTCATGCGTAAACTAGTGGTACAAACCGTTATTAACACCTGTTCACAGTGGTCTTTAAAAATCCATTTTCTCTTTTTTTATCATTCCTGTCAAAGACAGCGATTCTTGGACTTAAGTACGATAGAATGACTCACGGACCAGACGCCAGATTCGACAGACTCCAAGGCGATATATAGAGCCTTGTCCCCATTCATCCTACTGGTGACCCAGACGATTGGCACCAAACATTGGGTCCAATCAAGTCCCGGCCAAGAGGAACATGTGACAAACTCAGACCCCTAAAATATCTCAAGACGGGTCTCTTGAACTGAGATGGGCAAAATTTCTTCATTTAACTTTTCCACACTGAATTGAGCCAAATTGGTCGCGGACCCCATATTTGAAGCGTCTGACAAACGCAAGTTTGGGGCTGGAATCTCAATCTCACAAAGCTCTTATCAGTAGTGGCGTATCTGAAGATGATGCAAAGTGGATTAGGTACAACGTGAATAACGTCTCTTCTTGCTCTCCAACCAAGATAATCTAATCGAATGACCATTGTTGTACATATCTCGGTTGGCGCGGGGAGCAACCACGAAAAAAAGGCTCAAGAGACGACGATCGTCTGGCCTTGACCTTGATGCTCAATAGTCCTGATCCTTCTTTAGTACTGGTGTATATGTATGCATACAAGAGGATTGGGCAAAGGTCCAAGATTTCCGTGTTTTGATTGGCATATCTTGGACCATTCAGTTTTGTACTTATTCACTCACACACTAGATAATAAAAAAGTAGGGTTGTTTGGAATTATAATTGATTAAATCCATGTTTCCGGTTTGGGCCCTCAATTGCATTCTGGTTCCTGTAGAGACCCTGCAACTTGGAACATTTTCTTTGATATGCTGAGGATTTCAGAGGGGCTGTCAAATGGGGAGATTCGAAAACGTGCTGCTAAATGGAATAATGGAATAGGTTCCGACTTTTTGGTTCCAAACTTTCCCTTCCTTGACGCCAATTTGTCGAGGATGCGATAAAATACGAGCTGGTTGTATATTATTCAGAGGGTTGCAGATCTTTGAATTGATTAAGAACACTGGAAGACCCTTTGCAATTTTCCATGTTGAGATAGGAATAAGTGAGCTATTGAAGCGATGAATTTTATGAACGAGTTAGAAGGAAGCCATATTGCATTGAGTGGGGAAAACGTGTTTTGTCCGAATCAGGAGTGTTCTTAGAAATAGGTAGAACCTGTTTGGTAAGGAAATAGAAGTGAAGGCACATGGACAGACAAGAACAAGTACATATTATAAATAGCGCAATAGATTTGATATCCTAGAATTCCCAAACCAAGGGTTTTCAGACTTGTAAAGATATAAGAATATATACACTCAAACTAAAGATATAAGAATATATACACTCAAACTAGAGATATAAGAATATATACACTCAAACTAAAGATATAAGAACATATACACCTCAAAACTGGTCACAACTTTGGTGCCAATTTTTTCGCCACGTAATTCGATTTACAATAAGACTTGGTACAGTGGCAGAAACTCCTTTTCAAATTTCGTTACTGAAAGTCCTCAGATTCATGAATAATTCATATCAAGGAGCCTGCTAGGGCTGGTGGCCCTCCGAACCTGGTCGAGAGAGTTATTTTGCCTCAAATGGATTATGTGTCGATGATTCCATTACTGGCCACATAGAATCATGATGTTCTGGCGAATCTCAAGATTGCAAGCTTTCACAAGCAACTGAGAGACTAGAGGGACAAAGAAAATGAGAAATGCTCAATTTGCACACGGTTTGTCAAGCATCATTTTAGGGTAAACTTTTGATTGACTCTGGCATCGGTTTGTTTCAAACAAAATATAATGTAAGTCCAAATTAGAATAGTTCTTCGATCAAAACTAGCTCAAGTTTATGGGTACATTTGAATGTAGTTACTCCTCATGTCATACTTTTTGCAGAATCATCAAAAACATCATAATCAGTAATACGAAATGTAACATTAATAATTGTTACCTATCTTTTTTTTTTTAAGTCGGACTTTATTTTCTGTCTTATTCACCAAAAAAGACTAGAAACGGGAGATCTTGCTAACCTGCGAATGTTTGGGCTTCTTAAACATGATGTGTCACTGTTTTTGATATTTCTACAAAAGTAGCACATGTCACTCAAATTGGGGAGCAACCCCTACGCTCCGCTTTTTTGAAGAACGATACGTTCAGTGAATGTCACCACTTTTTATTTAGTAAAGTTTCGTAACATCCTCCGGTCAATCAAGCCGTTTGAGTTGCCATTACTATGCTTTACAACTCAGAGACATTATCCAAGCCCTTGAAGTTTTATTTATCTACTATTCAGCTGTCTTTCCTGATTAACCATCGACCCTAAAGTGTGGTCCTAATTGGGGAAGGATATATTTGTGTCAGAGACAGACCATTCTAAGCTTCCGATGGTTCTGTGGGAAGCAATTGCCTTGTAGTTGGAGTTACAATAAAAGAACACGTTAGTTATTTCACTTTGGTGGTTGAAGAGGAAGTGACCAAGTCACATTGGGATACGCCAAAACGTGAGCTTTCACTTTTCTGTTAGGTTGGGCGAAGTGAAATGAGCCAAGCTATTATCGGATGAACTCACCGCAGAAAATGAACTGAGCCTTCTTGGGGAGATGACCCCAAGACGCATGAGGTCGTTTTCAAAACTAGGAGAACAAAAAGTAGGTCCATCGATCCAAGAATTATGGAATTGAACTTCTTTTTTCAAGATTTTGTTTAGGATTGAGTCGTTATGTTGTTATGGTGTTTACGGTATTCTTCGCAAGCGGTAGAGGCAGANCAAGACGCATGAGGTCGTTTTCAAAACTAGGAGAACAAAAAGTAGGTCCATCGATCCAAGAAGTATGGAATTGAACTTCTTTTTTCAAGATTTTGTTTAGGATTGAGTCGTTATGTTGTTATGGTGTTTACGGTATTCTTCGCAAGCGGTAGAGGCAGAACAATTAGACGTACAATGGGTTGCAGTTTTGGGCCAAATAAACTATCAGAAAGTGCTATTTAAAGGACGACACAATTGCACCAGACTGTTTTTTGACATCTAGATCTATTGCTCTTGTGGCTGGTTCTAGCGTGGCAGACGGGAGACTTTAACCTACATAAATCTAAAATGCATTGGCTAGATTTAGTAATGGTTGCACAAATGTATTTCATTCACGTACGAAAAATGTGCATAAAATAAAGAAGCACATTTGACCTGCCGATATCGCTTTTTGGCGGAATATTAATCTTCAAAAACTAATGCAAATTATATCTAAAGCAATATTTCAGCAATGTTTCAACATAAAAAGCTTTCTCCTAAAACTCAAAATGTTACAGACTGACACATTTTCTTAGTTTTTAGTGCATTTTGGACTATTTTCCCCCTTTCTCTTTTGCCCTAGAATAGAAGAAACGTTAGTTAGTTTTGTGATTCATACCCTGTCAGCAAGATAATCACTTAAAATATCATTTTCGGCTTCAAGATCAAGAAAATCTCCGACAAGTAGCTCCTCTTCTATATCTTTTGCAAAAAGAGTTCAACCAATCGATTTTTGTCGGGATAAAAAAATTGAATAAATGTTTCAAGTTGTTTAAAAGCGTTTTGCCCTTCAAATCCACGAGTTGTACAATGTGTCTTAAAAGACGGGACCGACGATGCATAATGACGTCTCAATTTATCCGTTCATATTATACATACCAATAGCAATCGCCGCTTGATGATCACTAAATACAAGTAGTATTGGTATATTTGATTGATTTAAGTATGGTACAAGTACTCGACAGAAGAATAATTTCAGTGACACTGCTACTTTTAGTGCGTTCAACTAAGATGCTTTATTGACCATTGCGATCAATCTTTAAAACAAATTGCATTAATTACTCGGAGCAAAAGTGATTTGAGATCTTCTATTATGTAATTCATTGGCTAACTTAGCTCTGAGAATTCGCCATATCCCTCAATCTTGTGCCAAACTAAAGCCAATCGGTTTAGGCGCCATGTAACAAACATGAATATTGGTTTCAACCAAAATGGATTGTTGTATCATGTTGTTTCTTTCAATTTCAGATATAAAGTGATTGTCTACTCTGCCACAAGTCGGACCCCGACCAAGTTGTCCAAGGCCTTGTGCTCCCTGCTGTTTATTTGGAGTGTCTCCATACTTTTGTCTTGTCCGTTGATCTTCGCGATGAGTCTGAAAGTCATAGAAATGCCAGAGCAACTTTTGCATATCGTCAAAGCGAGCAGTTTGGCTTACTGTGCCGAAGAATGGGGACAATACAAAAAGGGACGCTTGGTCTATTCCATTTTCTCATTGGGTAAGATAGCTATTCTCTTACTAACAAACTAAGAAGGGGTGAATGGATTCCTCGAAAATACGTCCAATGAGATGTTGGTTGGAATGGGGATAACGATAGCTATATTTGGACATTCGTCAGTGATTGAAGAATTGGTATGAGTACTGACCATGGTTCGAGGTTAATGCATGTTTTATTGTAAAGTTTGGATCTTCAGCATATTGTTGTAAATAGGTAATAGGTAAGTGAACCAGTTCTTATCCTTTGGGGCTCAAACGAATACGAGTGCGAAGCAGGTTTATCTGGTTTCATTTGAAACCAGCCTCTCTTGAACTATCTTTTTGCACAACGAATAGATAGTTTCTTCTTCAAGGGAACAATTCATTCCCAACTTTTCTGAGAAAGAAACCCGATAAGAGGGTTTTCATGTCTGTGAACGAGTATAAATGGATATATATCCGTTGGGCCAGTTCGAACAGAAAGCTCTGATGCAAAATAGGGAGATAAACTTTCCGCAGTTTTGGTTTCGTAAAATCTGTATAGCTTCCGCGAAAGAGCCAAATACAAGTGCGTTCAAGATTACTCGAAAATTGAATTCAATTACGAATCCACCTTTCTACTCGATATTCCATTTTTAGATTCCATGCCGACTCATTCGCTCGTAAAGCTTTTCATGCATGCGTCCTCCAAATTTCCAATCCGTCATTAAGCGATTTTTAAGGGAACAAACATTGATCTTCTTTATTTTAATTTTTTCAAATAATGTGAGCAGAGTTAGAGTAATGGAGGAATTATTTTTCGATAAATCATCAGTAGATCGAGTCAAATGTTTTGAAATTTTAGGGTAACAAAAAATAAACTGTAGGCTTGGATTACATCAATTGGGCACCCTTACGTTTGTCCCTTTTTTATCGCCAGCTACCGGTGCTTTTTTAAAATGTGACTGGAAATTTCAGTAGTGATTTTTTTTATCGAAAAAGGACGGTCCCTGAAAAAAAGATTTTGACCAATTCTAACGGGTTTTCAGCGAGAAAACGTAAACGCCGGATCCATTCATTCCCGTCCTTTGATCTTTGACGGGAGCCATTTAAACCATGAAAAGCAGAACTAGGAGGACATATCAGGGTATTTCCTTTTCCCTCAAAGCATGATATCACGGATCACAGGGCAAGAAGCCAATGAGGTTCAATCAAAGTGACCTTTCCAACGGAACTGGAAATCGATATCTGTCATATCAATCACGAGCTTGTCACAAGAAAATCGTGGCACGATCTTAACAACACGATTGGAAAAATGAGCTTTTTGTTAAAAAAAAGCCAAAAAAATATTGCACAGGGGTGCTTTTAGTTCGCTAGAAACATGATCAATGCAGCTGCAATAACCTAAGGATTTCACAAGCATTGAAAGAGTCCTCTGCAGTGAGGAGGATTCAAGACCCCTTGTTTCAACGAATACACGTACCATCAAGAGCTGTGGCCCAAACGCCAGATACTTGGGAGCAATATGCAACATCAATCCCTGAGGAGCACCAAATCAGACATTTAAAGGTTTCAAGTGGATGGCCTGCTCTCTTCAGCGACTTGACTCATTCTAGGGCCTGAACAAAAGTATCGAAGAGTCAGCCAATCCACCAAGAGGAAAATTCCAATGAGTTAATTTTTCCTAAGGTCCCTTTTTAACGATCCTACCTCGAAGTTAAGGCTTGGACGTTCTCCAGAATAAGCAACCGCTCAGCACCATAGTGAGTAAATTTTCCTATTGGGTTGCATCTATGGACGTTATGGCCCTATGGATCTATGACCCTTGGACGTTACGCGGTAGGAAAATATGCTCACTATGGTCCTGAGAGGATACTTCTTCTGGGTAAAGTCCAAGACTTAACTTCAAAGTAGGAGCATTAAAAAAAACATAGTTTCCTATTGGCCCTAACTCAGAGGAAAGACTTCTATAAAAACTCGCCTCTGGACTGTCAGGAACTGCAGGAACTGTTTTCATCAACATTTGTGACAGTGCTACTCGTAGTAGTGGAGGGAGTACAGGGCTACCCAGAAGAACGCCATATACTTTTGCAGCCTTTTGCCGGACACATGACGAACCTGGTCTTTTAGAAGATGAAGAGCAAAGCACCAGAAGCATCAGAAATTTCTCCCCTCCAAGTTTCACTTGTCTGGAAACAAGGAGAACCGCTCCTCCAAGAACTCTTCAGTCTCGCCCTCCATTTTTCTTCCCACCAGATTGGATGGGGTCTGCCATTTTCTTCATCCATAAGAAGGGGAGCAAGGACATTCCAGATATTCCAGACAATCAATGGACTATACCACTGAAGAACCCTTTCATGAAGATGATGTTCACCACGCTAGCTCCCCTCTTTATTGGATTGGCCAAGCAAAGTGATTAGCGATGGGATCAAATGAATGTTCAAAACTAAGGTTGCCAAGAAAACGTGAAAAGTAGAAGCTTCAGCCAATCTCTCCGTAGGGTAAAAAGTAGGTTTCAGCCTAAAAGCAACCCTGGTTTGACGTGAGGAAAATAAAAGCTACATTTTGAGGCTAACTTGAGGGTTTCCGTCATGCAACTAGTAATGTCTAAAGCTCGGAGAAATAAACTTGTTTTGCCGTCAAGCAACAAACCTAGAGATTTGATTGCGAGTAGTTGTCTGAAAACAAGAAACAAGTGAACGTGAAGAGTTGCTCTTATAAGGTAAACTAGTTTTGACAACCTTCTGGAATTTGGGCTCAAAGGCAAAACAAGTTATTTTTCAGACCTTTAGTAATGTCACATGCCACAGAAAATATTAATTGATAGCCCTAATCACAACCGTTCCTCGTGTTATTCATTTGATCCCATCAGAAATAGGGATTTCCTTCCCTTGTTGTTATTGAGCTTCAAAAGATTTGCTCTGATCAGGAACTGTCTCTTCTACTTCATTTCCATAAGCCGTCCAAAACTCTCTTCAACTAAATTATATCCAACCTACCCAAAGCCCTCATACACCAAGACCTTACCAACAACCAATCTCTGAAGCAATATCTTCAGTAAACAGAAGACCTGGTTCTCATGGCTGATTCAGCCGTGGGACTGCAAAATGCCATAAATACACTCAACGGTTATTGCCAAGGGAATGGCCTTCAAGTCAATACCATTGAGACAAAGTCCATGGTTTTCTTTCAATATTTTCTCCCTTCTACCTCCATCCAAATGGACAGCAGTTTAATGGATATAGTGAAAACTATTTGTGCCTTTTCTTTTCAACTACTGGCCATCTCAACTCCATAATAAACAAGGCTAGGGTCAGGACTGGATAAAACTGCAAGCAATTGACCTCCCTTCAAGAATATCTCTCCTCTGAAGGCTGTTCAGCTCTTCTGGACTTACCCCTCCCCAATATTCATCTATTTCCCTCACCTTTGGCTTCACAGCTCCACTCAATCTGGCCATGAGTCTGCCAATGTCACCTTCATCAAGTTCCTTGAGCAAGGCACTAGTATGTTCCGGTACGCCAATGATAGATGGAAGTATTTTATTTGCAAAACTATGTCAAAGTGTGTGCCTAAGTCAGCATCCAAAAGTGCTGGAAACCTTACCTTTCAGAAGGTGATGTCCAGTTGCAAGTTGTCCTTGACTTCACATTCCTATTAATCGTTGACTGTCAGGCACCCTTGTTCAACTCACCGCCAAAATCCATCATTAACGAAAGCTGATTAGGGGCCTACTCAATCTGGTTCATTGCCTACTTTGCAACAACCTATCCATCACCTCTTCCCACCTTTTTTTGATCTGCTTGCTCTTTTCACTTTTTCCATGTACACAGAACACATCAAAGTCAAAGAAACTATGATATCAGGTTTTAATCTACCGTAATATTCATAAATTTTGATTTGATTCTTTTTGCATATTGTTTATGCATGGTTACACCTGCTTAATATTTCTTTATATCATGCCTAATAATCGCAATAAAGAGAGCGCTTTACGCTGAATTGTTCTCTACGATGTACCAGATGATTTATGACAGTTTTTTAACTCAAGGGATCAATCAGTCAAAATAGGTTTAACAATGATTTTTTTACAATGGAAAAGATATGAATGAGCTAGAAATTAAGACTGAGGCAGGTTTACCGGGAACCTGATCTTCACCTCTGGCCTCCTTTTTTGACCGTTAGAATCCCTTAATTGACAGCTGAACTTGTCTTTGTTTCTTAATCCTGTGGCATTTACATTCTGCTCGTCCACAATTAAGCAATTCTTCGCAATCTTTGATGTAATGAAGACAAGTTGAACATTTGTCGGCATCATCAAGTGCTCTCTCTCAACCCATGCGATCTTTTAGCATTGGTTCAATCACTTATGTTATTCAGAATCCATCTCTCCCTTGTTCTATGATTCGTGCGATACTTTTGGACACCCCTGTATTCTAACTCCATTGTGCACAAACACCCCGCCCTTTGCGGTCAATGTCTCGGTTGCAGGTCTAGTTAAGACGCAAAGAACAAAATCAGGCAATGCACTTAGCCAGTAGGCCTCTCCAGGCAATTCTAATCTGGTGCTCTGTTTGTTTTCAGTCGTCCAATTCATCCTCCCGTTGACATTGATCAGTTTCGCCCACAGTTCCATTAAGAAGAAGCTTCGAAAGCTTCCCTCGTGGCAAAAGGGAGCGCAGCAAAGTACGCGACACCGCAATACCTCCGTCACCGTTTTGGCCGCCACTAAAGAAGGTCGTGGGAAGGAAGGGGTGGTTGGGGGAGGTGTAGGTGGTGCTCGAAGGGTCGAGACTAGCGAGAATGAGACACTCCTCGTGGTGCCTGCGTCACAGTTGGTCCCTAATGAGGGGAAGACCCTGTCGCCCAAGGGCTCGAAAGTGAGGCTCAGCATGGGCGTCAAGCGATGCTCACTGAAAGATCCTCCTCCTGGTCAGAGCAATGGCAACGGGTCTCCCACGGAGCAAATGGATGAGATGACCCGGATCCAGAACACTCGATTACAGGAGAAAATTAAGAAACAGGCCCGGACACATTCGTTGCTGGTGTCCATTGTGATTGTCTTCGCCCTCTCGTGGTTCCCACTCAATATGCTCAACATCATCCTTGACATTCATAACATCTTCCAGGTACGTGGTGGCAGTCCAAAATGGCTAATTAAGTTGAGGTTGAAAATTGAGGACGTGTTGAATTTACTAATGATCTGGCTCGACGAAAATAGGTTCAAGTTGTCGTGGTAGGCTAGGTGTCCTACTCAAGATCATACAGCATAGAACAAAAACAACAAGAATGTCTCCTTATGCAGTAGTTTTGGTGAATGAGCTAATGAATATAGATTGTTAATTATCAGATCCTAGTCATTTTGAAAGCAGGAATTTTAGCCAAAAAATACTGCTAATAATAGGCCTAAAAGATCAAAGGAAATAGCCGGGTGCAAAAATGGATAAGTATGAAAACGCAAATTTTGAAAACAAAAACAAAACAAAGGGTATGAAATCAGTTACTTGGAAGAGACTGTAAGTGAAGTAAAGTATGAATTATGTTCAGTTGTAGGGATAACACTAGTTATAAATGCACTAAACCGTTTTGCCTTTTCTCGGGTTTTTAATCACAAGGATATTCATTTTCCATTCTTCGATAGCATTTTTGATTGTGTCAAGCTTTGCTTGACAGAGAAAGATAGGCCCAGAAAAGAGCGTTTTTTAATATGTGGGATTTTTCAATACAGAGAGTAACTAAATTCTGTATTGCGACAAGTTTGTCATTGAACTATTGGTAGGTTTACAGGTATACATGATGACATTTGTTCCCTACTACGTTTTCTTCTCTATTGAAGTTTTGGGCTATGTGTGTTATTTAGGCCCATGAATGATATGATTTGATTTGTCAATTTAGAAATGTCATTCACTTCAGCAGAAGCATCCAAAAACTGCTCATGAAAAGTTCTTTGTCAAACAAGGTTTAGATCAAAATAATAGGTCTAGGTTTTAGGAGTTAATTTGCCATTTTTTAATTCAATATTGAAGAGCCAATACGTTCATTTTAACTTTCTTTGTTTTTACAATCGATTTGACTTATTGCATATGTCTGTGGGAAATCTCAAGTTCTTATTTTATTGCAAAGTATAAAGTCAAATAAAATATAAATTGGACATATGCAATTTCCATTCTCCACGGTAATGCTCCCGAAATGCTACTCTTGTTAAAAGTATATTTTGCACTTTTCAGAAAGAAGCAAAAACCATCTGACGACAACATCAAAACACTATTAATGCATGTGTAGACTCTTGGTTATTCTACTTTATGCATTGCCCGTGATGAGGATAAGACTTATCTCCGTTCTCAAAGACAGCACTTTTCTCTCCTAATTGAGTCCTTTTCCAGGCTCTGTAGATTCATTTTTTGATACGACAAAAATCGACACAAACTCCAAAAGACATCTACCATATGTCATATTCAAAAGCCCTAGTCTCAGCGTTTTTATATGGCAGACATTCTCATTCCCTGCAGATCTCGTCCAGCCTGGCCAATGAACGGGTGCATGAAAGGAAAGTGGATTGATCTCAAGCAGTGGAGTTGAACCATTCCCAAAGATTGCAAAGCTCGTGTTTCAGTTTACTTTTATTTTTCAAAATTGAGACGTTTTAGCATCCTCCAATCTGCCTTATGAACCATTCCAGTTGTCTCTGGGGAATTGCGCCCAAGGAGCTTCCATTCATTCTTACAAGCTCTCTTTTCAAAAAGGCACCAGCCATTCGTCCATGGTATGAGACTTGTTTCATTGGCATTCTGTTGCAAACTTGTTACGTTGCTTCTAGTCCACAGAGCAGAATGTTCCTAATCTTGTGTGGTTCCCAAGTGATGCACTTTGATCTTTACAGTGAGATATAAATTTAGCCTCTTTTTCGATTACTCGTGGCTTGGTACGAATTGAGTCTGAAAAGCGATTTTTGGGATTGTGCTTTACGAATATATTTCGGTTGCTTTCTAATCCAAAGCTGATCAGTGGTCACGTTTGGATTGAAGAATTGAGCTGAATTTGAAAATCCCAGTAATTTCTACTGAGCCGAGTTATTGTCTCATTGACAACAAGCTGACTCATAATGAAATGTGCTGACTTAACAAACACAGGGAGTTGGAACAATTTAGAGGCAAGTTGCTTTTTTGATTGGATCCATCCCAAAAAGTTGCCGATTCTCCATCCACAAATTTGTACTTTGCAAACCTAAATTCGAGAAAGAGGTCGACAATGGGGTTTGCCCTGAAATCTGATCGCTCCTTTCAATTGCGGTCAAAATGCGATTGAATTCGAATCACTTTCGTTTCTATTGTACCTTTTAATCTGAGCATTTGATACTCCATTTAGAACCTTTGTTGGAATTTAAATGAAATATTTGGTGCTTTTTTTAGAACGGGAACACATCTTAGATTAGTTCTTTGTGAATAACGAAAGGGTTGACCTTTTCACTAGGCCTCCTAATTCCTAATTTTGGGAATGAGCAAAATTGTTCTCAATGAATTTGGGTTGTAGCAACTAAAACTAATTAACGCTGTCAGGTTGATAAGCTCTCCTATTTGAATTTATTGACTGCATCTTTGAACGTGTTGTCTTAAAATGGGCACAATTAAAAGGGACTGAACTATGAAGTTGGATGGAAATCATATGAATTGATTCAAAACGAGTTGGTAAGGTTCTGTTATTCCAAAATTCACTAACTGCTTCAAATATTTGATATTGCTCATTAAAAACAACATGTGCCATTCTGAAGAGGAAAGTTTTCGACAGGGATCCCTAAGGTACGAAGAACCAGGGTGAAGGGATTCCCACTAATCCTTGGACTAGTCTAGCTAGTGAAAACTTTTAATCTCCGTCATAGATAGATAGTAAGAACTCTCAAATTAAGAAGAACAATCAAGTTCCACTTGTTCAAATCCTCTTAACTTGATAAAACATTGCACTTTCTACATCAGCAAACAAAATTCGAAAAAATGGTCACCCTGACCAGCAAATGAAAACAATCTTGAGCAAGCCTTGTTCCTGAACTGAAAACTTACAAGTTTCGCATGACATCGAATATTGTTAAAGCTGTCGAATTTCTATTTCAGACCGAGGAGTTGAGTCGGATCTGTTTCGCTCTTTGTCATTTGATTGGCATGTCTTCTGCCTTCTCAAATCCCATCCTGTACGGGTGGTTCAACGAAGCATTCAAGGAGGAATTCCAGAGCATTGCAGGGTAAGATGAAGGCCGGAAAAGAACGAAATGCATTAGAAGTCACCACTCGACCAGGGCTTTTTCTCACTGTCCGTTTTAATTTGAACAACAAAGAGAAGGCCGACACGAGAATCCATGATATACAAAGAGCAACATACTGCTGAAAAACATATTTGGTAATGGACTCAGCTTTGACACGAGAATCCATGATATACAAAGAGCAACATACTGCTGAAAAACATATTTGGTAATGGACTCAGCTTTTNAACGAGATGAGTTCAGGAAACCTGTGTGCCGAGATGATACAACTCAAATTAAATTCCTACAAAACCTTCTGACTTGGATTGAAGAATGGGAAAAAATGCCAACGAAGAAGAAACTATCAAGGGAGACATTTTTTGCCCTGAAATTTACACTGAGGGGTATAATCAAGCTTTGCAAATATTTGATTGTCACAACAGATTTGTCGTACATTCTCTTGGGAAAATTCAATAGTGATCCAATTGAAAGACGCTTTGGAAATTATCGGCAGCTTTCTGGTGCAAATTTTTTTGTATCTGTATTTTTTGTATATTCTTGAGAGTGAAAAGAAAATTCGAATTCGTTCTCTCATTAAATTTGATAAACTCGACGCTCAAGATCTCCGTAACCTTTGTAAGGACAAGAATGAAGCTACGAAAAAACGAGTGGAAGAGGAATGAGAGCTACTAGTTTCTCTTCTCAATGACCCTGAGTCCGATGAAGCCATGGACCTGTTTGACTTAGAGGATAGATTTGCGATTGTCTTTTATTGCGCTGGATCAATTGCGAGAAGCATTCTCCTACGAAACAAGTGCGAAAAATGCAAATTTCTGCTCCTCGACGACAAGAAATATTCAACCGGAGAACAGGCAACAAATTTGGATGACTTTCCAAGTGCAACTAAGGAATTGAAACAAAATGATCAATTCTTAAGTTTGAATGACCGAGGGGGCATGCTTCGACCTTCTCAAGTGGTTTACGCCACCTCTCTGTTTGCATTGAAGCTTCGAGAAGAAATCTTTCAAGATGAAGACTTACGCAAGATTGTGATGTCTTCAGCAGATCCAAGAGCATTGTTTGTGTCTTGTTGGAAGAAGCGTGTCGAAAGTTCATGTCACTTGTTTCAGGCTTTAAATCAGCATTGTGATGATGGACATTCCTTTCATAAGTTTGTGCCAGATATTGGGGAAAAATGCTTCAATCTAGCTTCTAAAAACCTTGCCAACAACATCAACAACAATGTTCATCAGAGTAGAAAGCGTGGAGGGGATTCCGTCCCATCTTCAAAAGCTAGAAAAATTAGTAAACTGTCAGGACATCAGAAATAAGTCATGTAATATATAATATATTAAAGAGAATCGAAACATTTTTAAATTACTCAAGAAGTGCGTACAAAAGCAATATAGTACATTTCATTGTTGGCCTTAGTTGGCGGTGCTCAATTTAGCGTGGCGTTTCCTTGATAGAGAGTCCCTGNTGACACGAGAATCCATGATATACAAAGAGCAACATACTGCTGAAAAACATATTTGGTAATGGACTCAGCTTTTACAAACATGGCCAAGCGTTCAAACTTGATAATACAATCAAGCACACTTCAAACATTTGAATCTAAATTTCACGAAGTTCACACTTAGGGCTCAAAACAGTCAAAAGGTTGTTGCTACACAGTGTTGATTTGTAGTGATTTGACTTGAAGTGTGTCCAATGGGCTCAATCATGTCTGATAAGCATCACATGATATCCAAACATTTGTTCTCCTTGGTTGGGATCGGATTTTTCAAGAAGTATTATATGCCAAGTGAGAACACAAAGGTCAAGCTGATGAAGACCAAAAAACATAAATGTCAATACCATTATAATGCGCTGCATGAGTTTAATGGAATTCCCCTTTTAGCAAGAAATAGTTGGGAATTTCAATAAATTCTCTCAAAGTTCCTCTTCTCATTAATTTGGTATAATAGACTCAAGTTTTGGAAATTTATGAAAGAGAAGTGGTGAAACTCTCTGTTTGCAACAGTATTCATCTAGAAGTGTCAAGGATTGTGAGGCAGTTGTGTTAAAAAATTTCAATGTTGCAAAACCACAACCAAATCAAGATTTACGGGTTGGGAATTTGTACAAATGTTGGTATTGCCCATAGATATCTTCATATATCGATCAAAGGCACTGCAATTGCTTGTTTTCGTCTCAGCTGTTGCTGGTGGGCAAAATGTTTCATTCGTAGTCAAGCTACCTAGGGACAACTATGGTACAAATTTGAATCGTTGACAGCTCGTCCAAATTAAGAGTAGAAACCACTAATACGACTCCTTGTCAAGCAATTACTATCATCTAGCACGCTTCATAAACGGGTTTGAGTAAGTTGTCTGACCACATTTTTAAGAACGAAATTTTGAAGGGGTTAAAATGGGGCTCAAGTTAAAGTTTTCATCCATGTGGTGGAAACACTTAACTGAAAGGCAAGGAACAAGCCTGGGTTGAGGCTGACCTCCAGAGGTGTCGGAATTACCTTGATTACGCAAAGGTGCAAACATATTGCCCACATTCAAGCACATTGTTGAGAAATTGAAAAGAAATTCCGAATGCCTCATCATTGTGTTGCAATTTTGGATACATTTTTTAACGCTTTCAACATGCGATGCTAAACAAGGACAATCAATAGAGTACGTGATTTGTTCTACAAATGTCTGAATCTTTTTTTGACATGTTACGTGTATTATGCCCCAAAAAGCATGTTTTCATTATTCTACCGCTCTTTCTACCTGTATATTTGTAAGATTCAAAAGAAATTAAGATTAAAGAGGAATAACAAACGTTTCATGAGAATATTTCAACTTGCCCAAAGCAAGATTTCACGAAATATCCTTGTCCTTTTTCCACCAGCGTCAGCTGACCTGAAAACATGCTCATGCGGTGGGCCTCCTGTTTAGCTAGAGCATTCTAGTTATGGTTTTCTATGGCATTGTCCAGGGACTCTCTATCAAGGAAATGCCAATTTTATGGAATCACGCAACCGTTCCCGCGATCTGAGGCCAGATTTCAAACTGAATGGAAGTAAACAAAGGGTCGGTTCGTCCAACGGGATTTGAACGTGGGTTGAGCCATCCCATTTCGAATCTTTGGATCCTGCGAAGTCAGGAATTAGGATCGCTTATAAACGAGCCGTGCTTAGGCCGTCATCGTCATGGTCAACAAGTGCGCCGCTGTTGGATGTCGTAGTGGATATGCGCTCAAGAAGGCTGAGAGCCTGGCGAGCCCCACTACAGACCCACCCGCAGACCAGGAATCGAGGTATCCGCCATCGAGCATCAGCTTTCACAGTTTTCCAAAAGATGAGATTCTACGCAATAAGTGGATTCGGGCTTTGTCCAGAGAGCACTAGTCTCCAAGTGATTGTTCAAGAGTTTGTTCTAGGCATTTTCTTGAGAGAGATTTTGAGACCGAACGCTCTGACCAAGACCAATGGCGAGTGAAAAAACTGACCCAAAAGAACCGGGGCCAATTGCAATTACGCCGATTAAAACCCGAGATCGCGCCCAGCATTTTTCCCGAGTGTCCCTCGTACATGAGCCAGAGGGTGCCCCCTCCACGGCCACGAGCTACTCCCCCATCCACGGTCAGTCATCGTTTTCATCGTCAACAGGAGGCGCAAGACAAACTTGAAGCGGATTATTTCGAACGCCAACGCATCACAAATCTCGGGGATTTGCACGTTAAAATGAAACAAGAGATCATCTCAGATGATTACTTGATCGTCAGTTACGACCCTGGTAATTTGGTATTCATGTCACTGGTTATTGATGATCCAGACCGAGGACCGTGGATTCGAAAGAGTTGCCACATCAGACAAGACCTTTCCTTCACCCTTTATTGCCTCGGCACGTTGGTTTCTAAAACAGAAGTTCAGCACCTTTTATCAAGTTCGGGCAAGTTTGCGATGGTGGATGAAGTTCTGAACGTCTTGGTCTGTTTGAACAATTTTGCAGAGTCAAAATCGCGCAAGACATTAACTGTTTTGGAACATGTTGAAAAACTCAAGGCTTTGGGTGAAGATGATTCCGTGGTTTCTAAAGAAGGCTTCAATTTTGCCCTTGACCAACTCCAGCTTTCTGTCAAGCAGCCTCGCCAACGGCGATATTCTCCAGCATTCTTGGCTGCATCAATGCTTTGGCAAAACACAAGTCCCGCTCTGTATCGGCTTCTCTGCCAGGACCTTTGTCTGCCATCTGTTCGGTAAATATTCAAAGTGGAAATACCTTAGAACTTATCAAAGTAAACAGCCTACCTTTGAATTTTCAGAAACCTGCAAAGATTTGGTCAGAACCTTTCCGTCGAAGTTGGATTGCCTCCATCAACCAAAGAATATCTACAAAGACGAATTGAGCCACTGGAGC
This sequence comes from Tigriopus californicus, assembly GCF_007210705.1. Lineage (NCBI taxonomy): Eukaryota > Metazoa > Arthropoda > Copepoda > Harpacticoida > Harpacticidae > Tigriopus > Tigriopus californicus. The sequence goes on along the minus strand of NC_081445.1, from coordinate 12,528,482 downwards.
CACGTGAAAGAATCGTGAATCTCTTGTTTGACGAAGTTTACAGTGCGAAGAAATGTGAATATGCGAATGGTCGATTTTATGGTCTCGATGAGGATCAGGATGCATCAAAGACGGTTTTGTGCTTCATGATCACAGGAGGTGCTGGATCTTTCTTTGATATTGTGTGCATGGTGCCACTGACACGAATCAACAATGAAGTGATTAATGGTTGGTGGTGGAAAGTCGTGGAGTCTCTAACAATGATTGGTTTCCGGATTGTAACATCCATTTCTGATGGACACTCAGCCAACAGAAAGTTTGTCACTGACAACCTACAGTGTAGAAATGGGAAGAGCCACATCGAAAACCCATTTGCTGCACCTCCTTTTAATCGCATTCATCCCTTGTTTGACACCATTCACCTCATGAAGGGGTTGTATACTAATCTTCTAAACAAAGGCGAGTTTGAGTGTCCGCCATTTGAAGATCAGGTAGTTCGGCCACGTTTGAGCCACTTTCGGAGTTTGTATGAAGAAGAGACTTGTGCTGCAATCCGGTATGCCCCAAAACTCAATCACAAAGTTATTGCACCGATGCCCATTGAACGGTGTAACGTGGACTTGTCTGTCAGATTTTATCACGAATCAACAGCTGCAGCATTGCGGCATTATTCAAATGAAAGTGAAACGAGGAAAGAATGGAATGAAACTGCTGCATTTGTTGATATCGTCAACCGGTACTTTAAGACTATAAATGTGAAGACCACAACTTTTGCTGGACGAAAACGAGATGAGTTCAGGAAACCTGTGTGCCGAGATGATACAACTCAAATTAAATTCCTACAAAACCTTCTGACTTGGATTGAAGAATGGGAAAAAATGCCAACGAAGAAGAAACTATCAAGGGAGACATTTTTTGCCCTGAAATTTACACTGAGGGGTATAATCAAGCTTTGCAAATATTTGCTTGTCACAACAGATTTGTCGTACATTCTCTTGGGAAAATTCAATAGTGATCCAATTGAAAGACGCTTTGGAAATTATCGGCAGCTTTCTGGTGCAAATTTTTTTGTATCTCTGAAACAAATTCTTGAGAGTGAAAAGAAAATTCGAATTCGTTCTCTCATTAAATTTGATAAACTCGACGCTCAAGATCTCCGTAACCTTTGTAAGGACAAGAATGAAGCTACGAAAAAACGAGTGGAAGAGGAATGCGAGCTACTAGTTTCTCTTCTCAATGACCCTGAGTCCGATGAAGCCATGGACCTGTTTGACTTAGAGGATAGATTTGCGATTGTCTTTTATTGCGCTGGATCAATTGCGAGAAGCATTCTCCTACGAAACAAGTGCGAAAAATGCAAATTTCTGCTCCTCGACGACAAGAAATATTCAACCGGGGAACAGGCAACAAATTTGGATGACTTTCCTAGTGCAACTAAGGAATTGAAACAAAATGATCAATTCTTAAGTTTGAATGACCGAGGGGGCTTGCTTCGACCTTCTCAAGTGGTTTACGCCACCTCTCTGTTTGCATTGAAGCTTCGAGAAGAAATCTTTCAAGATGAAGACTTACGCAAGATTGTGATGTCTTCAGCAGATCCAAGAGCATTGTTTGTGTCTTGTTGGAAGAAGCGTGTCGAAAGTTCATGTCACTTGTTTCAGGCTTTAAATCAGCATTGTGATGATGGACATTCCTTTCATAAGTTTGTGCCAGATATTGGGGAAAAATGCTTCAATCTAGCTTCTAAAAACCTTGCCACCAACATCAACAACAATGTTCATCAGAGTAGAAAGCGTGGAGGGGATTCCGTCCCATCTTCAAAAGCTAGAAAAATTAGTAAACTGTCAGGACATCAGAAATAAGTCATGTAATATATGATATATTAAAGAGCATCGAAACATTTTTAAATTACTCAAGAAGTGCGTACAAAAGCAATATAGTACATTTCATTGTTGGCCTTAGTTGGCGGTGCTCAATTTAGCGTGGCGTTTCCTTGATAGAGAGTCCCTGCATTGTCTTTGAATGGAAGTTATCTGTGCCTTGCCTGTTGCCATGTACATTCATGCGCCAACAAAATGCAGAAACCCATTCTGGCTTTGATCAATCTCATTTATTGCAACTTCCCTCAAAAAGTTCAAATGCCAATAGAAATCCCTAAAGAGTACACATGATTCAAGAGGTCATAAATCTAAACTTCAAACGTGGTCTCCCAAATGCTGAAGCAAGACCCAAAACGTACATTAAGATCCAAGTTCAATTTCAAAAAGCATCTGATGTGAGCAAAAACATTTTCCAATTGTTCAAGAATGCAATTGTTGGAACAAAATTGTTCACGGAAGAGTCAAATTGACGATCTTTGAAGATATTTTACATAATGCACTCTTTAATAACATTCAATAAATGGTCACCCTAAGATTAGAACGGAAAATAAACACACGGTTAAAGCTCATACTCAAACTTGTTCGATGTAATTGTGATGATCAAGTTTGAAAACTATTTGAACACCTCCATTCAAACAAGGGAAGAAATTTTGTCCTGAATTTGTGGCCAAACTTCTTCAAGGAAGCGAGGTAACATTTCACTATCGACAAGACACGACATGTCTTCAGGGATATATAGAACGCCCACATTTGTATTCTCATCTCTTTGGACGCTCCAAATTTCAACCATCTAAAACATTCCTTGGTCTTCAAACCAAGAACCAATGAGCTGCACTATCCCCAATGTGTTTTCAAAGGGGGCTTTGAAAGTCTGAAAGTCTGACCCGATGACCCTTAGGAAAAGAGGATTTAGTGTCTTTGGTTCGGGACCAAAGTCCAAAGGCACCAAGGCAAGGCAAGGCACCAAAAAGGACCTGACGAGGTCAAAGTGAGAAATTCGTCATCTCACTTCCTGCTCAAACGCTGGGATTGCCGGACACTTTTTTATGGAATGAATGTTACTTATTCGTGAAGAAAAAAAATGGACCTTGATGTAAGAAATTGCTCTGGGAAAGGGAACAAGATCAAACAAATGGAGGCAATGGCGAGGGATTTCAGGGAAGTAAACCCTACCTATGGATTAAATTTTGAAGACTTACATGAAAGGGAAAGCCCTGAAATGAATCATGTCTCGTAAGTCTATTGAGTATTCGCTTGCAAAATTATGCAAAGGAAACGGATGTGAAACGTGTAGATTTAGCATCAAATTGGAACCTTGGGGAAAACACTCAAATCGAACTTGGCTTCTAATGTTCTGACGAAAAAGAAAGGAAATCCTATACATCAATCGTACTTTACACCTAATGATACCTAAGCCAAGGAACCCTTTTTGGGGAGTATGGGATATGACGATTGGCGAAAGTAGATCGATTTCTGTCGAAAACATTTTGGCCCTAAGAAAAAATCCAGGTACGTTATTATACACGGCTTGAAAACATGATGTTACATAACTTTATTTAATTTTGAGCTACCTGACATTATTTGGATATATCAAAGACTTTTACGCGATGCAAAATCTTAACATTCAGCTGATTTCAATTGTGATCAAAAATATGCATTTTAAGAGTTGCTGATTCTGGTTTAACTCGGCTCGTGTCCACTCCTCTAGTTTAAGGTCTCCTTGTCCGAGTAAGGGCTAATCAAACGAGTGTAGGATCACATTGCTCGTAAAAAAGACAGGGTTTTCGAGATTAACCTGGCAATTTTCATGTGTTTGTCTATTGTTTGTTTAATTATTCAAATGTACGTACGTATAGGCCATGTTAATTAAAGGAAATTCAAGAAAAATCTAGTGCAGCAACCCTGATTTTGAGGAAGAAGAAATAAGACAAACATTACAACCAACTGCATCAGGTATAGACTGAATTTGTCATTTAATTCAATTTGCTGGCGTGCTGAAGCACACAGTATTCTGATATTGAACCTATATATGAATACAGTGACAGAACTGCATAAAAAAATGACATTTTTTTGAGTTTTGTAGCGCAACTCACTCAATAGTTGAAAATTCAATTGGAATGAGAGCGAGTGTGATTGCAAGTTGGCTACAATGTTTGTCTAATTTCTCTTTCCTAAAAGTGCTCGAAATCAGTGCTGCTCACCAGACCCGTTTATAATAACCTGCAATGACACAATTAAACCAGAATATGTGATTTGAAATGTGGAATAGTTTTATCAATCAGGAAATAATCAATGCCATACTTGACTGAAATACTAAATACCCTCTTATATGGCACTAACTGACCGAGAGGCACAGATTTAGAAACAACGTTTCGCCTTTGCCATGCATCATCTGATTTTTGCTTTCTCAAGGCCACCATTACCCGGAAAATGTTAGCCTTAAAAACACAATTCCTAAGGGTATTGAGACTATCAAGATTCCGAATGGTTTTCCGAATCAGCCCTTACGCCTTGTATTGGGGCCTTTCTCATCTTATCCTTAATACTTGACGTCATTCCTGACTAAGATCAATCCTTGACTTTCTACCATCTCGAAAACTTCTGCAGAGCTTCCATATTGTGTGTTACCTTTAAAACTTATGTTTTGGCGCCATGAAATTGGGCATGAATGCAAGTCCAGTGGTTGAGAACGAATGAGCAAATAGTTTCTGTACCCATTGCATAGTGTCACATAGAGAGCAGAATACAAATTTGCCTCATGGGCCAGACTCGGAATTTTTATGCGGTCTTCTTCCTCACGGGTCACTACTCCCTCCTTCAGATGAACTCTTGGAAGGCTCTCTAGGGGGAAACTTTTCAGCGGCCGCTCAACTTCGCCCGAGGCACCTTTCTCATTCAAAAATATTAGTGATGGCATGTAATTGAATATTCGATTGGCTACATCGTGAACACCTCGCAAATTTGGATGTGTTGCTCTGGATGCAAGATGATGAAAAATCAAGACTTATTAATGATATTATAATATTGGGATGATTACGATGAAGAAAGAGGATAGTGTCATTCCAGCTTTGTGCTTTTGACCTATTCAACCTTGTTCATCTGTTACTCCTAATCATGATTTCTTAAAAGTGTGGCGAATGTTTTCCCCCTCTGTGTTGTTGTTGTTTTAAATAGGGCCCCTCTCCAACGCAAAGTCTGTCAGATGGCCGAAACTAAAATTAACTTCTTGAGGGGTGCGCAAACGAAGAAATGTGATCAACCCACTATGACAAGTCCATCGATAAAAAATCTAAATATAATAAAAACAAACTGAACATTTTGGAACAGTCGGCCCTCTGGCGGGCGTAAATCGATTTTTTTAATTTCACCACTAAGTGAGGCCCAAGACAAAAATAGTTCAAAACAATAACAAAGTGAAAAATAATAAGTTAAGTAAAATGAACATATTTCTCGCCTTAAACTGCTGGAATTCCAATCCCAGTAGCGGTAAGGACTTCCGCAAAAAAGGGAAAAGAATGATCTAATTTTGGCTCTACATTCATATTTTGATTATAGGATCTTTTCTCTGATCTGATTTCAAGACTTAGAGAACAGAATTAGTCACAATGAGGTCAAAATTTGGGCCAAAGCATTCAGTGTTACACTTTCCGGTGCCAAATAAGTGCTATCGGCTTTAAGAGTACGGACAAAGATAACATAGCCCTTTATAACTGACCTAAAGGCGCAAGTAGCTAGTGTATTGTATGATTGTGAGTTGATTCTTCAGTAATCGCATTTGGTGCCCTCTATCTTGTTAAGGGTTTGATGTTCTTCTCTTTTAGTATACAATATACTTAGCCTTGCCCATGACCGACGATTCTACATATCATGAAATAAATCATTGAAAAGAATGATACCAGCTAGGGAGTAAATGACATGGAATAAGAACTTCATACTCTAATAAGGAGTGCCTACACCCAAAAATACAAATGACCTCCCAATACCAGGCTGTGAATCAACAAACAGCTGTTACTTAAAGTACCTGTTGTAGTGCTTGGATACAAGTCCGGCTCGTACGAGTCTATTGGTATTGCATTTTTTGTCGAATTCGCCGAATCTGATTAAGATTCAAAGCCTTTTCTAATTCAAGCCCACCCAAAAGCCAAATTTGATTTTTTTGCAAAACTATGTTGGGCTTATGCAATAACCTTTCAAGGGCTCGCATGTTACATGGTCAATTCCGGATGTTGTTCGGTCCGGTTAAAAAAAAAACAGGAAAAAAATTAATATTCGTTACTGCAAGACCGAACTCAAGTCCGCCCAATTTCTCCACATTGGAGTCATGCACTCGAGTTTACTTGAACTCAAGTCCGGACTCGCCCCAACACTAGTCCATAGGCTGACAGCTGAAATAAGTCAGAAACATGTTCAGACATCACAGGAAACAAATGTGACGTCACCAAGCGTGGAAAAAGGAGTGAGAGCATCCAATTCTAAGCGGAAGAAGTGCAAATTGAAATGTTAGATATTCGTATTGTTAGCCAATTCAGGACTTCAAGAAGATGTTTGCTTGATAAGGGTTACACGTGTGTCTGAAGAAGGCAAGCAGGGTCGTGATCCATTTAATTTCTTGGCAATCGCTATGCAGATCCTTACATGGAAATTGGTTCGACTTTGCTCAAGTTGTGGTATGTTTTAACGCTCGAGCACTTTTTCTTGGGCTTCTGTCTAGCCACAGGAATGAAATGAGGTGGCTGGGATTCCGCTATAAAATGTCTCCCACTCATTCGAAGGTGAGGTTTTGCTGAAAGCTCAGTCTGGAAGAGCGCTCGTGCATTCAATGGTTTGAAAATGTATGGTCGGCTTAATGGCTTCCCATAAAAATTCCTTTCCCCAAGGACTTTGAGGAAACAAATGGAACCTTTCTGAACTTTGGGCAGGATTATTAGTTTCCGATCCCATTAGGTCTCATTCCACATGGTAATATGGCTCCGAAACATGATCCTCATTATCATTTCTTATTTGTTTTGAGATGCGTCCAGTTTAAACGAGTCGCTATCGGAATGAATGGAGCAAGTTGAACCGTGTTTAACGTTGTTCCAATAAATGAATGTTCAGGAAGCAACGCATAAATTTGCATACCATTCAAAAGCTAAGTCCTTCGGTTATGTAAATGAAATGCGGGACCCATGTAGAAAGAATAAGAGTCCCAAGTGTCCACATCGACCGAATATAAATTTTTGACTGGATATGGTAGCCCTCAGAGCGCTCTACATTAAGGTGCAAGTAATATGGTTTTTGGGATAAAAGGATGTGCAATAGCGTTGAGTATTTTGAGTTTGAACATGAATGTGTAGTGACTCACTTCAGATACGATTTTTTTCAATATTCTTCTCGGTATTTTTAATGCCGATACTAGGGAATGAGTTTCCCGCAAGTCATCATTGATACACAATGCGTTCGAATTTGCCGCTCTAGGGCAACCCTTGAACTAGAGGGCTAGCCCTCTATCTTGAACTAAAGGCTGGTCTGGGATTGTTGATAAAAACGATCTAAATGCCGTTAATAACTTAACAATGGATCATCTAGTAAAAGAGAGATGGTTGTAGCGCACTTGACTAAAGCGTGACCGAGTTGAACTCGGGTTCATGGGTTCGTTCCCAAGAAATTTTGGCTTCTGTTCGCAGTCCACATCTCTAGATGTCCGTAGTGTATCCAATGAGACTTGATTTTCGCAATAAAGAGTTATTATCTAGAAAACAGTATGGGTATAGTATGGGAAAAAAACATGATTTTCTGAACATTGAATCATTGCAACATTTTCCCCAATTTTTTGAATCAGTTTTTATGATCTTTTCAATCCTAATATAAGATAAACATGTATTTCCAAAATAATCACAAAATCTGAAAACCTCGTCGATTCAAATGAATAAAGGATCAGAACTATCATGCATTCGCGTGATTTTTGTACAAAATAACTCCTTTACATTACGATATCTAAAACCTTTCGTCCCATAATTCTCAAAGACAGACAATCCGTGTCACACAGAGTTTCAAGAAATCTTAATGAAATTTGACAGCAAAGAACCCTCGTTCTTCTGAACGTGAGTTCCTAATCTGGGCTAACTTTTGAGACCGAAAAGATCATCCCTTAGGCCTTTGTTATCCCCGGAGCGAGAAAGTCCATGTTTTCAAATTATTTTTCCTTTAGATTTTTCCGTGACGTCACTCAAATGTCCTGTACAAATGTAGACGCCAACCCCCCCAAAACCGCTCAATTTCGTCTTTAAACAGTGATGCCAATTTCATGCCATATTCTAACTTTAATTTCCACGGGAGAAAAAAAGACAGGTGCAAACCCTTTGAGTGCCCAACAGGAATTTATGTTCGTTTCAAAAAGACTTCCAAAGCAAAGAGGGACAGGAGACATTAAAAGTCCAAGCACGTTTTTCCACGTGTTTGCCTCAAATAAATTGACCGTTCTGTTTGATTGTCGACAGTCTTGGTGTGAGTGCAGGTTGAGATTATGGCGCAGAGATACTTTTCAAGTATGCTTGCATAAAGAAAGAAAGTAAATATTGGCAAATTTGGATAATTTCAGGCATGATATATTCATGTTTAGTTTGGCAAGAGAACCCAGGCTGTTCTTTTTCTCTGATTTTCTGCATACGTTCAGATGGATTTTTTATTGTGAACGAAAAGTTGAGCGCCAAATTTCCACTGGCATGCTCTCAACATCCAAAAATAGAAATGGCAAAATCCGTAAGGTCACGTCAAGCAATCTTTCTTTGATGACGGACACATTGGTCTGTTTTAAGCTTACCATAATCTAAATAGCATTTACGTGTATGCATTGATGGTAAGTAAGAAGCTTGGTAAACATGGCCCACATTCCAATGATTAAGACAAAATAAGAAACTGCGAGAGAACATGATGAAGAAAGGAAGATGAAATGAGCTCTTTGGGGGATGATATAACCTCCTTAAAACTTGCTCCATTTACGTAGTTGTTGATATTTTGCACCTCGTCAGGACAAGAAGACAAATATCTAATTTTGGCTAATCTAGCTAGATGATAATAAAAAGCTTTTACCACGTAAGATTTTTGTTCCACTTAGAATTTTTTACGTAATGAATTGCCAACTGCTTTCCTCACACATTTTTTAGCAAAGTAATTTGCACAGGCCATAAGTAAATAATCATTCTGATTCGTCTAATCTTTTAATGACGCCCTGAAATTGGGCTTCCTCCCCTTATCCTATTGATAACACTGGAATATTGAGCTAGACTTACTCAAATTTATCAAGAAATTTGTCTATCAACGGCTTTCCCAATTAATTGTGACTCGTCCATTATCAAAAAATTAGTGAAACAGCAAATGGATGTTAAGCTCAAAATACTGTTTCTAAAAAACAGCAAGAGGCTTTTAAGAGGCAAACGTTCGTCCGAAAGTAAGAAAAGTATGCCCGTCTCTTTTCATTTGCTTTTGTAGCAATGATCTTAGTTGAAAATGCCCAGTTCTGATTAATCAGATCAAGATGTGGTCACGTTCAGAAGGGTAAAAGCCCAATATAAAGAATATTACTGTATAACTGTGACACAGTGACGTGAAATATATAATTAAAATGACATGTTTACTACTGATGGGGATCAAATGAATAGTCACGGGAGGTTGCGACTAGGGCGACCAATTGACAATATCGGTGGAATGTCCGTAACCCGTTAGTTAGCCTCAAAAAGTAACCCTGATTTGTCTATCGACACTTCAGGGTTGCTTTTTGCTCAAACTTTTACGTTGTGATGGAAAAGGCTGATGGTTTCATTTTCCAAGTTTTCTGGCAACCTTTAGTTTAAAATTTGATTTGATCCCATGACTAATTTTTGCCCGTTTCATCTGATTTGTACTAAACTGCATTCATAACGGAAAAAAAGTTATATTGAACAAACTCAATGTGCTTTTAAAGACATTTTTCAAGCGAAAGCATGAAATTAACATTGAGATTAACATTTTCGTGACACAATGCATTTTCATTGGACAACCCTTGACAAGGAGAAGAACGCATGTCCTCCACCAAACTTTTTGAATGTCTGAGTCTCATTAAATCTCTGTGATCCTCCCCAACTTGTTCATTGCTTGTTCCCAAGGAAAACATTTGCAAACGGTTCCACCATTTGACATTGCTACAATACCCGAAAAGTGGACCAATTTGAATGCATAATGTAATCATCATATTTTCGATGCTCGAGCCAATATCACACATCTTTATGATCATCATGATCAACATCATTTTTTCCCAGCTGTTGGTAGTCATAGGAACTTAGAGGCCTCACCATTAATGGGCATGGCTTTCCACTCCAATTGCGACAATAGATCAGCAAATGAATTGGCATTTGCCAGATTGAACGGGAATTGGGTCACACAACGAGAAACTTTCGTGAGCAAAGCGTACAGTACAACCCACCAATTCGTTTTTGGTTGGAACATGCACTATCAAGACACGAAATGATCGTGATCGAGTTGCTCGGAAAATCATATATGAGTTTGGACTCGATTGATATTTGCACTCAGGCCCTGTAAAGATGAGAGAAACATGATGGAAAGGCTTCCTTTCTTGGCGGAAAGTAGTCAAGAGCGTAAAAAAGAGGAGCAAACAACGCAGAAAGTTGAGATCTTCTGGCAGGTGCTTGATCATTGCCAAAGTTTTAATCGAATATAGACTATTTAAATGCATTTTCAAGGTCTCAGAACGAATCTGGAACCCTCTTGGGAATTATTTTCCTGTCAGTTTATTTTGGTAAAATTCAGTATTTCAAGCACCTAACTTTACAAGTGGGATGCATGAGGGTTTGAAGAGGAAATGTAAAGGACTCTTGGTTGGATTTGAATTGAATAATTTTTCGCCTCTCAAAGTTGTGGTGAAGGACCACTTCTCTGGAAAACTTTGTCCAGATTATGCACCTCAGACTAATGAGTTCCTTTAGCTTGGACAAATAGACCTGCTAACTGAGCGGGGCCCTGACAGAAAGTTGGTCTGATACTTTCGTGAGGAGTCCACCAAGGTCCACTAAGATTCAAGGGAAGGCACAGAATTCGGAATATCGGAATAACGACCTCAACGGAGTACTTTATCATTATTATAGGGTCAGAAGTACGTACAACCCTTTGGGAATTGACAGACCACTTCTCGACAGAACTGACTGAATGTAAGATTGATGTGTCTTGCTAGGTTGAAAACGTTCCATGAAATTGCATTTATTGCTATACAATGTTTGTTGTGATCCGCTCTAAGTAATGTGATGATGTACTTGACAAAGTGAGATTCTTTTGATTGGCTTCGTGGGTTCATTCCCAGGTTTTGCTTCTCACAAATCCAGTTGATAAAAGCGCCATAAAAGATTGTATGAACCTCTTGATGAAATCTTTTTTTTTGCGGGCTTCCTAACCGCCACTAGAACCCGGAATCCCAGCACTTCAAGACAAGAAAAGGATTCATTTTACTTAATTTTTTTTCATATATTATTTGATCGATCAACGCATTGGAGTTGGCGGATCTGACTGACCCTTGAATATAGGGTTGATCAGGAGTTTTAGTGAAAAACTTGTCCAAGTCTGACTTAAATCATGTTACTTGATCAACTTCCTACGAATATTTGAGGGCAGGAAATTGGACAAATGAGGAGCCCAAGAAAGAAGAGAGTTGGACTTCATTCATTACATAATAAAAAAACGATTGTCCCATGGACATAAAAAATGTCGCAAAAAAAGACCGTTTGAAGATATTTTCAACCTCTGATCATGGCTCACTTGAGTATGGGAAAAACAATTGAATACACTAGGTTTTAGAGTCCTCCATAATCCAAATCAGTGGGCAGAAAACATTCTTTTTTTTCTTGGTCGTTTTAAGGAATGGTTACGCCATTACCAAATTGGCACTTGGCAAAAGCAGTGTTCGGAAATTGAACCGTTTGAGTTCGTGTTATTTGCCTTGTGTAATCTTCGAATGTTTTATTATGATGAAAGATAGCTATTTTTACAATCCTCTAAGTCAATTGTGCCATCTTCCCCATAGCCTCTTTTCATCATATGAAAATGTGGCAAAAAAAGAAATGATTACGTATCACGCAAAGCATCGTTCCATTTAGGCAGACCGAAATTGTTTCTCTTCATTCACTCTCTCCAAAAGTGCGTGACGCATCAAAAACACTGAATACCATTGTTGGTTTGTTTTTGCCAAAGAAAGGAGGGATTGGTAATCTGTGAGTGCACTTCCCTCAAGAGAGATAAGCTACAGTATCCTTACTCAGACCTAGAAAAAGTAGTGGTCATTTCACCAAAGTGGATCAGCCAGTCTTGTCCGAAGGTGGCTTTCAATCAGGGGAATGTAAGCCTTAGGCTCTTGGCTACTACATTTTTTGTTGGCCAAGGTTTGGAGAGAGGGATCTCTAGGTACTCCTAATTGTATCCACAATAAAAAAGAAATATCTTAAGTTTATTTATTCATGGTTGTTATGCACCTCCGAGAGAGAATGAGGTCTTGCCTTGACCTTTGCAAATCAAGTGGTTTAGAACTAGACTTCTATGGGATCTTAAATCGTACGGGAAGGCTCCTATTACTCAGAAAATGGATGGAAAGAATGTAGAGCACAACACCATTGAAAATAGTATGGAGAACCCACTTAATTTGATGATAGGCTGTAAGAGCTTTTTATTTGACGGAGGTAGCGCCCTCTGCCTCCTTCAGGTGCAGACAAACAAAAGTAGAATCGTGAGAATACGCTCTCAGATGCCATACGTAAACGAGGTGTTGTTCTTTGAAAACAAATTTTACGGACAACGTTATTAAACCATATGCCTTTCAGGAGCTCTTTCACATCCTGCCAGGGTGAAATTACGAGATTTGGTGATCAAAGGGAGTTGCAAATTTGCAAATACTTTTCACGGTGGTTATATTTCCTGGCTAAGTGTTTACTCAAATGCAAAGACATCTAGATATGTTTTTCTTTGTCAAAGAAGCAAAAGGATCAACTTTTGTGAAATACACATGATTGAAAGTAGCTCAGATAAGTGTGTTAAATCATTTAAAGCCCATTAAAATGCATCAATGTCGAAAACGTAGTCAATCAGTTTTAAATATAATCTTAATAATGTATTGACGAAAAATTTCATAAACTTCTATTTAACACATGCTTAGTTAATACAACTTGAAGGTTGGGTTTTACGCCTTGAAAGATCGAAAAACGGCCTAATTATGTTTCCAGTTATTCCCAAGGAATATGATTGTCTTTTTCAATGACACGACAAGAAATAATGTTTCTTTAAGATTCTTTAAAAGCATTTTCCAAATTGTCACTTTTTTTCAATAATTAATTTCTATGTACTAGCAATGTTTTTATTCAACCTTAATATAATTTTGTCAAAATTTTTGTAAAATTCAAGATTAAGCTTGATTCAAGTTGCGATTGACAAGTATGGCATCACAATTGTAAAATATTGACATTAGGTAAGTTTTGATTAATATTGCAAACTATGTTCGGGTTTTTCTACCTGCTTCAGAAAAGTCAAATATTTTCATTTATATTTTAGGCATAGAAAAAGCTTTTTATATTTCTTGGCAAGTGCTTTAAGATATAACCGGAGCAATTTTTATTCAATTTGAAAAAAAAAATGCAATTTTTGAAAACGAGATATCTTATCCTTTGCTCCATGGATTTGAATAAAATTCTAGTTGGAAACGCAACTAAGGTTACTCCCAACATCTATTGATGACGTTTTTAAAAATGTTATCTCTTTGTAGGCTTTAAGTGGATGAATATTCTAATTTCAGCTAGAATCCAAGCTGATTTTTTTACAAAACTAGTTCCTTTTGTTTCAATAACAACGGAAATCATTATTAGTATTGTCAGTAACACCGTTTTTTGCTACTGATTGTAATTTCTTGTCAAACAATGCAAGCAAAATCATAGAGTTCCGAGTCATTGGTGACTTATTTTAAAAGACACATTCTTGCTAAACTCAATTTTATCGTGACTCATACAACAAAACCTGACACTAGAATTGTCCAAAAAGTGGAATGGATATTTGCATGTTAACCAAACACAACTAACCGGTTTACTTAACGTCAAGGATGGCACAACTCATTGATTGATGACCCAATTTGGATTTTTTTGCGGACTTACTTACCGCAACTGAGAATGGGGATCCCCAGCAATTCAAGACGAAAAATGTATTGATTTAACCAAACATTCTGTTCATGCAATATCTGATTCACCAACGAATTAGCGTTGGCAGAGCTGGCTTGATTAGGAATTTTGATCAAAAACTGATCCAAGTCTAATTGAAAAGATTCAACTGGACTAACAACTAACACTTACGTACATACTCCCTACAATTACTTGAAGGAAGCAAATTGAACAACCACATCCATTGATAGACATAACAAAACTGTGTTAATTTCTTTTAAGCTGTAATCACTTACAATTACAGGGTTTCAAATGTAATTGATCCCAATCACTTAACTTAGATATTATTCATAACACCAATAATTACTTCTGCATTTTAATTACATTTCATTTTCGATTTCCAGCCAATTTATAAATCATTTATTGCTTCTTACAATCCGTGAACAACATCAACCAGAAAAATGAAAATGTCAAATTACAGGGAAGTGATGGTACAGCCAAGTCTTTGCCTTTGTAATAAACTCACAAAGAATTGCTTTAATAGAAGTATCAAAATGTGATTGTAATTTCTTTATCACATCGGCTGAAATGTAATTCATTACAACTGATTTGAATTCAAAAGTAATTTTAAAAAATTTGCAACTGCAATTTCTACTATTACAATTCAAACACAGGTCTGGTATTTACCTTATTCATTGTATGATTTAAAAGCACCCAATTATGGGTTACTAATTCTTCGTTGGAAATTATGCCAATTCATATCAACCTTGAGATGTCTCCTGACTATTTATTAGATTTCACTAGACAAATGTTTTTCACGAACAAAAGAATGGTAAAAATGATAATTCATCCTAGAGGGGGCAGAGGGCGTTGTTCAATCCGCGCTGAAAACACCGATTCGGTTTGGTTATTGGTGGTTTACAGTTGGGAGATTGGTGGTAAAACGTGTACAAATCTTCCACAAAAAACAACAGTACTTACAACCAGATGGAGTAGAAGTGTACAGAAGTTGACCAACAAAGATCACTCTCAATCTATACTGGATAGAGATTTTTGTTTGTCACTTAAAATAGAGGTCTTAATTTTGGAAAATCAAAGCAGCATGGGATCGTACTATTGATCTTCAACCTGGTTAGACCACATTAAAGACAAACCACACTATTTTTGTATGCTCACTCTTCACAAAACACAATTACAGAATCCACAATAAGAGCGACAGATTTGGTTTTTCTATTCATTCCCCTTACTTGACAAGCTAAATTGATTGGAAATGACGTCTCAAATGTAGAGGTTGCGTGGGCAGATCTTGCATCCTAGGGCGCTTCAAGGAAAAATACAGAGCCTTGTAAACTGAGGAAAATATTTTACGTGGAGACTCATTTGACTCGAAAGTACACATTGAAGCCTGTATCAACACAAAGTGTACTTGCCTGTAATTTGAGCGTCTTAAAACAGACAGGCTTGTTTCATCAGTCGCCATAACAATAAGTTTCTTGTTAAGATAATGCCAGTCTCCAGTTGTAATCATCTCAGAAATTCTTCAGAAATTTCATTCATAACAAGAACATGTCTTTATGTAGAGGTCCGATTCAGCTCACATGCGCCTGATAATTACATCCGTGTCAATTCATCAAAGCTTAATTTGACAGCCTCTTGCATTCTGAAGAGGGAAAGTCATCTTGTTCCAATCTAGGCACATGGTTCTCATACGCAAGGAGGGCGTAGCGTTATCATTTATATAATGTGTGAGAGTGACTGAGTGGTATTAATGGGCCTTTTCTCTCATCTTTGTCTGTTCCAGATCAATATTTTGCTGTCTGTCCGCCTCGTCGCAAAGCAATTCCACTCTTGAGACCATTGGTGTCGACCACCACCGAAAGAAAGCCAAAATGGAACTCAAATTGGAAGCTGTCGACGAAGTGGACCCTCAAAAGGCGGGCCACCTTTCCCAGCGACCCAATCGCCAATGCAACAACAATCTCATTCGATCTCAGAAACCCGGAGATGTCACCATTCAGACAGACCGGGATCAAAAATCCCCAGAGAAGCTCCAAATCATAGTTAATTCCAATTCGGATCATGGAGCCAAGCAATTACTAACTTCCAGTCTTTAATGCGAGTAATTTTTATTTGATGATGTGCCATTGATATATGTAAATAATAAAACAAGATGAACGTATTTTGCAAGGTTTTAACAGTTGTAAACTGTAGATATTGTATACTTGCTATTTGTCCAATGAAGGGTTCCCAATCCAGTATTTCCCCCTGATGCTAACCTCTGGCAAACTGTGTCTGCGAATCCAACACCTTCTATCGTTAGCAGTTCTCAAAAATTTATCCAACAATCACGCAACCTTTTTCTTTGCCCTTTGTACAATCTGTCCTTGATTTTATTTCGGTGCAATAACTTCGTTTCGATTTTTGAGGGGATGAAAGCACTTTGTAAAATTTACAACGGGTTATGTAAATGATCGACATGATTTTTTTCCAAAATAAGATATTTTTAAATCGATACCTATCAAAAGGGCAAATTGCAATCGTTTCATCAACCGTCAAAGGCAACTTTTAGTAGTGCTCATTCCAAGAAAAGAAATGAAAATAAATGGACATTGAGTCTTGAGACATGTAATTTTAACATAGAAAAGTAATGTCATAACTTCAAAATATCGAAACTATTACGCCCCTTGAAATGGTTCGATGGAATTTACATGATAGAAAAGTGTTTCCTTCAAATTAAGCCGAAAGTGCACACTTTTAAACAATAAAACCAGCCCTGTAATTCAAATATGGGATTGAATCATTGCCTTTTGATTCTTTAGAGCTGGATTGAAGATAATCAAGTGACGAATAATAGTATCATTTATTGTTTGACGCAATGAAAGTCTTAATTCAGCTTCAGAAAACTGTAACATTTAAGTTGATTGAAATCCCTTGTACAACAAATGGCTTTTTGTGTCTTCTTTCTCCAAGTCAGCGAAAGCTTTTTTCGATAGGAAGTGAGTCAACTATTGACAGTTGAACGAAATTTGAAAACACTGAGTGCAAATCCAGCCCAAATTTACTTGACAAGCAGAAAATCTCAAGGTTATTTTGTTTATTGACAAGCTGTCGAACTGGCGAATGTTTTCATCCCTTTTTCAAGGATACCCTCTTCCCAAAAGTACACCGCTGTCGTAACTATCAGACTACTTGTTATTTTTCATAATGCTGAATGTTATTCTCCCTGTACCAGATGTGCTGTCAATATTAGAAAATTTATTTTTATTCTTGCCTGTGCGAGTGACAATAAAAATTAAAGATCGTCTTGAAACTTGGTTGTGTTCATTCATTCTCGAACAGTTCCCCATATTAAGAGGAAAACTTGAAAGCTGTGCTCCACTTCCAGATGACCTAAATAACTGAATGACCACCAATATTCAAGAAAACTATTCCAAAAAAATATCGGTGCTTGGCTTCGAAATTTGAAACTAGTCACGCCAATAAAAACCTAGTTCTCCCAAGTTCAAATTTTCCCAATAGTGAGATGTCACATGGGTTCTCTGTTTGACTGCGTGGATTTGGCGTTTAAAAGTTTCCTTGAGAAAGGTCAAACAAGGGTCTCACATTGCGCTTTCTCAGCCAAGGGTTTACTTCGATAAAAGAAATTTAAACCCACTTCATCATCTTACTAACTCCCTCAACTACTAATCAGAAATTCAGATACTGTTTTGCCATTTTGAACCAGTTTTGCTCTTAAGTATTCTTAACCCTTTAGTTACGGCAACATAAGGAGCTGTTCTATTCAGTTCACTTTCGCATATATTAATATCTTTGACCCAATGACAAAGAATATTTGATATTTTAAGCAAAAACTAATCTCAGCATCCCTAAATATGATTAAGGTACCAAAACCCAAACAAAGTGAAGCATTAATAAGCAACAAACAATTTCACCCAAGCTTTTTTGTTTTCTCCATGGGCTTAGAACAGAGACTGCATCTCTTAATTCTGTGGTAAATTGTTGAATGAAGAACATGGCAACTAAAATGAAGTCAGTCACAAAATATAAGGAGGAAGTTTAACCCGCACAGTTTGGACAAAGCTCTGAGCATCAGAGTGTCAAAGTCAAGAGTATAATCATCCATAGCGATTCACACCACATCATGGCCCCGGTATTCAGGGAGAACATCGTGGCCTAGGTTCCGTAGTGTGGGAAATGAGTCTGGCGATATTGCGAGATTGGAGACAAAGTGACCGAAGTGAAGGCCAAAGTTTGAAAGTAACAAGACATTAGTCGTTCCTCAATAGAAGGAACGGAGTACAGTTACAATTACCTTGGACTAAAAGAGGAATTCGTTACACAACCGTTTCTCGCCCAAAAATGTAATGGCATTACTCGTTACAATTCATTTTACTAAAATTTTGGATGAACAAGATTTCAGGCTTTTTGACTTAACCTTAACCTTAACCTTAACTTTGCTAAATTAATTGATTTGTTTCCAACAGCCCTAAAATTTAAGATTTTCCCGCCAACATGTTATGCTAATGAGGATTGATAATGTTGATTTGCTTAGCATTAGTGATGGAAGTGAGGGGGTCTCTGAGGTCTCAAGCTTTGAATCCAAAACCAGGGTGAGACCTATCCAGAGCATCTTGAATCCAGCTTAAATTCAAATTTCTTACTAACAGCTTTGCCATTTTGACTCCAATATTGAAAAGTAAAATTAATCAAATTGATGTATGTGCGCGTGAAAGTTATACTTGGCCATGCTCGTTTGGCCGAGTCTAAGGAACGAATTACTGTAATTTTGTTACTTGTAATTTCGTTACTACTGCCTAGAAAGTAGATATTGAGGACTTTGGTTTGCATAATCTTACACACCTTTACATAAGTAGCTTGTTCGAGATATCATTCAAAAAACACTTACTGAGACTGATCGTCGCACTTGTTGGGTCACAATCGCCCCATGAATAATTGGCTTTATCCTGGATTTGATTGATCGTGCTGAGTTTGAAATTCCAATAGTTGCCGCTATGACCGTCGCTGATTTTTCCTCTTAGAGTAGGCCTTTTAGACTTTTGGCAAGGGCTCTTTTGCTGGCAATTTAACTTTCATTATGATATTATTTTTTTGTTCTGCAATATTCCAAAAAAAAAAATCTTTCAACTGCTTTCGAAGTGCTGAAGTTAAAGAATTTTTTTATCGATTTTACTTGAAAGAAAACTTACAGGTCAATTAAGACTGCGGTAAAATTTTGTCGTCCAAACGTTCCCATTTTGGGAACATCAACTTTAACTAACTGAGGACATGTGGTTGATTCAACTGGGACTAAACTAGTTATCATTTTCTGAATGAATCAAACTGGTTTTGTTGCGTACATGTGAGGCAACTTAAAAAATTCAGTCTCTAAACTTAGAGTGAAAAAGTCCTAAATTTTGAGCCTTTAAATTACAATGATATTATCATTATCATTTCGTCAAAGTATTTTGAGTGGCTTGATATGCGAATTTTAAGTGATGAGGAGACGCGAATAGACAATTGCTTTATTGAACTATACTTTATTGATATCTAAATTTACGCTCCCATTTTGGGAACGTCAGGAACTAAAGGGTTAAGTAGCAGTTTTTCCATGACTACTAGTTGACGGGGAAGTGAATAAAACAGCGAAGAATATGTTTGTCGAAACATGTTTGCAATGGCCTTCCTCTTTAATTTATATTTGCAAAACTCCATCGTCCGGTGTCATATAAATCTCCATTATATGCTTGAACAGGTGAAGGTGTGCGCTAAATTCCAGAAGCCTTTCTTTCACATGCAACAAATCATTATCGAATAGTCGTTAGCATAAAAAATGTAGATCATCTAAATCAAAAAGATCATAAATGTAAAATATCGAGATCTAAGAAAAATCAAGAGGGGCTCTGTTGGTCCGTAGAGAATAAAGTTTGCGCCCTTTGACGACACTCTAATGACTAAGGAATAACTGAGGCAACTTATCTTGTTTGATAATTATTTGTAATTGTCATTTTGTTCCGCAATTTCATCTAAATCAAGTTACAACCTTAAGCTGAGAAAACGGTAGGTGAAAGTTATGGATTATTATAACTAGGCCCGGCCAAAATTTAGGTTTCTTTTGTGCGCAGACCAGTCAATTCAGGCATTAGGAACCTGACAAAAGCTAAATTGAAAGTGCAACAATTGCCAGCAAAATTGCATAACAAAATCACCTGAATTTCCATAAAAATGCAAATAAGCTGGCCAATATACAGGCGTTAACCAGTTCAGGAAGGCCCCAAGTGCTCGTTTTGCTTTTCATTTCAAAACGGGTGTAAATCTGAAGGTTTTTTATCTTAGATATACTTTTGCACCCCTGAAATATTACATCATAAAAAATATTTCCTCATCCCAGTATATGAAAAATATTGTTACTTTTAATAAACAACCAATTTGTATTTGTACCTGTATCTATTAATATGGGGACACTGTGGCTGCTGACACTTCCTTACTCTCCTCTCCAAACTCAATAGTATAGAAAGGCGGACTCGCTGAAGAGGTCTTGACCAGATCAGCTGTCTTCAAGCATTACATTCATGAAATTCAAACAAAGAAATGAGCAGGCATTGAACAAATAGTTATTCTTCGGTTGTAAGTCCATGTCTGCAGAGTTCATGGTTAGCATTTGCCCTGACAGCAAGTAATGCTATCTAATGGTACTTTTAGAAACTAGATATGAGGATTCTGCAACTCTTTCTAGAAACTTAAATTGAAAAATAACGGCCTCAAAAATTCTCCTCAGCAGGTACTAAAACTCCTCTTCACACGATCTGCGTCAAATCAATCCATTACAAAATGAACTTCCCAGCTCCGCCCAATCCGCCCATGCCACGTCGCCAAATTCCTCAAACGATACTTGTGCCTGCCCCAATATGTCAATAATGCATGGACATATTTCATAAGCGAAATAGAGCCCACCATCATCGGCCAGTGTCCAACAGTGTTGGGAACCTGATCTTTCCAGAGGGAATATCCGGACAGACACGTGTTATGTTTCTCGGTCAAGGACTATTAACACCCAATTTTTTTTGCCCCGGCATCCCATCGGAATATTGGCGTTCAAAACCTTTGTCTGGCTTCCGACCAAATTCTCAATCAAAGACGGATGCCTCTCCCTAACCGTTAATGTTCGGTCTGTGTTTCACCACTTCAATACTAGTATAAAGTTAGTAGAAGATTGTGGCACACTACTTTATCATTCTGACCATTTATTTCCATAGTTATCGTCCTTGAAGTCATACATTCTCTTTTAAAAATGTTACACGATAATAGGACCAAATGTCTCAATAAAGATCAATGAGTATTGTGGTTTTAATTATTATTAGTCTTAGTCTTGTGGTAACACCGGCCAATTGTTTTTGGCATGTTAGACAAGGGTTGTTGAGATTGCGTTTAAACGAAACTAATTATCAATCCATTACATATTTAAACAAGTTTGAGCAATCCTTGAAATGGAACAACCCGGGCGAAAGATTCACGAGTTTTATAATTTCTCTCGTATGTTTATAAACATACTATTATTCTAGAGAAGCAATTATTGTAAAGCTTTTTTCGAGAGGATCACGTTGACAGCAAACGCTTAATTATGTAAACCTAAGATTGCCAAATTTTCAGTTCTTGGAAGAAGAAAATATTATCTAACAAGAGGAAATGAGGATCTCAGACGGAAGCAATTTTCCTCTTAATTCCTATGAAATGTAAAAAAAACCTATTAAACTCTTCATTCCTCCTTAAAAAACTTCAAGGCTGAAAACTATTTTCTGTCATTTGATTTCGATATTGATTGACACGAATCATATTGAAGTTGTACTCAAGCATCACAAACAATCTCTTGAACTCTCGAATTGCCCCCATGACACGTCAAGATTTGTTCAAATGAAATCTTAAATCTAATGATGCTCACTGAAAGGCCCCTAGGGGTCTTCTTATCTCTTGATTCTCAAGAATCTAGGCCTGACAGGCAAGCTACAACATCACTTATTGTAATTAATCAAGCAATCACGCTCCCAGGTTAAATTTAGTGCAACGAGCCTAATATCCAGTCTATATGAGCTACTCAGACCATTGGGTTGATATCTCTCTCGAGCAAATCAATTCCGACCCTGACGCCCTCTTTGATAGACGCTCTACATTATCCGTTTATCCGCAAGCCCAGACCAGGTAAAGTCAAGAAATGTCTTATTCCCACCTACTTATAATTCTTCAATATACGAAGCTCTTATTGGTTTCTTTATCCCGTTCCTTTTTCGTTTTTTTGCGTTATAAAAAGTATATATGAAAGTTGAAGGCGAGATGTGGAAATAGAGCTCTGCCAAGGAGAGAAGTGTCATCCTCTATCTCATGTGGAGTGATGATTCATTCTTTTGTTAATTTGAATCTTAAGTGATATTTTAGTGAAATGCACTGGATAGGGAATTATTTTCCTAAATACGCATTCATTGGGTGTGTGGGGACAAAGCAAATCTTACGGTTCGGAAAATTCTCAAAACGTTGACAAATCATGTTAATGGAAGAAGGTTGAGGAAGGCATTTACTTTGGTAAGTGCTTGACAAACAAAACAAACGATTCATTGCCACATTGGTTTGTTGAAAGGCTCAACTTCATTTCCCCAATTCAATCCAAGCAAAATGTATGACAGACAGCATTACAGTTGCTGATATTGTTCCTTTTTGCAATTCTCATTGTCAAAACATGTTTTTCACGAAAGCATTGGGTTCCAGGGTCTTAAAATCATTTATCCTCTTTCTCGAGTATGTAATAGACAAGTACGTCAATTTGTTCACTCAAAACACTATTTGCTCAAATGGCTGGAGTTCATCCAAGCAAGGGCAATACTCTTTCTCTAGAACTCTAAGATATTTTTGTCTGGGACTGCGGGTAGTTGAGAAATCAATAAGAGCTTGTAAACAAGAGGTAATCAAGGCCCTGTTAATAACCTTACTTACGATTACTAGGAAATCGTTCTGCCAAAGAATAATGGCCAAAAAGATGGCGTTGTCTTGCGGAGGAATTTTGGTCGTGGTTGGAATTTCGTTTGCGACGTTTCTCGCCTCAACAACAGGTTTGATTAGCAATATGAAAATTTTGATATCGTTCGATTTGGAAACATCTTAATGTATTTTAGTTCTCGACGGCATCAATCAAAAGGCGAATTTGAAAGGGACTGAGACAAAATTTGACAATTAGTTAAACTATTTTGCAACCTTTACTTGAAACTTTTGTTTTCATTTCAACCAGCAATCCTTGTGTAGGAAGACAGTACGTATTGAATAGTAAAAAACATCGCTTATTGATATCCTTGAGCAATTGCCACGCTTTACTTTAAAGTCGTTCAAAGGTCCAAAAGAGTTCATCTGACTTCAAACCCGTGTCATGATTGGGTCATAATGTATTTTTTTGTTGTTTTAGAATATCATTGATTCAAGTCAATTGGGAGCCAATTACGTACTTACCGACTAATCTTTTCTATCGAGATATTTTTAAAAAATCATGGCTTGAAGTGTACTAAACAATTGTTCAAATCGGAAAACTATTTTGGTCAAACGTGGCTTTTTTTGCTTTCATTCAAAAAAATATACACCCACATATAAAAAACTTGCATTGCTTTCATACAAGCATTTCAAATTTGACATAAATAAGAAGTCAATTCCTCTTCCTGGTCTTTTTCCAACTTTACAATTTGAATTCCATATTACATTTTCATTTAACGTACTGACAATATTTTTGAGACCCTCTTCAAAGCGACCATATTACAGTGTCTGTAGTACCTTTAATCCTTTAATAATTGAAGGCATTAAAATAATTAATGTCAAGTCAGTTTTAAGGGCAGCAAAATTGTATGATAATTTATATTACATTTTTGTCTCTTTCGCCACCAGACGCCCCTTTTTGGAATATAACTTGGACCCTAAGGTCAAGAACCATAAACTTACCTTGAGCACATTCATTCCAATCGAATTCAAATCAGGATTTCCCTATCTTTAGCGTTTCAAATTTAATTCAAGCTAACGATTAGGCCAAAATCGATATCCTATCAAAACTTTTTTACAGCCAGTGATTTAGTACCAAGAAATGAAATTGCTGATACTAATGGATTTTGCACACCTGTATATGGGCTTCAAAACGATCCATGACAAAAATTGGTTATAGAAACCTACATGGAACTTGGCAAAGTCTAAGTGAAACCCGCTAACCCCAAGCTTTATATGAATGAGCAACTCTCTTGTAGCATTCTTTCAGTTTTAATTTGTCTGATATTTTTTTAGTCGTTCAAGAAGCACTAAATGAGCCTAAAAGCTCTAAAATCTTACAAAAATAAAGTGGCAGATATTAGGAATCAGTCCACCTGAATCTGCTTGGCCTTCCCTTGGTTTGCAGGAGATAAGTTAACAATACCTGTAAAGCGTCCTCTGGCGGTAAGAAGGTGTCAATACTCTAGCTTTTCTTTTCGTAGGTACAATTTGCAAATTCTAACAGAATTTACCTTGATTAAACCAATACCTACTTCTCTTCTTTGGTTCGTTGTGTCTAGATCTCATCTTGTAGAAAGCTCTTGAATTAAGACTAACCTCTCTTGGATTTTAGGTTCGCCCACCCTTGGAATGGATATGAAGATTGGAAGCAAGGGCAAACAAGCTGAGGAAACTTGTACCACAGAGGCTTGCGTGGTCGCCGGTAAGTTTTTTTTTGTTGGCTTATTCTCAAGTTTATGGACCTGCAAAATCTCCCAGATTGCAGGCGTGTCTTCCGAGAATCACGAATCTCGCAAGGTCTTGCAGTTCTTGGGAAAATATGTGCCTCTTTTTCTCGACATACTAGGGCTTCCGTCATCAGGGAAAATTATTGCATTGGCAAATCGTTAAGAAATATATTAATATTAGGGAAAATCGGAAAACTGAAATGACCCTTTATGATATTCATCAGAAATTAATCACTGAAAAGATTAAGCAGATATTTCCAAAACCAATCTACTTCACGAGGCATGGAACAAAAATTGATGAAGCAAAACAAAGTTTCACTTGAGAGAAAACATTGCCAGATCCTTACAAGCATGCATGAAATATTGTACAAAGTCAATAAACGACATTAAATGTTAAAAAAACTTAAGTAAAATCCGAAATCAGCTCATCGTCTATTTTGATTTGCCTCTTACACATTCAACTAGGTTTAATAGGGCCCGTATTTGCGACGTCAGACAACCCAAATGAATTGGGGAAGAGACACAGTAGATTGCTATATAAACTACTCGTAACATGCCAGGAACGCAATTTCTTGTGACCTGGGTCACTAATTGTACCTACACTTTTGATAGAATTAACCAAAAACAACTCAAGCGCATTATAATTCGATAAAGAGGAATTGACCCAATCGGCCGATATTTGGTAGAGGCTAATTCACAAAGCGCCCTCTGAAGTGCAGAACAGGAACCATATTTCGTGTGGCGTAAATATCTTTTGGCTACATAAACAAAAGGCACCCCATTTTATTCGTTATAGAACATGAAGAGATGCAGTAATCATAATCAATTTTGCAAATAGTAAGAATATTCGAATGCACTACGTAGAGGTCAGGTTCTTGTGGAGAACGATTTAGCACTAATTGCAAACCGCAATAAAACCAGAGTCATCAAAACCCTTATTTCAGGTATTGTTCAAAATACTACATAATATACATACGAACCACTTTGAAGTATCTACCAAAAGGTAGAAATCATTATTTCAATTCGTGTATTATTACTATAAATTATAGGGCATGTTAAGTGAAGGAAATTAAAGAAAAATGAAGGGCAGCAACCCTGATACTACGTATTTTAAGGAAGACAACTATAACTGTCAACCGTGCCGGACATAGATTGAATTTGTCCTCTAGTTCAGGGACCCAGTTTGTTGAAGCAAACAGTATTCTGATATGAAAACTGCACAAAAATAACATATTTTTGAGTTTTGTAGCACAATTCATTCGATATTTGAAAATTCATTTGGATTGAAGAGTGAGTGCAAGTGCAGATTGGCTACAATGTTTGTCTTATTCATCCCTCCTCAAAATGCTGAAAATCAGTGTTGCCACTCTATATTTTTCTTGAATGTCCTTTGCTTGATATGCCCTATGCTTTGACAACGGATTTAGTCACTTATGTCTCAGGATGATCGATGAGACATTAAACTCAACCTTTGAAACACTCACGAAATTTGAGGTACACTATCTGATCATGAAAAAAAAAGACATTTTTAAAGCAAACTTATTATGGGGATTACACTTCCTTCAGATAGACAAGTATTGGAAAAAATAGGCATGGTGATCAACGTTCTCCTAAACTGGACCGTTTTCGAGAATATTTCTGGGTAACTTATCGGTTTGAATCATTTGTAATTTTATCTTTGAGTTTCTCGTCCTCACTTACCACTACCAGAAATTCTTTTCATCTAAATTCAGTGTACCAGACTCACTGATCAATACATGCAAGGTATTATGCTACAAATATATCGCGAATAATATTCTTTGTCCTCTTAATATAGAACTCTGTCTTGCACCATGGCAGCATGCCTTTTAATTGTTTGAATGAAAAAAAAATCTGCTCATTCGAAATAAATACTTCATTTTTGTATCATAATGCAGCTGCTGACATCATCAAATCCTTGGATGAGACCGCGGATCCCTGTGAGGACTTTTTCCAATTTTCTTGCGGAGGTTGGGTGGCTTCGAACGTGATCCCGGATTCCAAATCCAAATGGGGCAAGTTCTACGAGCTCAGGGAGGCTGTGGACCAAGCTGTACGGAGTAGGTTTCCATTCAAATTCATGTAACGCCTGGTCTGGCCTCTTTCATAATTCGGGTTTGTCCTCAGCTATTGTTGAGACGCCTATTGAGGCTGAGGACGCTCAAGCCGTGAAGAATATGAAGAACCTTTACAATGGCTGTTTGAATGTGGGTAAGTCATTGTGGCATCGAAGTCTTATCCTGAGAGCAGTTGAGCGATGTAACCATAAATACCGGGTTCTTGGTTGCTAGACGCCATTGAGGCCCAAGGTTATAACAAATTTGTGGACATGGTCTACGGAGACGAATTTGGTGGATGGCCCATGATTCAAACCTCTTGGGATGGGAGTGTGTTCTCTACGGAAAAAGTGGCTGGGGACAACTTGAGGACTTGGTTAAGTTCCACTTTGATTTCGGTGTACGCCTACTTGGACAGCTTTGATACCAGTCGGAATGTGCTCTATGTAAGTGCTTACATATTCCTTTGTTCTTCCTCTTTTGGCGCTTGAAAACGATTGTTTATGAAATTGGGTAAGAAAGTAATGTTTCCAAAATATTTGGTTCATCCGAGAATCAAATTAGCTCGAAGTAGAATTATTAGGTGTTAAGGACAATGTACCTATTACACATGGATGAAGTTCCCCAGCCAACATTGTCCTCTGAGTAATCTATTAATTTATTAGATGTAGAATAATTCGGCAATTCACTTTCTCCCTCCGTTTTTCCGATAAATTACCGATTTTTTTGCAAAAAGAGCAAACCTGATCGGACGAATTCAAAAGGTAGAAAAATATAAGTTTGAAATTTTCGAACGAGAAACAAACTTTGGATGATGGTGAAATTTCTCAACATAAGAATTTTTTTTGAGAGTTATTTACATCTAAGGTATATCAAGAAAAGGTAAGATGGCAATCTGGCAACTACGTGGCTGCCCGTTACTACTAGCTGTGGCGGCACTCCGATGATGAAGAAAAGAGAGAAGTGCATGGACCAGGACATAAAGCACATGTCTTTATCGTATTATGATAAAAACCATATTGCTAAAATAATTCAAGGAACATCTTACAAAGTTATACTTTACTTGACATTCAGATTGACTGTGACAGACATGATATTGGTAATCTTTTGGGCTCTCGAATGGCAACTTGATTATCAAATCTTCATGATTTGGAAATTTTTAGACCATTATCATCAAAATTGATGTCATTATTTAGAAAAACTATGCGCTTTGGGGACCTCAGACGCGAACTGATGTCACGAAATTGACCGCGAAATTCAAACGGAGAGCCTTTTCGAAACTTCCTTCTTGCTTAAATTTAATATTATGACATTTTTTTCAGAATATCTTCTGGTTTTGTAATCGCAGGATTGAAGCAAACGTATTTAGCATTTGTGAAAGAATACTAAGTCATAATATAGAAACTAATTACTGAACATTTAGCTCTGGAAAATGTAATATCATTGCTCTCCCGAATGATTCTAAGCTCTATTGCAACATTTAGTCGCAAAACCGCTCAAAAAATGCAATTGAGCTTTTTCAAAAAAAACCATTAAAGAGAGTGCAAAAATGCATACGAAAACGCAGATGCATTTGCACGTTTCAGTTAGTGAAAAGGCCAATAAACAAAAGAGCACCATTCAGCAAAAATGCAAGCATCCATTGCAAATATAGCTGTAATATTATATAAAAGTAAAAGGTACAAAAAAGACGAAATTCAACCTTTCATTTTACTAGCACTGGGGATTGCATTCCCTGTAACGGTCAAAAAAGCCCGCCCAAAAAAGCAAATAAGAAAAGAAAGAAACGGTCATTGAAAAAGGCTGCATACAACTTCTCCAGAAAGTTTGTTTCAGTAAATGAATTAAATTTGTAACTTAAGCAAACACGCGAAGTGAAGTACGTTGCCAAAGAAGCCCTTTATACTAAAGAGCTTTGAGCAAAAATAATCGTATTCTAGAAGAAAGGAAACGAATCGAAGATCTCGTGCTTGGTAATGTGCCCAATTAGTGGAAAACAGGAAAACAATGGAGTACATCCAGATTCATTTTGAACCCTTACAAAGCGTAATGTTGAAAGGTTTTACTGAAAGCTTAGTGACCAAGCCGTTCAAAGGGTAAAAAATGACGAAGTTGAGCAAGAAGAAGAAGAAAACTGAATTAGATAGCAAATGTGCAAAAAAACCTGGAAAATATTGCACACTCAAATTAAAATACTGATTAAAAAAAAACATAAAACGTGCAAAATATTCGAATTTAAGAAATGATACTAAATAATAGCAATTGTAGCAAACAAATTTTAGTGTTAAATGAAACTTAAATAAGCAACAAACTTATTCTGACACCACCAGAAATGTTACGAGAAAAGATGTAAAGATCTCTGTCCAAAACAAGCAGGGATGAGAAATTATTAAAAGCCATTTTCTACCACCTGGCAGAAATTGGTGGCAGAAAATGGCAGAAATTGGTCCAAAATAAGTGGCAAAAACCGGCAGAAAATGGCCAAAAATGGCAGAAAATAGAATTCTTTGTATTATTCTAAATCATCTTTTTATATTATATACGATCACTTCCATTAATTTTTAAGCCTACCTGTATGTAGTTTTTACACGTTGGGATGTGGATTTTGCATTGAATGTGGGATACAACCACTAAACGTCATTGGTGTGTGATCGAGTTTGAATTTTGCCACCGCAATCGATTTAAGTCAGGGATGCCATTGGACTTAAACTTTTTAAGTCAAAATGACGGCAATTGCAGTTAAAAAAGTTTTATCATATTCAATAACCAATTTGAAGACTTTGAAAAAAACCTGTTATTTTTGGAGACCGCAAGCGGTCTATGGATACTGTTATCGATTCAATCAACCATCAAACAATATAAATATAAATATTTGAGGAACATTTTGCATTTCAGCCAATGCTATATCAATGCTTTGTAGCAAAGGACGCTTGAAAAACTTATCCAAACCATACGATCCTTCTTGTCTTTGACATATTTTAGAATCGAGATCGGCCATTCTAACCACCGGCGGCCATTTTTGACCACCTTCCAACAATTTCTGCCATTTTTTACCACTTTGTGGCCACATCACTTGTGGCCAGCGATGGCAAAATTCGACTTTGGAGGAATTTCTGCCACTTTCTGCCACCATTTTCTGCCACTTGGTCAGAAATGGCTTTCAATGATTTCTCATCCCTGCTTGTGGCAGAAAATGGCAAAAATTCGATCAATCTCGATTCCTCCCATCGCTGAAAACAAGGGTTTCTATTATTTTCATGCCGCTATGTAGTGTAAAATCTCAGTAGCTCGCAAAGATCCTTACCCAAAATAGGTCAATTTAAATTTGATGTGAACAATATTCTCACAGAATATATATACTGATATATTTATTGAGCATAAAATTGCTAAGTACTTATTTAGTAAATACTAATACCAATAATCTATTTCATAGTTTCTACCATGTTTTTACTGCATCTTTTGGGATAGTCTTAAAGAAATGTATCGCACGGTCTTCAATTTACAGATCGATCAAACCAGTTTGGCACTCCCTCGAGACTTCTACATTGACCAAGACACTTACGCCGATTACATCTCTGCCTACAAGAACTACATCGTGGATATTGCCCGTGTAATGACCCGAGAGATCGGTTCGGGCGTCTCCGATACCGCTCTTATTCAGGCTGCCGACAACATTGTGGCTTTTGAGACCAAATTGGCCATTGGAGTGGTCCCCGATTCTGAGAGGCGAAATGCCACCGAAATGTACAACCCAATGACCTACACAGAGCTCAAGAACAAATACCCGGTAAGCTCTGCCGAAATCATGCGAACATGGTGGACATGGAATAAATGATTCGATTTTGGCTTTGTGACAGATCTTTTGGAATGACTACTTTGGACGAGTTTTCACCGACACTGACGTGGTTTTGGAGGAATCTGAAACGGTGATTGTGGTCGAACCGGAATACTTTGATTGGCTCCTACCTGTTTTGATTGCCACCCCGGAAAATATCCTATGTAAGCAGGGATGGGAAATTATTAAAAGCCATTTTTGACCACATATGGCAGAAAATGGTGGCAGAGAGTGGCAGAAAATTCCTTCAAAGTCGAATTTTGGCCAGCGTTGTTTGTAAGTGGATCGAGATTTGCGGCCAACAAAACAGCTTACCTTATTAGTCAGATCAGCAGTTTTTTTTTCAATTAGAAAAGTGATCGGCAGCATTTTTTTCTCTTTACCTCCTGGAGGTAGGTTGCAATTCTTGTAAACACGCATAATACGAAGAAAGCTCAGGATGTTATTGCTTTGGCGCGTAAACCAGTTTTTCAATGACAAAAAAGACATTTCATAAGGGCACTTATTTGCAATGTCACACGACCCAAAGAAAATGGGAAGAGGCACCATAGATTGCTACATAAACTGCTCTTGCCGTAACTTGAACGCAATTTCTTTTCCTGACATTATGTGACCCGAGGCACTAATTGAAAATAAGATTTTGATATAATTAGTCAAAAACAACACAAACGCATTTTAAATCAATAACAAGGAATTGGCCCAATCTGCCCTTTATTTGGTAGAGGCTGAATGACAAAGGGCCCTCTGAAGTGCAGAACGTAAAACATATTTTCGTGCAGAGTAAGGGGGCTATTGAAGATCAAATTTTATACATAATGGGGCACCCCCACGTGGTGTCGTGAATGCAAATTTTGAAATGCGACAGCACTAATTTGTACCCAGTCGCATTTCAAAATGTGCGTTCACGAAACTATCTGATACTCTTAGTAGGTGCAACTGGGTACAAATCGCATCTCAAAATATGCATTCACGAAACCATGCGGGGGTGCCCCATTTGATCGATTTATTGTAATCTAAACGCGAGAGCAAGATAGTACATTGAATGAAGGAAAATGTATTGAAGGACGTCAAGCAGGATTTTTATTTACGTGATTTGAAGTTCTAATCGGATAAGAACTTGCCTCAAGTTGCAAGAATGCACTTGCGTTCCTTTTATCAACAACTTCGAACTAGAGCTCTAGGTAGGGAGATGACAATTCAAAACTTAATTTTCCTCACAAAATTTAGGATCCTCCAAAAATTGTTGAACTTCCGGCAAACGATGTGTTCCTTTCTTCGTTCAACCAGAACAACCCAATAACAATGAACAGCGCCATGGTTTGTTCAAAATGAGATTTAACTGACTTGGTCAGCGTCACACTCATCTATTTAGAGCTCTACATTAATCCAGTTACAACGCTTGTCCTAAAGCATGATAATGTTCAAGTCAATTTCGACTGAGTCACACTTTCAAATATTCAGAGGTCCCTTTATTACTAGAACAGCAAGTTTGTTTTGACTCCTTTTTGCCAGTTTTGTTTTTGTGAGCTAGACTTTGGTGGAATAGGTTCCACTAAATTAGATTATGACTGATGAGATTAGAAATCGACTACTTTGCGTTTTGACCATGTTTCAGCAAGCATCACACGTTAGTCTGCAACTCCTTTGAGTCAAAAAAAGTGAAGTTGCAATTCAAAATTTCTGTTCACCCACAGCATGGTTGACAAAACCTGTATTTGTTGAATTCCAGCTGATTACCTTTATTGGAGCCGCTTAATGAGTATGGTGAGCCAAGGACCCAAGGAAATGCGTGACATTGAGTTCCAATTTTCATCGATTCTTTACGGACAATCTGCTCCTTCCCCCAGGTATTTTTTGTCGTTCCTTTACATTGCAAATCAGGAGTAGATTTTCATTTATAGTAAATTGTTTAATTGACATCGGAAATTCTACTAGCATTGGTCTCCCTCTTCCGTAAGTGCTAGGTTTTGTTTCGTCCCGATCACATTTTCCACCCACATTACTTGAGTTCTTAACGTTTAATATGCGTCAGTTGAATAAGGTTTCAATTGGAGCAAAAAGTATTGATCATTGTTTCAGGTGACCAAAGGTGGGTGTTCAATGGTTGAACTTTAATCCTTTATTAGCGACGTCCGCTCGATTAACACCATTGCTACTTTTTGATCTCAACAGAACGATAACTTTGATATTTGGTAATCCATAAAACTTGAATTAATATAATTCGTTTGAGGGTAAGTTAAGCACCAAAAATGATTAATTCTTAGCTTTCTCGTTTGCTTTGGTTTTTCTGGAACAAATTTCGTGCTAATGTCCAACAAAAGCAAAAAAACAGATCCTGCATTGACGCTTACGGTTCAGTCATACCATTTGTTAGGTTGACATTTTATGCCACATTATTGTGACATTTTACCAATTGGTGAAGCAGCTATAACTTTTGTCAATTTTCAATAACATAATTGCTCAGAATTACTAGCGTTAAAAAAATGTTGTTTTCATTGGAATTTCGCAAGACGAGTCTTTTTTGCTAAAACTGACTGTAGCAAAAGACTCTAGCCCAGCAAAAAGTCAAAAAATCAAAGGACTCGCCCCGGCACTCAGAATTACCGATAAACAACATTAACATTTTGATTCACGATGCCCACCACTATTGTCTAGAAAGTGATGACGTCTGGCTGCGTTTTATGGTTCCATCTTTACCCAAGAATGAAACTTTTAACCTTGCCTCAGACAACTTCCAAGTGTGTCCCTTTTGAGAACAAAGTTCAAACAGCAATGAGAATCTCTTGGGATCAAATTTCAGATGGAGCACATGCGTCTCAAAAGCCTCTAGAGAGGATCAAGGCTTTGCTTATGCCATTGGAAGCGAATATATTCGTCTCAAGTTTGACGATCAAACTCGAGCTGATGCCGATGCCCTGGTGACAGATCTTCGAGGAGCTTTCAAGGAACTTGTCACTGAGTCCGTTTGGATGGACACTGACACGCAAGTAAGACTCAGTTCCTTTGTGCGAACAAATCATTGTCTCCCTTTTTTGACGAATTTCTCGGCTTTCAAGATTACAAATGGCCGACAAAAAACAATTCGAAATTAAAGGGAAATGTTGCGCTATTAATGGATATTTCTTCTTCTTTTTTGCGGTCGTCCTTAGCGCTGCTGGGATTGCAATCCCAGCAATTCAAGACGAGAAATTTATAAATTTTACTTAACTTTTATTTATGCATATTATGCATATTATATCGACCAACGAATTAGAGTTGGCAGATCTGGTTAACCCTTGAATATAAGTTTGTTCGGGAATTTTAGTCAAAACCTTGTCCAAATCTGACTTAAATCCTGCTACTGGATCAACGCCTACATACGACCTACGAATATTTGAAGGCAGCAAATTAAACAATGAAGGAGCCCGAGAAAGAAGAGATGTGGACTTCATTGTTCGAACCAAACCCGGATTCTCGAGGGCTTGAAGGTGCTCTCAAAACGCACATTAAGCCTCTACGGTCACTAGAATTGACCCTAAAACCTGGGTCGGGACAAGGCTCATGAGTGTTTTTGAAAAGACACAGTATCAGATACCTTTCGTACCTTCTCTGAATATTGTACAATCCCAACTTTTCTAACCTCTCCCAATACGAGAGCTCTGTTTAAGGATATTCAT
Source organism: Tigriopus californicus (assembly GCF_007210705.1). Taxonomy (NCBI): domain Eukaryota; kingdom Metazoa; phylum Arthropoda; class Copepoda; order Harpacticoida; family Harpacticidae; genus Tigriopus; species Tigriopus californicus. The sequence goes on along the minus strand of NC_081445.1, from coordinate 12,494,166 downwards.
GTATCTCTCGTAGCTAAAAAGACAGTTACTGTCTCAATATTACAATATCAATAAATAGATTGACATGGTAGGAAATGTCACGTAAGCTTGTTATATTTAACTGTTAAAAGCTCGCTCTATAAGGCAATATTTCTTGTAACATTTACGAATATAATAAATCAGAATAAAACCAAAACGATAAGGAAAAGCATTCTGATGCATATTGCAGCTGAAGGTACCATAAAAATCTAAAACCCCGGAATAATTTGCGCCTGAAGTCAAAATTTCGAAAACGCAAAAAGAGATGAATTTATAAGCATAAAAAAAACTCGACCCATTTCATTGAATACGAAAAGGCAAACGAAGATTTTTTCTAAACTTATAAGCTTGTTTTCGTTCCCTTAAATTCAGATGCGTACGATGTTGAGCCAAAGGGTCAACCATTTTTCTAATGTTCTATTTTACAGGTTTTGGCTCAAGACAAGGCTGATCAAATCATTCAATTGGTCGGATATCCCGATTGGATCATTGATGATGAAGAATTGGATCAACGTTACGAGACGGTGAGCAAGTGAAATATCAGACTTAAAGTGCCTTGGTTATTCAATCGTCGTCCTCTGTTTCATTAGAACATTGGGCTGATGTACAAAATAGAAAGAATAGTGGTTATAACTACCATGTTCTTGCATGAGTTTCATCAGTCTTTTTTGATGTGGACTTTCTTTGCATTTATCCCTAGTATCCTGAAACCAGTGATTCTAACCATTTCGACAACATCAAAGGCACCATGTATGCTTATCAGACTTTGTCTTTGAACACCTTGCGGAAAACTCCAGACAGAAGCGAGTAAGGAAAACATTTTACCTTAATATTAGTGCATACGAATTTGATTTAGCTTATTCTGAAATTTCAGATGGATTACCCAACCCGCCATCGTGAATGCCTTCTACTCTCCCAGCTATAATACCATTTGTAAGTACTTCAAGTAATGAGTGTGACAATAGAAGATAAGTGTGCACGGTGGTAACAAAGCCCTATCAAGTTTTGGGAGAAATACCCAAACATATTTTGGGATTTTTCTTTCTCAGAAAATCATAAAAGAAACTTAGATTTTATTGCTTTTTCGAATCCTAGCCCACAAAAACACGTCCATGCCTAAACACATAAAAGACTGAAAAATTCATAAACCTGATTTTAAAAAATTAGATAGTAATTAGTTGGACATTGTGACACAATCTATTTAACCGATACTAATTTGTAAGGGATTTCATGATCCAATTTTCATCGCTTTTAGCTTCACAACATCTAGTTATATCTTAAATGCACTTTTGGTGATTATAAAATCTTCTTTCAAACGTGTGCTTTTAGTGACCTTGCAAAAGTAAAGGGAATGGTAAGTGTGGAGGTGTTCACCGCAAATAAGACAGTTGCAGGTCATGAACAAACAGGGGTGAAATTCCTTTCTGGAGCATGTGACATAGTGGTCTGTGTCTAAAGCCTCCTTGAAGATGTTTCGTTGTCTGATTGGGGTCAAGAATGGAAAATGGTACAGCTCCGCCAAAAATATGAAGGAATGTTGGGCAAAAGATTCGTTTCAAATGACGCAATAGCTAGCTGATTGAAGAGAGTTAGTCCGAGACCAGAAAACACTCTGCCAAACTTTAGGGTCGATACTCTGTTGACAGCAATATTTTGAAGCCAGGATGTTAGGGTATAGGTTGAAGTGAGGAAGTAAATTAAAGAGTTGTTGCAATGGATTGGAAGCCCAAGGTACTGTTTGAGCTATTTAGAAAACACCGAATCGGTAGAACCCCCAAGCGTTTTGTGAAATTGGAGATGTGATCCAGGCCGGGAGCGCGTATTTGTATATTGGTAGAATATAAACTTGGAATATCCGCAAGGCTAATGAGAAAGGGAGGGTTTTCAGGTTTAAGCGCGGAAACAGGAAGCCAATCCTAGCCCTCGCCTTTGTGTTCAAGTCCATCAGGTGTCCAGATGAAACTATTTGAGTAGAGAATGTTATTCCGAGGTACATTGAACTTATTGACTTGTTCCAAAGCATGCCCATTAAAAAAGAATTCCATATTCTATGGATTTGGGGCAAAAGTACTGAAATATAAGCAAACCAATTCCACTTCACTTGAATCACAATCAAGATTTTGTTATTGGATATAATATTCACGTTTGTTTTGGAAAAAATATTGTTATTTATTTCAAGTTATGTTTTGCCATATTAGCATCAGGTGTTAGTCATCACTTGTCTCTTATGATCATCAAAAGGCATATTCAAGATGAGGAGATATTGGTCAATAATGCTGCTGTGGAGGACGCTACAGATTGATGTTTTTTGCCCTGCCATCTAACTAATTGGGGCAATGAAACGTTTAAGTTATGAATTTAAATAGACCAATAATGTTACGTTTGCAGGCATGCAAGCAAGCTCAACAAACATAGGGTTGCTGCTGACCACTTTTGCAAGACTAACTTGGTCTCTGGACTCCCACACCTAACTGCATATATGGAAAATAATGTTGATTTTGAAATGCAGCTTTGATGAAAATCTAATGCTGAAGGATATAGAAGCTCATTGGATAAAATTGTTTACCAGTTCCGTCCAGAATTGCGTCAGATTGTTTTTTTTAACAATCCGCTTTTCACGAGAAAATCCTATTGACCGGTAGATGGCGGTACTTGCTCTAATTGATGACGGCAACTTGAAAACGCCCATTGAAACCAGGTTTCAAATGCACATTTCCTTCATGCTTATTACAATGATTAGGGACTTCGTATTAAGGGGAATTTATCTTTATTTCTCGGTAATAAATAACGAAATAGATATTCGACTCAGTCCAGCGTCTTAGTTGTAAGAAGGAGGGGGGTAGGTGGGGGTGTACTTGGGTTCGTACTTGGGTTGGTATGGCTCATACTTGGGCTCATATTTGGGCTCATACTTGGGTTTGTAGGACTCGTACTTGGGCTCTCCCTCGTATTGGACATCAGCCACATACCCGTCATACCCATCAACAGTGTAGGTGACCTTCTGTGTGCGGCCGTCGGGGAGGAGCACGTTGTATCCACCGTTGGTGTTGTATCCCTCACGAGCCTCATTGGCATCGAAGTTCAAACCGGCATATTCATCCTTGACCTCATAATTGTATTGGTAGGAGGCGGGCTCCTCTGGGTAAGAAGGTTGTTTGTAGCTAGGTTGGTAGCTAGGTTGATATCTGGGCTCATAACGGGGGGCGTTATCAGCAGCGGCAAGGGCGGCAAGGGCGGCAAGGCCAAGGGCGGCAACAAAGGACTAGAAGAGGGATTGAATGGATTAGTACCAAAGCGCAATATTTGAATTGCCCGCTTAGGTTTACCTTCATGATGATTGTTCGGCTGAGAATTTTCAACTGATGCTCGTCCTCTGTGGACCATTGGTTTATATACCGGACCGGATATGCAACTGCGGTATTGTTATTGATTGACAACGGTGTCCTGATCCTGATTCTTGGGTGGGTATTCTGGTTTTGTACGGAAATGTTCTACCTCCCATTCCTCTTGAGTAGGTACGTGAGGTTATCTATGAAGAATCTGATACATGGTCGTCCAGTTTGAGGGGAGGGGGGAATTTATCAACTTGTTCATCAAAATATGCAAGTATTTCGGAAAGTGTTCAGAGAATTTGCCGGGAAGAAGTATTTGATGTAGGATTAAGAAAAGTGTCAGAAAACAGATTGATTTTGTAAACTTAAGGTGGTCCTCTTTGCAACTAGAAAATACATAACCAATTTTCTTTCAGCTTTCCCTGCTGGCATTTTGCAAGCCCCATTCTTTGGCAAAGGCTACCCCAGGTAAATCATATTCATAACGAGTGGTTCTCAAAGTTAGTTATTCTTGGTAATTATACTTGGTAGATACTTGAACTATGGTGCCATCGGTGTCGTGATGGGCCATGAGATCACTCATGGATTTGACGACCAAGGTAAAGTTGAATGTCCATATACGTACAGTAAGTGTTATTACTTTAATAACACGTCGTGTTGGTTCTTGCACTTCAGGTCGACAATACGATGGTAGTGGTAGTATCAAGCAATGGTGGTCTGATGAGACAATCAATGCCTTTGCTGACCAAGTCCAGTGTTATATTGACCAATATGACAACTACTACTTGGAAGAATTGGGCGAGGATGTTCATGTAAGTTTGAAAATGAATAGGCAAAGAAATTTCCAGTTTTTGAAATTTTCACCATAAAAAGAATTGAATCGGTAAAACTCAGGGACGCCATCTACATCTAGTGTCTCCATGCTTTGTGGTTAACGGCGGGCTTTATGAGCGCAGATCATTTTCCTGGTATGTTTTCATGTGTTCCCGTTATCCCAAGAATGAAAACCTGATATGAACTAACAATATCTTGCATGTATAATTTATTTCTTTTGTGGTTCTTGCTTCACCAAATTTTGGAGAGACTGGAAGTTTTGTGATCGTGCATGTCAAGCCAGGGATTTTCGAACTCATACTTTTTATAGCTCCACGATGCCTTAATTCAAAATTCATTTTCTTGACATAACTATTACACCCTAATGCCACGACACCATTGTCCTCCCACTTGATAAACATATTTAAATTGTCGTTTCCACGAGGTGGCCTTTTTTTAGTGTCTAAAATGTTGATAGAGGCCAGATCAGTTAAATAATCATCTATTCACGTTTAGGTCAATGGCAAAGCCACTCAAGGTGAGAACGTGGCGGACAATGGTGGCCTTCATGAGGCCTTCAGAGCGTATCAGAACTCAGTTGAAAGCCAAGGAGCCGAGGGACCTTTGCCTGGATTGGAGTCCTTCTCCAGTGAACAGATGTTCTTCATTGCTTATGCCCAGGTAAAGAACGTAGTTTTTGATTGATTAAAATCTTATTCAAACACTCGTCCATCCCAATTCGATTATCTCAAGGCCTGAAATCAAGAGGAGGTAAGATTGAGAAAAATATATTCTTCAATGAAAATTAATTTTCATGCGTATCAATTTGAATCTGAAAGAAAATGAACCGCGGCTAGTGGAAACTTTATTTCATGGTTGTTGGTTCACGAGTGTCAAGCAACAAGAGAAAGCAGATATCGACGAATCAAACGTTGACCTCTAATAGTCTAGATTTTGCCTTGCCGAACGGTTTTTTAGAGGGTCATCAATCTCTCTTGGTGAAGTTTATTCAAGTTCGGATCTCTCAAAGTTGACACCGTCAACACCTCTGACTCCATTGAGCAACGCCTTTGAAGTACTTGGAACTTGTCAAAGGTGGCGCGACCGTCTCAACGTTCTTCAACATAAATTAATGTGATAAACTTTAAGAAAGAAAGCAACTGACATTGAATAGATGGCCTTTCCTCTCTGAAACTGTTTCAGGGGGAAATCGTTATCTTTTATCCCACAAGCTAAGGGATAATTGTTTAAGTACTTCTACGTTCAGTTTTGTAATTAGACATTAAGTCTATAAACCTTCAAACTACTCTCAAGTTTTGTGGACAGCTTCAACTTTTTTTGCTTTGATCTTTCAATAATTGGCTTCTAAACACTTGTACTCAGTTTTGTTCTTCCCTTTGCAACAGAGACCATTTCAATTGCCAATCCTAGCCTGCCATACTTACAAGTTACTGCTATTATTATGTGATGAAATAAAACCATGTGTCTTGTCTTTCAGGTTTGGTGTGAGAAACAGACCGACGGCGGTTTGTTGAACCAGGTTCTGACCGACCCGCACTCCCCTGGCAAATACCGCGTTTGGGGCCCGGTTTCCAACTCGCCTGACTTCGTGACTGCCTTCAACTGTCCGGCCAACTCCAACATGAACCGCCCCAACAAATGTGTCTTATGGTAGAGGGAGAAATAATGATCAGAAAAGCAGTTCAGTGATTGTTGAGGAGTTTTATTAACCGCGTCAAATCAGCTACTCTTGGTGAAAGTCGACATTTGAATACCGGCTTGAAAGTCTTGTGAGGCTTTCTTGCCGTTGATCACCAGGACTAGAGGACTTTCCACTCGCACCAAATCAAACGAGATTGTCTAAAATGGAAGGACAGAAGTAACAATTAGTGAATGGACAGCTGAATTGATTGAACTGAACATGCTGGTGTAGTCGAATGGTTAAGAGGCAACGGGAATAAGACAAGAAACTAATCCCCAGATTTCAAACCCCGGTCTTGTAAGTAAAGCTTTGGAAAAAGAGTGAGATAGGTCTCGGAGGTCTACTCTCCTTCCCGACCTTTTCTTCATTAAAAAAAAATGTTTTAGACACTAAAGATTGCAATCACAGCAGGCTTCTTTAACTTCTACTTTCACCGTTTTAACAGCCTCCTTTCTTTCCAATTTATCACATATTTTTCCGCGCCCTAAATACTTCCATAACTAACTCCATGTCCATAGTACCTTGTCTTCACGAACGATTGATATCTTGGAAAAATAAGGCTCTGCGATGGCCACGGAGTCCCCAATGATGACGCCTTTGCCGGGGGAGACGTTGTACAAGTTCACAGCAATGCAATGCCCACTTCGATCAGCCAGACAAAATGTGCTAAAATGCAATCAATGTTGTCATATGTCATGATTCATGAACCATAAAACATCATAGCATTTGACGAACATTCTGTTCTGGCAACTTACAAGGGAACACCGTCGAGTGACTGCAAACTGAAAATGACCTTGCCCAGAATGACTTTTCTCTCATTAAGGCCTTCTGTAAGCTTTTCGAAAGGGATGTCTTCAAGGTTCACACTTGGGCCTGAGGCCGGCAGGAATTTGCCACCGCCATAAGGACCCAAAGATTTGGGATGAATACTTTCGATCAGACTGTTGAAGCGTTTCGTTTTGAGCTTTCCTATTATGTAGGAAGTAATCGCAAATAATGAATATTTATGTCCGCAACAGGTACGTTCAAATCTGAGCCCTAACCTTTTTGTTGAATAAGGCTGAAGAGATCACAGAGCCACTTGAAGAGAGCCTTGGCATGGTCTTTGGGACTCTCCCATTCGGGATCCAAGGCTGATGCGCGATCAAAACATTCCAGCGCCCCCGAATAGTCCTCCTCGTACTTTAGGGCCTGGAAAAAGTGCATTGAACATTTAAAACCCAATACTAAGACGACGTGTCTACAGCTCTCAGAATTTGGAAGTAACTTCACCGAAATAACACAATAATAACGACCCATATCTAGGTTAATGCGACTATCCAAACCAAAATCAAAGTGTTTCAAAGCATTGGTACTTACCACACCTTTGTTGTAAAACAAATCAGGCGACGATTTGGCCACCAAGTCTTTTTCCTAAAACATGGAGCAGAATCTTGAAAAACAAAACTCATCTTAACAACTGTCATGACTGGCACACCCCTTACAGCTTGTTTATAGGCCGACATGGCCTGTTTCAAAGTGCGAGGATTCTGTGAAATCGTGAAGAAATGAGCCAGATAAGCATTTCCTAAAACGGCCCAAGAGAGCCCGTCTGAAGTGTCCATTTGAACGGATTCACGGGCTTTGGATAGGCCGCTCTCGACGTTGCGAATGCGGTCCTCATGGCTCAGGTTGGAGGCGGGGGCTTGGCGGAGAGTAATCGACAGATTTCGAAGACACACTTTGTGAGATTCCTGTAATTAGCCAAGTCCAACATGCAATTGTCTTTCATTTGTAGGGTTCGGAAAACAAAGTGATGATAATTGGTAAAAACTTATTTATTTCGTTTTACGTACTCGGTGGCCAAAATTAAATTGCAATAATAGTTACAAACGTTATTGTCATTTGTTGGTTGTAACGGGAAAATCAGGATAGAATACTTGTGGGTCAAAAAATAAATGGCTGATTTGGTTTAAAAACATACTCCTTAGAATACCTTTATAGTAAATAAAGGACAACATATGTCACTTAGAACATACACCCAAGATGAAATCCATCATTTTCTTAAAGACATCAACGGTGCAGTTCTAATGCCTGCTCCAAATTGAGCTTCCTCAACAAGCCACTTGACCTTTGATCGACAGATGGCAATAGTGTCCGAAAGTGATGACGTCAACCGGAAAAGGTCTATTCACTTACGTGATTCAAGGCGCCTTCAAAACAGGTTCGAGCCGTTTCAGTGTCGCCACGTTTCCAATGGCATTCGCCCAACTCATTCCAAGCCTTCACCAATTTGGGATCAAGTTTGACCGAGCGAGACAGAAGCTTCTCAGCCTCACCGTTGTGATCCCGAGCGATATTCAAGGCCCGGCCATGATAAAACAAGGCCTCGGCCTTTAGCTTAGGATCACCACTGAATTCAGCCTCATACTTGGCTATAAAAGTAATGAAACTCGTAATAACTCATTGGGAAGTGAGGGGGGAGGATCATCCAGGAATCTGACCTTGAATGCGGTTCAATTGGTCCACCGTCTGATCCAGTTGGTTTTGAACCAATTGGGCCTTTTCTTGGGCCTGGGAAAGCGGGTGGGATTCAAAGAAGAGATCGCGAAAGGAATACAAATCTTCCACTAACGTCTAAAAAGAGTGATAGTCTTTCATCAAAGAACCGGCAGTAAAACATATGGCTCAAATATGATGAATAGAGTTATACATCCAGCTCCTTTTGAACAGCTCTCCCTTAATTACGGAAAACTATGCTTTCAATGATTGCGACCAAAAAACAAAAAAAAACAGAAAAATTTCAGCTATTTTTACATGAAAATAGATTCTCCTTTGAGCCTGTCTTGAAACACGATTCCATTCATGGTTAAAAGAGTCGTGGCCCAATGTTCACTTTTCACATAAAAGCAAGCCAATCAAAAAGGGGAACACTGAAAACGTGAACTAGTCACTTGACTTTAAACTTTCTGCCGCTCGTTTCCTGGACCTGGGTCCCACATCTTTTTTGATTCCATGATTCCATGGATCATCATTGGATTACCTCCATGGTTCGCAGGCCAAGATTGGACGGCGAGGCCTGAACGGTGGAATGTGGCAAGCTCATATCCTGAGATGAAGGAAGAATCTGCATCATTCCAAGATTGACATTATTTTCAGCTCAAGTTGACCTTTTCGATTATTTTTGTGATTGGCATGTCTATCAGGGTGACTGGCACCATCAATTTGAATAGTGTCATATTGCGGTTCAAGGTTGTATTTTTAGCTTATTTCTCCTTTCGGCTCGATCTTTCTATCCATGAATGCTTCAAAATCAAGGATACCCATAAAAGGGGGATTGGACATGGCCATTGGCGAAACTAGGTAACTTTGTGATGATAATGTTTAAGTTCCCCAAAAGTTACTGATATACGATGTTGAAAAGCGATAAAAAGAACATGATATGGTATTTAAGATAAGATTGCGAGCTGGTATATTTTAAATGAAAAAAAAAATGAAATCTACTGGTTTATGGGGTGATATTTCTTGAGTGTTAGGAATATATAATTATGATTTTGATAAAAGATGTGCAGTTTGGCCTCAAATGGCAGTCCCCTCCCGACCATTTCTATTTATGCATCCCTCGAAGTTCTTTGACAAAAGTACAATCGGCCTAGATCTGCTGATGTCCTCTCCTCTAGTTAAAGGTCTGTTTGCTCAAAATATCCAATTGGGCTTTCATAACTCATGCAGTTATATTTGTTTAGTTATTCAAATTCAGCCGCCTTTAGATCGTATGTCAAGCGATTTTAAAGCTTTTGAATCCTTTTCCATTTTGGTCCCTACTTTGAATAATTTTGGAGTCACCTTTCCATCACAGCTCCAGAGACACAACAAAGAATGCATCTGGATTATAAAGTTAACCCTGCTTAGATTAAAGATCTTCAAACTTCAGCCATCCCATGGTGTTAGGCTTATTTTGACCCTAGAAATGGCTATCCATTTCATTTCAACCTTGTTTTTCCACATGTACCAAGTATGCCGTGTTCAAGTGATTTTTTTGAGTAGAAATTTGAATTCACCGCTACTTTCGGGGATGACAAAACTGGCCGTGGGCCGAATTTTTTTTTCTAGGAGACCGACGGATTGAGGCTATGTGGCCGAAACCATTGATATATACAGAAATCTAGATGAGGAACTGTTTGTCACTAATTGGAGTATTTTGTATATTCATGAATGACCTGTCTTTGATTGAAGATTTAAAGAATTTCTCAATATTTCATCATGCATTTTCTTTCAAATTATTGGAAGAACTGAATTCACTTTCCTGATAATCCAAATATTTACATATCCCACAAACCACTGTGTTATATTTCAAGCGATTGTTTCTATAACATTTTGGTATTCAGGGAGACAAAAAGAAATATGAAATCTCCAACTTTGGGATTTGCACAAGTTGTCTGTTGCGATTAAACTCAAAACAGCCTTCATTTCAAAGAAAAATATTGAACTCAAAAGGTTGATGCACTTGCAGCTTGACGTTGAAAGCGCACAAATTGGACGATTTTAGAATGGAACATGTGACCAAAATACACGGATAAAAATCCCTGGCCTACCTGGATGAAATGGCAAATGCTAAAGTAAAAGACTCTTAAAACTCAACCAAATACGACTTCTTGTCCGTACAAATTTAAAAAACTTAATAAAAATTGTACTAGATCAAATCGCGAATGCTAAAGTAAAAGATCCTTAAAACTCAACCAAAAACGACTTCTTGTCCGTACAAATTGAAAAAACTTAATAAAAGTTGTACTTGCTTTTTATTAGGTACTCTTTTGTATAAATAGGCAAACATGAAAAGTGCTAAATATCACCAAGAGCGTGCATCTGTGTTTAGCAACAAGTCAAGCAAGAGTAGAAAGCACTTTTTTTGGGAATCCAAATAGATATCAAATGTTGTTAGCCTGTGCAACTTCCCTAATATTGGGGCATGCATAACTAGTAGTGCTTATTTTCACCAACTGTTACTAAACTTACCAATGTCAGAGAGATCCTTGAAATTTCAAGTGTGAGGATGATAGCTAATAAAGAAACTTTTTGACATTTTCAAAATCTAGTTGTTATAAAATTTGTGAACTTTGTAATACCCGCCAAAAATATGCGATTTATTGCATACATGTGGTCTGAGTATGTACAAAACACAACATAACAAGAAATGGCCAAGAACAATAAGAAGAAGAAAAAAACACCACCCACAAGCTAATACAGCCCATCTAAAAGACACCTGAAAATCAAGTGGGTTTGTGACTTTGACCCCATTAACGTCAGTCACAATCTACAATCTACAATTTGCAATCAAGGCCCCAGCACATTTAAAAAAGGCACAAGCAAAAGTTAGGTTCAAGTAGGGGAAAAAAAAGTATTCTCAACAGCTGAAGGCAGCTGTCTGCTCTCTTTTTGCCGTGTTCTTTGGCGTTCAAGCTGAATCAGCCAGTATGGTCGTTACATATCTTCCATTTTTGGGTCAGCTGCTCCTCTCTCGACATGCAGCTACTTCAATTAAAAACGTTGCCGGTCTTCCTGTCATCAAACTCATTGATGGAGAACGCAACGTGCGCGTGACCCCGAGCTGGTTTTTGCCTGCCGTGAATTCGAATCTCGATGCGCGGAATCTGTTTTTTTCATTACAGAATTAAGCTCTAATCTGCCATTGTTTTCGAGGCCCTGGCAACCGAGCTGCCGCAGGCTTGCTCCCCGGCCTAGGCGCCCCCAGGCCCTTGCAACCGAAAGGTTAGGTTAGGACCAAAATATCAGCTGACCCAAAAACGGAAGATGTGGAACGGCCATAATGAGCCAGGGCGGCTAAGGCCCAGGCAGGCAGAGAAGCAGGCAGGCAGGCAGGCAGGGGTCAGGGGAAAAAATATAAACATTGAAGGAGGAGTGACCGTCCCTTGTGACGCCCAACATCCGTGGGCGTGTATGTAGCCTGACTCCGACCACACATGCCACAATGACGGCCTAATACGAATCCATGGATTTGAACGATTCCATATTTCCTGGGCCGGACCAAAATTGGCCCCGCCCACCCATCCCGCCCATTCGACACCCATGGGAGTTGGAGGGCGGTTATGGCTCCGAAGTTCGCCCTTTAATCCTGCCCCCGCGCGGAGGCATGGGACGGGGCGGTCTGAGTGGGCGTGGCACGGGTTCCTCGCTGTATGCGCCTTCGTCCGTCTCTCACGCCTCCCGAGAACATTATTATGAGGGTAAATAAGCACTTGACTGATCCTGTTTTCAATTAAGGTTTCAGTGGATTCATGGGGAAGGCTTATTTTTCCAAAATTATGTAAGAAATCACAAGTTTAAGAAGGATATAGAAAGCTCTAGGATGGAAATGATATCGAATGTGTGTCGTCGGAATTCAGCCTGCCTCGCCCCAAATTTATGGAAAAAGATGTTTTTTTTGAGGTAGCGTCATCCCTTTTAGAAGCTCTCGCTCTTTACCGATCCACGATTTATCTGAAGAGTTGGTTCGTTGGAAAGCCCAATTGAGTCCATTCTCAGAAGGCCGTGGTATTTGATTCAAGTCAATACGCCCAAGGGAGGGTTCGGCTTATTTTATTTTTTTCAATTCTAGACCTGCACCATGGATGTATTAGAATATAATGGATAATTGAAGTGTTGGATGTGCTGCGTCAGATATGGCAGTCTTGAGGGGTCCATTGCTGGCTGAACCACGGACTTCTAGAGATGTGGACTTGGAACGGAAGTCAATCTATTCTTATCTCCTGAACCGTTCACTTTATTCCAAAGAAGCACTTCATGCGACCGCAAGATCTGGTTGAATAGATGAACTTGGCCAAATGTAAACCCAAACCTATGCTTAGGGAACTCAAGAGACATGGTCAAAGTTATGTAGTAAACACTACATAAAATTCGAATTTTCGGCCTGCTCTTGGACAGCTACATAAGCTTTTGACAACATAACTTTGAAACGAACCACTTTACAAGTAATTGGTATAAAAAATGACCTATTTTTAACTGAAAAGATCCACATTCTTTTTTGTATTACCTTGATTCCAAAATTGGCTCAGAGTCGCTATGACCAAGAGCAGGCCCATTGGGCGGGAAGCTCGTTCACCGTCCATTTTTCTAGAAGTTCGTGGCTGAACTAAAGTAAAGATCCTGAAATCCTTAAAAAGCATCTTGAGACTGGAGCGTTTTATAACTTCTAGCTTCATTGCTAGATGGCAGGGCAATGGTACGGGTGTAAAGCGGCTACCAAGGCATGATTATCGTTATGCCTGCAAATCTTGATGAAGTCTATTAAAAATGTTACCATTGAATAACTGATAGGAATATGCTGGTGGAACAAGCTTCCTCGTGGTCAACAATGATCTAGCTTTCCATATAATCCTGCATTTTTTTTGCATGCATATATGACATCATTTTTTGTAATGGCCTGGCTGAGAGTGGCCAGAAATAATATTTCATCCAAAACATAATGCCAGGCATATTCAACCGAAATATTCCAGATCATCTTATGCGTCCGGGTCGATTGCCCGTCCTGAATCCGGAAGCGGTCCAAACGGACCATTTGCATCTGCACTTGAACCGCTTGAGTCGCGAGGTGCAGGCCTCGCTTTCGCCGGATGCCCGGCAACTTGTGGATAGTTACATCCCCACTCAAGAGATGGTCGAGTATTTCGAGCGGTTGGACGTGTTGCTGTGCGGGAAATGTCAGTCCGTGTTCCACGTGCTCGAGGAGTTCAAGAGCCACAAATCGGGTTGTCGAGGCGAATCCAACCATGGGCGGAGTGGGCAGGAGTCCAGCGATTACGCCTTGGCCCTCACCTTGTGGTATAACACTCTCATCCGGAAGATTGAACAAGCCGGCGTGCCCTATGCCGAACAAGGTACGAGTAACTCATTGCTAAGGGTCTAAGAGTGATGTCATGCCTAGGAAAGATGAGCCGAGGGAGGTATGAAAGAAAAAAAACATAATCTGGAAAGATCATGCGACAATCCAGTATGAAATCACGTTGACTTATGTGATCATCCTAGATGAACTACTGATCCCACCCCAACCGCTCTTGGAAATTGAACGGGATTGGGACGTAGATTGCTCCTCACAAGCAAATTTGTCAACAAAAAAAAAACTCACGTTAAATCGGGTACGAAAAAAAATCATGGTGGTTGCATTCAGAAATGTAATGGATTTTTTCATCCTCTCTCAAGTCTTACAGACTTTTTTGAAGGTTTTTTGTTACCACATCCTTGAATTTTAAGGTAGTTGTTATTACTCAATTGATAAAATCTAATCTTTTCAGAGGATCTTCGCCAATATATCCAGTCTAAATTCTATCGCTTGAGTTGGAAATCCAAGCAGAAGTGGCAAAAAGTGGCTCGCCATGTTCGGAAACTCTGCAGCGAAGGCCAAGTCCTCTTTGGAGCTGTGGACTTGCGCAAAGACTTGCTTCGAGAGTATCATCCTCCACTTTGGGTTGAGGGAGAAAACGGCCCTTCTATGGTAAATATGGTTGGCTGCCTTTCCCCGTTTACGAGTCATGGTTTCCTGAAAATGTTTTTTCTTCTAGTTGGAACTCAAGCAAGAGGTGTCTACTCAGTGGCCATCATTGGGGGTCGAGGAAATTGCCAACCCTGGATCGAGGACTCTCCCCAAGATGTCCTTGCTTCGATCAGTTCGTACACTCGTTCCCAAAGTTCCGGGAAAAAACATGATCTCTAGTCCCATCCTGGATCCAGAACCCGAACTTGAACCCCCAGAGGTGCTAGAAATATTGGCTCAGAGGAATCAACAGTATTGTGTCATAATCAAGTAAGTGACGCCGATTTAACAAAATCTCATTTTGCAGGGTGGTCACGATATTTTGCGACTAGGACCGCCGAAATGTGATAGCAATCACGATGTGCCAATAGAAAGTTCAGTTCATAGATATCTGAGGGGACTAAAAGGTTAATCCACTTTTCCACATTATGTCCTTACTCCCAAATGATTAGTTTAGATAAGATACTTAATTGCCAAGCATGTTTTTGCGAAACAATGTAACCTTTATTTTGTTCAAATGGGCGCACAAGTGGGAATTGCTGTCTACAAGCCCTTCAATAAAGATTGGAGTAATTTAAAGTGTATATTGGAATCAGACTGTAAAAGAGATCATGATTTTGTAATGTTTTCGGCAAATTGTTGGCCTGATGACAGCATACTTTTTGAATCTTATTCCAAAATGTATGGACCACCCTGTATCGTCATTAAAGATGTTCTATGATACTCTTTCAATGTTACCAGGACTTGTTTTTTTTTTGCTGTTGTAGCTAGCAATTTTTTCTTCTTCTGTTTGGTTCAATTGATTTTGGCAAACCGTTTTGTTGTTACCAAAGAGAAAAATGTTTTCTCGGTTTTCAAGATTCGATTCAGTCGACTTTCAAACTCATAATTTTTTTGTCAGATTATCAAGACTTTTTTTTCGTTAATTTGAAGAATTTTAACAAATTCGAAACTTAATTTCAATAACTTAATCATTCTTTCGACAAAATATTTTTTTTTATAATATCACAGAAAGAAAAAGAAGTGGCATGTACTAATGAGACCATTATTTACAAATAGGGGAAGACGCGATCCAAAGTGGATGGATGCCCGTGATTTGAGCCCCAAACTCATCGCAACATTTCACAAACCCACCAGATCCGTGGGTGTGGCCAGCGTTCCTATGGCCAAGACAAAAACTAAAAACGCTTCTACCATGTCAGTCCCCCAAACTCACTCCATTGCCACAGAGACCCTCCCACCCAAATTGATCTCGAGAACCACCGAAACCATCTCGCCATTGGTTTCATCCGTGGGAACGGAGACAGTGGTGCCTCTGGTGTGCAATGTAGAAACCGAGACCAGACAAATTCAGACGAAATCCATTGGAGTTGGTTCGGATGGGGATCCTCTTCCCGAAGGTAAAATGACCACTCTTGTTTCTTTTGTGTTGGTGTGAACCATGACTCCTGAACTAGTCATGCCCAGGGACTAGAATGAATCAGTCAGCGTACAAAGCTCGTTGCACAAATCTACACAAAACTACACAAAACAAAATCAACAGAACAGATTCTTCTCCTCCTCTTGTACTGTCTGAGTGGGCAAAACTCTTTTCAACCCACAAAAAGCTCTGTCTATTTAACAAAATGATGGTAAGTGAGACACAGAAATTTGCCAAGTAAGCAAGTAAGAATATTTTGAATGGAATGCTTGTCTTGGTGTTTATTGTTTATTGTGTCAACCACTCCAACACCATGTAGTGGCAGATAAAGGAGTTTTGAAATAATGTGTAGATGGACATGAATAAGTTAAAGAATAAGGAAGAAGAGTAAAATAAAGATTTTTGTCTCCAGCTCCTTAGAAGAGTAAGCTTTTTGCTGAATACCACGGTGTCTCTGTATTGATTCTAAATCATCATACCCATGATAGAGACCATAGTATTGCTAATAAAGGTACTAAACCCGTTTCGGCCCAAACCTGTCTGAGCAGCCGCAACCCTGCCAAATTGCCCATTTCGCTTTACCTGCCGCGGTAAGAAAAGAATGGAAATCACTAAACCTTCAAAGTCATCCCTCATTGGTCCATCACTAGTTGGTCGTGTAATAAAGTTATTGAAGAAAGATGTGGCAGATGATGTGCATACAATATTTTATGACCATCTTCGCAAGGAGAATTTTTTTACTAGAATATTTGACAAGTAACACAATAATCAATTACGTTTGTAGTGGTTGAGAACCTGTAAAGAAAAGAGGTTTGACCAATTTTGACAGGAGGCCAAACTTATTGGTTTAGTCAGTCTTATTCAATCTGGACTGTTATAAGAACGAACACATTCAGTTGAGTTACTCTTGAAATCCTGCAACCTTCGTGCCGAATTATCTTACTAAGTATGCTATGGACTCCTTGAAGTGGCAGTTGAATGATGATATCAGCACAAATTTTGGGTGGTCACTAGGGCACTTTTCAAAACAGTGGAGGCATTTAAAACCCCCTGATACAAAGCACAATCTGAGACGAAAAACGTTTCTAGTGTTTCAAAAGTCTTTTGTAAAATTAGAACGTTCTAAAAGAGGAAAAGGAAGTCCAAAAGTGGCTTTTTTTTTAGCTAAAGAGTTATATTTAAGCTTGTTAATGAGTAATACTGTGACAGTCTTTAATAATACAATGCTAAATTTTCCTTTACGTGCTTCAATTGTCATAAACTTATTTGATGACTTAAAATTTGAATTATATCTCACCTTATCCCTTAGACTCCGTTTCCCATGTCAAACAAAATACTCTTCCCCTGGTCGTCACCGACGTGATCGCCGGAGCTCCAGAGGTCGACGAAGAACTACTAGAACCTGTCCATTCTCAAAACAAAACCTCCCTCACCGTCATAAGCAATGACTCCCCTTTCCTCTCAGTCCCACACCCACCTTTGCCCGTCAAACTAGTCCTGCCCTCTCGTCCCCGGGATTCCTCACCGGATCCAAGTTTGAAGAGTCCACCGCGAGCTTCGCGCCTAAAAGCGCTTACCAAAATGAAGAGATGGGCTAAGGACAAGAGTGTGTCCTCCTCGGAAGGCACGCCTACGCCCATTGACCGGCCTTCAACGCCCTTATCGGACACCTTGGCCGATGATGTGGAGGAGGAAACCATCCTCACACAAGGTACCTTTGGCACCGTTATGGGCGCTTTTCAAGCGGAGTTTGAAAAGAGCCTGAGCTCTCAATTGAAGAGAGACCAGGAAAGCTTCAAGTCAGCCTTGATTGTGGACTCTCCGACCCAGAAGCCTTGGGGAGGCAATGCTCATTGGTGGTTGAAGAAGAATGCCTCTTCGCCACTGAAATCGGGCAAAACGTGGAATGAAGTTCCAACCGGGGGAAAAGTCGAGGTCATTCGATTAGGAGTGGTGGGCGGGGCTCGAACCTTGAGGGAGGAACTGGAGACGAATGTGAGGCTGAGACAGGGACCCAAGCGGGGTCGACCCAAGGGATCTTGCAATAAAGTGCCGTCGGTCAAAGAACAGAAACGATTGAAGGTAAGGTAAATTGGCATTAAACGAAATGGGAATTGAAGAAAGATAACAAGGGTAAGTGACATCTAAAATAGAAAAGATAAGTTACAACCACTGTTTATCTAAGTATGATTATGCTTGGACCTTGAAACATAGCCTACAATGATTGACCCACAAATGAACTCAAGTTTGCGTGTGACTCACAATTCTTGGATTATTCAATTTCTACTTTGGCAGACCACATTCTGAATGAAATTATTTTCAAATCTAAAACTTTTTGCATACCATGTGTTCACTCAAGCACTCTCTCAGGTCAAGCTGACAATGGGTCGGAAGCGTCCTTTGTCAGGCCACTCCTTTGAGGCCAACATCCAGGAGGAGTTGGACAACTCCAAGGTGACCTCGGATGATACCAAAGAACCCTTCGGTCTCCAATTCTCCGATGAAGACATGGATCTGGATCTTTCCCCGTTGAGGACCCGGGGACGTAAACGCAAGAGGCCCAAGGACGAGAAGCCCAGGATTGTCAAGGCCAAGAAAAAAAGGAAATCCAATCCACCCGACGATCTGGCCGATGAAGAGATTGCCAAGATCATCCCGAAAGGTTTCACCGTGGTACGTTTTTATTCTTTTGTTAGTTATTAAAAAAACGAGACTAGACAAAATTTGGCTTTGTCCTCGAATTTTTACAACCGCTGAAAGAAATATGTAATGAAAATGAAAACTTGGAATGAAGTTTTTGGGGGACATTGAAGCGGGGAAAAAATTATGACAGATCATAAGTTCCTTGTTAGAGGAATAGGTTAAGGTTTAAAGTCATCTATCCTCGAGAGAAATTGTTATCTTACAATTCATTTTTTGTAACCAAGCACAGTTTTAGTCATTATTAAACATAAAAAAATACTTTTGTTGGTTTTAAGTATTCTATTATTGCTAATGATTTTTTGAAAGCTATGGAAAGTTATGGTATTTTGAAACATATTCCAACGACCTCTCAAAAATGTGTTTTGACATCATCTGACATGAATCAATATTGGAACTAAACTTGATACATTTTGACAAATCTGGCCAACCCACGAGTACAAAATGGGAACGGTCCTGAACACACTTTTCTCTTTTCTCTTTTCTGCATGGATAAATCCACAGATCCCTCAATTCTCCGGCAAAGGCACCGTCGAATACGTGGTCAGAAAAGAACGAGATGAAACCCAATCCAAGAGTTCCAAATCCATTTCGGCCAAGACCTCCTCATCGAATGCTCCTCCCAAAGTGCTGGAATTCGGCTCCAGGAAGATCAGCAGTGCTTCCCTCAGTTCTAAAGAGTCTTCCAATGTCAAAACCATCTTCTTGAACTCGGAGCAAGGGGCTAAAGATGCGCTCCACAAGCAAAGAGGTGCGCCGCATTCAAGCCCGTCCATCTTGCCCGGACCCGAGGATAAGGATAAGAGCTCTCAATTTGTGAAATTGACTTATCGTCCTACTGAGCAGGATCTCCTGATGAGCAACCAGTACCCACGGAGACCCAATGAGACGAAAGTGGGTCATCCTCGACACAGTCCTAACTCGTTCGAGGTCACTTCTACCACAGATAGCAACATGGATCTCCAAGATGGAATCCTGGACAAGAATCAGGTAAGAAGGGTGGGTTCAGTCACGGACTTCTAGAAATATGGACTGCAAACGGAAGCAAAAATATCCTAAACCGCTCATCTTATTCCAAATAAACACTTCATACGACCATAAGATCCTGTTGAATAGATGAACTCAGCCTAGTTTGAGCCTCAACCTATGCTTAGGAAACTCAGGAGACATGTTCAAAGTTATGTAGTAAACACTACATAAAATTTGAATTTTCGGCCTGCTCTTGGTCAGGTACGTAAGCTTTTGACAACATAACTTTGAAACGATCGACTTTGCAAGTAAATGATATAAAATTGATCTACCGTTAATTGAACAGATCCACGTTTCTTATTTCATTACTTTAATTCGAAAAGTGGCTCAGAGTGGCTATGACCAAGAGCAGGCCGATTTGTCGGGAGGCTCGTTCGCAGTCCATGTTTCTAGAAGTCCGTGGTTCAGTGAACAGAATTATACATCTAGTACAGGGTGGCCGGATATTACGGCGATGAATTTATGGGCTCATAAGGAACGAATGAACATGTTGAAAACTTTTATTCGTATGTTTATTATCAGGATCTCAGGGTGTCAGATGTGAACGTCACAAATTAAATAGCACTTAAGGACTAAATCCGATAAAAAAGACCAGTTCGTGCGTAGCATGCTGTGCATTTCAGTTCAGATAAAAGGGGGACATTCAGGACCTAAAACGGCTGAAAACGGGACCGTTTCATGTCATGTACCTCAGTAGTGGGTTTATATACAATATTCTAATTTCTATTCAAGTGACATGTGAACCTCTTTTACCATTATTCGAATATTTCGTTCGAATATTTACATGGGAAATTTCGATTGAAATGATTAATCAGTTTTTGTTCAATGGTAAAGGTGAAATTTCCGTTATTTCCGGCTACCCTGTGTTGATTAATTTGGTGCTTGTTTTGGAACAGATACTTTCTAAATATTATCGTCATCATAATGCAATAAATTCCTTCCATACATGCGAAAAAAAATTGTGGATATGCCAATAAAACCCATTTAAATCTATTTCTTTCTCAAACATTCGCCCTAAAACTGCTCGATTGATTTTACCCTCTCAAAATCCACCACTCTTTCATCGATATTTCTCCAAACTGTTGTCATTTTGGATAATTCTATGAACCTTGCCAACTTTATCAACCAATTCTATCAAATTTATTTACCATTGTTTGTCTCGAATTTGTACCCTTAGCTTGTATGAGAAAATGTCAGATTTTCTGATAATGCTCTTTCATTGTAGGAGGTGTCCACCACTACCGCAACGACTGCCAAGGACAATCCCCCCGAAGAAGACTCCGAGTACACTTTGGATCCCATCTCTGGCCTTCTGGTGGACAAAGAAGGGAACCCGCTACAAGTCAAAGATTCTCAGCCTACATTTGCTCAATTGAGACCCCCTTTAGCTCTACCAAATGGTGAGTCACTCTAGACTAATCATTTTTAAATACAATAAAATACAAATAAATAAATAAATAAATAAAAAATCTTTATACGAATATGTAGATGGAATTGGTTATTGGTAAAATCAAGAAAAGAAATAGAAATTATAGTATTTGACTGATTGTCTATATATACAATACAATCCCTATTGTAGGAATTTGCATGTTATATGACTAAGCAGATCATGTAATTGTTTGTTATTCAGAAAAACATGGATAATGATACTTCATTAAATATAACTTGTAAGAAACTCTGGCCTTAAAAGGACTATTTTGAGAGGTTACAAAATACCTCGTTCAAAAAAATGCCCATTTCCAAAATTGTACTTTAGTGCCCGTTACATTCGTTCCCCCCGAAAAAAAAAATGAATTAAAACATGTATTATACCATTTCCATGATAATTCAAACCAGAATCCTGTTTTTATCTTCGACATAATTCATGTCAAAAAAGACGTTTTATCAATTTGAAAACATGGTTTGAGGCGAATCTCCCGTAACTCCGAGGCCTAATGCTAACTGCAATTTATGTCATATCCAATCTAAATCACTTACCTATGTTAGTAAATAAAACTATATATATATATATAGATATATAATTGGACCACACGACTCGATGTTGTTCCAGCTTCTAGTATGCCTCCTGCGGAGAGCAGCGCCCGTGCGACAGTCCCGTTTAACGTCTTGAGTCAAGCTCAGATGGTGCAAGTCTCGGTTCCCATACCCATGGAGACTCAAGCCAATCCCAATCATTTGCTGCTTCACGCGGGACATCAAGCTCCACCCGGATACACGAGCAACACCTCGGATATCACGCAATCCACGATGTCGTTCGATCCGTCTATGCAGGGACTTCAGCCCTCGTTCCAGATCTCTGAGGATGGAGGGATCGTCATGTCGTCCATGGAACAGAACACCGGAACCTTGAGCGCCGATCAGACCAACAATCCGGTTCAATACGCCACGACCATGCAAGGTATTGGAAGACTTTGAGGTTAATGAATACTCCTATTAATATGCACAGAGTTTTTTGTAATCTGGCTTTTACGTCTGATTTACAGAGGGTTAAACTTAATCATTTATGCCGTTTACCTTACTCAACCTGAAAATAGAATTGTGCTTGTTTCATAGCGATGCATAACTTATTGCAACCGCTGAAATAGCACTGTGTAAGCCATTCGCAGCCAGCTATGTGGGGTTTATCAAAAGACATTTTGTCACATGAGATTTGGTCTAAAATATCATTTTGGATCGGTCAAAGCTATTCACTTGGACACTTCAAGGCTGAAAAAATATTTGTTGTTTTTTTCTAATCTTTGTGAACCAATATTTCTATTAAAAGTGATTTCTATCCATGGAAGTAGTGGTAGTGTGGAATTTATTTGAGGAAAAACGTACGATGTATTCAGCTAAATTGTAGCTGGTCTTTGTTACATGTTTGAATTTCTTATGAATATTAACTGCCGTCAAGTAAGTTAGATTGAGTGCAATATTTCAAAGAATGAGGTCAAAGGGGTTTTCTAAACAGAAGTAAAAGTGTAATTTATCTAAAGTCAGAAGAAAAACGTTTCATGGCGTTTACATGCAAAACAGTGTTCAAGGTATTGACCTCAAAAAATTATATTTAGGGGATAGAAACGAAAAATATTCAGTCATTTTTCACTTCCAAACACTGACGTTTTATATCGCCATTTTCATTTTCATTTTTTTTTTTTTTTGAGAAGCCTGGGCAATATGCCGTTTTTCATAGAACCGCCTTGAATTACTCACTTGTTAAATAATCATATTTGTTAGAATCATGTAGTTCGATTCATGACTCTGAAAATCATTGAACATTCACTTATGCAATTCTTCAGGTGTTCCTGGTACTTCAAATAAGGTGCTACTTGTTTTGCCTGGCGGTCAAATGATCCTCACAGATCTCACGGATGAACAATGTGGACAGCTCAATATCCAGGTCAGGAAAAAAAAAAACCTTCCCTAGAGAGGTTCATGAATCACTGATTCTGAATTCTGTGCCATCTAGGTTGAACAATCCGGTGATGGCAGCACTGTGAGTGGCGTGCCTCAAGTCATCCCTGCCCATCCCCACGGTCCCAATCAACACGCGGGTGTCTCGCCCGAAGACGTGTCCAACAATATTCAGTTCACGTTCACCACGGATAATCTCACGGCGCCCCTGACCTCACAACAGCCCGTCCCAGTTCTCGCTCCCACCACCACATCCAGCCACACCAATCCGGCGTTCCTGAGCTCAGCCGAGATTTCGAACTTGCCTATTGCATTAGAGACCCTGGAGAATGGCAAAGAGGCTGAGAAGGAAGGGACTAAGGGCGGAGAGGGTCTCTTGGACGGAGAAGGTGATGGGCAGAATTCCAAGCGCAATGTCAACGAGCTCTCTGCCGGTAAGGCATAGGTGATTTGTTTAAGTGATCATAGAAATTAACAAAGATAATGCTTGTCGATTGGTTGATGTTGTCTTTTCATTGAGTTTGTTTGACGTGAGATCAATTGCGTACGAGAGTCTGGATATTCTAGGATATTCCTTGGTCAAATGATATTTCTCGGCGTCTATTTTCATTTGATTTGGTTGTCGAGACCGAGAGAAATATTGCACTTGTGTATGAGAATAAGTCCTTATTCTTATAATGAATCCGTTATATTAAGTGAGTTGATTTTAAATTTGCGTGATTCAGCTAAATGCGTTTTGAGAAACGAAGAAAAACCATTGTTCCCTCATTTTTATGTGGTTAGAAGGAAGCACATACTGGCGATGTGAGTGCGGATATTTCTGAAATCAAGTGTTTCTTCATTTATGTAATTGATTAGTTTGAAGCGGAACGTTTAGAGAGTAATTTCGATACTTTCTGAAGAAAAGAATGTTTAGGTTATTTTTCCATCAAAATTACTAAGAAGAGATGCAGAATCATCACATTTATTTTCAAAACGTATCGCCAGATGGCATCACTTGTTGCCCGAGCAAGTGTTAACCATTACAATTCATTGCTCTCTCCAATGGTCATGGTCAAAATTCATGATTTCCTTAAACACTTGTCAAAAGGGGACCAATGAACAAAAACCCGTTCCAAAGGCGTGCATCAACCCATATTTTTGTAACAGAGAAAGTCAATTTTCTCATTCTTTATGTTTCAGATAAACCGTGAGAATCACCACGATCACCGTATTCAAAGAATCTCCCTCTTGGCTGTCAATCAACCATGTTACTGAGTGGCAAATAAATGCACTTGCTCATGTGTTCTTTCTTGCATTTCCTCTCGTCAATTTCTGCTTCGTAACTGGAAAGACCTGGGATCTTCCAGACCGCTGGTTTGCACGGTTGGTTCTTCTCCTTGTTTTGATGGTTGTGGTTGGTGGGCCGTCCTGATTGGTTGAGATCTGGTTGGTTGGCGCTCTGCATTCTCATTGGTCCAAGACCATAGATAGTTTGGCGATAGAAAACTCTTTGCCAAAGCTCATACATGAACAATGGCAGATACTAGTCGATTCAAAATGATAATGGGTGTGCTAGTGGTGGTTTTGCCCCTAGTGGTTATGGGTGAGATTGTGGAAGTGCCGGATAAGCGGGATTTCAAGTTGACCGTGATTGTTCTGACAATGAACCGACACCACTCTTTGGCCAGACTCCTGAAATCGTTGGAAAAAACCGAATTTGACGATGACAATGACTTCTTTGACATGGAGATCCATGTGGACAAGTCCATTGGCGAGCATTATGAAGATTGTGTCAAGTAGGTATTGGTTGGCAGCAAGGGTTTGCTGTTCTGTATAGGTTTTACCTATACTAAATTACATTCCATCAATATAAGGCCTTCAAATGGGCTCACAGAAAAAGGAAGGTATGGCTATTTTGAGACACTAAATGTGGTCTTGAGGTAATATGAACAAAAAAAAAGTTTGCTGATTTGAATTCAGATAAATGTTTTGCTCAACATGGGGCACTATGGGGTCCATCAAAAGGTTTGGCTCACTCCAAATTCATGAAGACAATTTGAATTTGCCATCTGCATTACAAACGCAACACGTTAATCCACTTGCAAATCAGTCCAGATCATTTTTTAATCTTTTAGGGCATGGAACTCATTAGGATTTAGAAAACAAAAACACATATTTCAAGTTGTTTTTTTAAGAGATTTGAAATTTGTGCAGAGCATGCATGAATTCAGGCAAGGCAGAAATGCCATTCACTTGTCTGAACTTGTTTACATGGTTCTCCAGGCAGATTAACTCGTTTTTTAACCATTGATCTCTTAAAATAGCTGGTTCAAAAAAATCAGTAGTTTCAAAACAAACGATTTGATACCACTGTGCCATCCTCCATATCATCCTGACCAGATTACCTTATTCTTGTTGCCTGTTCCCAAATAACAAAAATCATTAAGAATATCTGGCATACTTATAACTAGGGCTGGCCAAAACTTGCGTCCTGAAAATTTTGCAAAATACCTGCGCACACGAGATTTTTCTTTGAATTAATTGAAACTGCAAATTTTGCAATTTTAATAGCAAGATTTGACATTTTTCCTCAGTTCATGATGCAATTTCAGCCATTTCAGCTCAAAAAATATCAACATTTCCGAAAATTCATGATAATTTTCAAGAATTTTGGTCAATTTTAAGAAAAAAGGTGAAACTTTGCTCCCTGATTTTTTTTCCTTCAAAGCTCCCTAGGGATAGAAGGTTGGTGGAAGATGCTATGGTATAATTTTCATTTTCATCTACGTATTGCTCGATAGGGAAGACCAAAACAGCCCTTACTACCCCCAGAACGTGTCGGTGCCTATGCTTTGGAAAGTTTATTTGCAAGTTTTCGTGCAAATTCGATTATTTTTTAAGCAAATTTGTTGTCAACAAAGACCATATTTATATGCAAATTTTGGTCAATCCTACTTATAGCGCTTTTTATATTGATCAAACCTTTCTTTAGTTGTAATCTTTGTTTTTGTTTAGGGGCCAATGTCCGACTCATGAAAAATGAACCCTTTCAGAATAGCCCATAATCACACCGTTCCACGTGGTGGCAAAGTGACTCCCCGAGTATTTAAAGACAACCACGGTCTCAGAACTGCCTGGTTTGATGCTTGGTATCCGAAACCCGATGACGAGTTCTGTATTATAGTCGAGGACGACCTGGAAATGTCTCCTTATTGGTTCATGTGGCTCAAGAAAGCGTGGGCTAAGTATCAAGACCGCGATGATATCGCTGGAATTGCGCTTCAGGTAACACGGTGGTACACGCAACATTAATTGAAAGTTTGCTCAAATGCCAAAACACCTAGAGATGTATTTCATCGCCACAAATACAGAGGGACTAGATTTAAAAAAAAACTTTTGATGGTGGCTCATTACAGTATGTTAATCCACTTGGAAAAAAATATCTTGTTTTTATCAAATGATGATACAAGTCAAGTATCCTTAGTTACATGATATAATTGATTACAGGTGATTTGAAATGACTCAGCAACCGCAAAAATGCTACGCAAAATATGATTGATGTTCAGCGCTTCAGAGGGTGCTTTGTGAATCTGCCTCTACTAAACAAAGGGCTAATTAGGCCGATTTATCTTTATTCAATTATAGTGCGTTTAAGTTGTTTTTGGCTAATCTTGTTAAAATCATATGTATAATTATTGACTCAGGTCACACAATGACTAGGGAAAAATCTAATTCATAGCATGCCACAAATATTTTATTTAGCAATCTACTGTGCCTCTTCCCCATTTCATATGGGCTGTCTGACGGTGGAAATAAGGGCCACTATGAAGACCTGAAAACCTGCCCCATGCTTTAATAAATTGTTCAATTATTTCAAATGACGAGTTTTTCACAGGAAACTATATTAAGATCTCAAGCCGTAGAAAGCTGTATTGTTTTGAATGTTTTGGAGTCAGATGACAACTCCTTGCTTGGCCTATCATCTGATGATGGGAGTCTTGATTGAGAAATATTTCTGCTCCGTCATAACAATCAATATTGATTGATTGTCACCTCACCCTTGGGTATGACCACAGCTTGCCTATCTAAGGTGTTAAAGCAGCAACTCATGTTGCAATCAAATAAATGTGGATTTGGTTATCCTGTGATCAAAACAGGATTCGCAAAATGGAAAGCAACTGATCAAAAAAGTATGGTGCCGCAACTAGCCTTGAGCCGTGGATAGTAAGGCGGTGCCAAAATAATACCAAAAATGGTATTTATTCGAAATTTATGAATTGAATATTTTTATCATTGCCAAACATAGTTATCAATCCTTTTCCTTCATTTCACAAGCACAGAAAGTAAATGCTTTCATATTTCACTTCAAAAGCAATGTATCATTTTTGGCATTAAGATGGTCTGGTCAAATTTTAAAGCTTTATTTTTTATTTGGATGCTAGAGCTGAAGGATCATCCATGTCTGAGTTTTGGGAAAACAAACTGTCAATTTTGCATCTGGAATAATCTTTGAAGTTCCATCATCACCCATTTTCAATGCAAGTCTTGAATCTTAAAGAAATCAAAAACTGTATGTAATCAAAAATACTGTATGTAATCAAAAATGTAACTTGCATTCCTTGGCAAAAACTTGAAGCATAGCCAGTTTCACTTTTGACCAAATTTATTGTAGCTTGTAACTTTTAAGTCGTTATAACTAGACATTTGTTTAAAAGATGCTTATAATGATTCATATCCACCCATAACCAGAAGTTTTTACCAAATACAGTATCTAGACACAGTGGTACCCACAATATTGATAAAGTTTTTTTTGCAAATGCCAAGACCTCTAATAACAATTTTCTTTGTTATTGAAACAAAAGGAACAACTTTTGTAAAAAATCATCTTGGATGTATGTTTGTATGTATATTTCTAAAGTGTTAGTACACTTTTAATGGTAAAATTCTAGCTTAGATTAGAATATTAATCCACTTAATACCTACAAGGAGATAACATTTTTAAAAACGTAATCAATAGATTATGGGAGTAAACTTTTCAATCGCAACTTTAATCAAGCTTTATCTTGAATTTTGACAGAATTATATTAATGTTGAATAAAAACATCCCTAGAGCGTAGAAATTAATTATTGCAGAAAGTGACAAATTTAAAAATTAAAGTGTCACATGTTTTGTTCAAAGATTTTAGGAACATGATAGGACAGCGTAGCCTCTGGCATTTAAGTAAAGTGAGAGGCAATTTTGCATCTTTTGTAAGTAGTGATTTTTTTGGCTACTTTTAGCTTTTAAAGAAAGGCTGAAGTAAATGGAGAAATATTATTTCTTGTCATGTCATTGAAAAAAAACAATAATATTCCTTAAGAATAACTGGAAATACAATTAGGCCATTTTTCGATCTTTTAAGATGTAGCACGCACCCTTTAAGATGTAAGAACTAAACATGTGCTGAATAGAAGTTTATGAAATTTTGAAATTTTAGGCCAATACGTACATAACTAAGAGTATGTTTAATACTGATTGACTACGTTTGTGACAATGATTCATTTTAGTGGGCCTTAAGTGATTTAACACACTTATCGAGCTACTTTTAAACATGTGTAATTCACAAAAGTTGTTCCTTTTGCTTCTTTGACAAAGAAAAACCCATCTTGATGTCTTGGCATTTGAGCAAAAACGTTTTGGATGGCATTACTTTTTAATATACAATACTTCTTCTTTGATGCACTATAACATACAAATACTGTAATGGGTGTATTCCAAAAGTTGTTCCGTCTGTTTTTGTTACAAAGAAAAACGCAGCTAGAAGCCTGGGCGTTTGATCAAAAACTTCAGCAAACTTTATAATCACCGTGGCAAGGCATTGGCTTTGGATGATTGGCTTTGTGAATGAAGCTTGATGACATCTCTCTTTTGCAGCGTCAATATATGGTCTTCCAAAAACCGGAGCAAGTGAACCGCGAGATCATCAACAATTATGAGCCGTTTCTGTACAAATTGGTGGGCACTTGGGCATTTGCCCCTCATCCCAAACGATGGAGAGAGTTCTTGGATTGGTTCAACTCGGTGGATAATGAGAAATTTGATCCCTATGTGCCGGGATTGCTCACCTCAGATTGGTTGCACATGCACACGAGCATGGGAAAGAGACACATGACCTGGGTAAGAAACCAACATCAGGATGATGGAATCAATCACGGACTTCTAGAGATGTGGACGGTGAACGGAAGCAAAAATTTCTGATCTCCTAACCCGTTGACTTTATTTCAAAAAGGCACCTGATACGACCGCAAGATCTTGCTGAATAGATCCACTTGGCCAGATTTGAGCTCAAAACTATGCTTAGGGAACTGAGGAGATATGTCCAAAGTTATTCATGAAACACTACATGAAATTCGAATTTTCGACGTGCTCTTGGTCAGATACAGAAGCCTTTGACAACAAAACTTTGAAATGGACCACTATACAAGTAATTGATATGAAAATAACCTACCTTTAATTGAAGAGATCTAAGTTTCTTATTTTGTCATTTTAATTCGAAAAGTGGCTCAGAGTGGCTATGCCCAAGAGCAGGCAGATTTGGCGAGAAGCTCTTTCCCAGTCCATATTTCTAGAAGTTCGTGAATAATTGGGGGCAAAACATGGGCAAATCCAACCTCAATTTTCGTTAGCTTCTTCTCCAGTACGTATCTCAGTTGCAATTGAATGTTTCTGCTCATCTATCTATTATTTCGTATCTATTACGGAGTCGGATGCTAAATTCACTTTGAATTATGTATGGTACCGTATATTCCAATAAAGCTAGATGAAGACCTTTTTAATATAGTAGTGAGGAATTGCTTTTCCAGCTGCATGTAAAAGGCACCTGTAATTCAATATAAGTGCCTAATAATGCCATTCATCACAAATCGCTCCAATTACTTTCTTAGTTACTCCGAAACATTTGAATTTTCAGGCATGCGAGCAAATAATTTTTTCCTTCTTCCCTTTGAAAATGAAATGCATTCACGTCACTTTTCGTCAGAGTACCCACATTTTCGGGTCAAGTTGAATTTGATCATCGGTCATTCTTCATATGTCGAAATATTCACGTGGCTACAATCGATGATCTTGCAACTCTGTTCAAACAACAAGTGATGCTTAATTATTCCTCCATTTTAATTAAAGACTAGGTTAAAATGAGCAAGCCTTAACATGTGCTTCCTCAAAATAAGTAATTTTGTGTGTTAATTTTTCAAATCCATGAAGATACTATCAGCTCATAAATCCCTCCATGATTGGGATACATAATGCAATCGACTCTTTGTAGGAACAATGGCACATTTACTACTCGGAAAAGCACGGCCTTTACACCATGTACATTAACTTCCCGAAAAAGATGGCGTTGTGCAGCAACTGGAGAGAGGCGGGCGTTCATAATCGCAGGAGTTTTAACGAAAAAGATTTCCCTACCCTGGATTATTGTGCCATCCAACTCCAAGAGTTTCCAGACGACCTTCGAAAATTCGGTTGGGACGCCCAAGAAGAGGGAGATCCAAGTGATTATAAGATAACGAGCTTCGAATTTGGCGACAACGTGAGCTTCTAAAGTATTCATCCAAAAGTTTGTCAAACCCTCTAAATTTTAGCGCCAAAATACACAATGTCTCAACAAAAACGAATTTATTGTATCTAGCAAAAAATATCAGGGATCAGGAATGATGTAGGAAAATATACAAATTCAAGGGAGCGCCTCAGTTTGGACGGCTGGAGCAATGGTTTGAAGGTCATTCGTTGTACGGTCAGATAAATGCGGACGAGAGAGAGACAAATTAAAACGTTCCCAGACTCCAATTTGGGCCAGGAATGAAAAAGACCAAGGAAGAAGTACAAGATCAGGAATGGATATGGCACAATGACAATGTAGCTGCCAACAAATAGGACGGGTAAGGACTTAATAAGTCAGAGAGTGTGGAAGTGGTAGAAATGGTCAACTGTACAAGTCTTGTCTACAATTCCGTGGTGATCACGGTCCGGAGTTGCGGGATCTTGGACTTTTCTTTCTCCTTCTTGCTTGTGATGGCATCGTTGACAAGCCAAGGGGAGATCTGTTCCAAGCTAGTGGTGCTGGTGGTGAAGCCATTCACCACATTACTCTTGTTCCTATTCATGCCGTTAGTGGTGTGGTTGCTTCCATTGTTAATCTGGTTGTTGATGGAGTTCCTCTGGTAAGTGCTACGAGATGAGAAGGCCTTGTTGTTTTCCGAGCTCTTTCCGGATGGTAACGGAATTCGGGAGGGCGAAGAGGAGTAACCCTTCTTACTAACGGATGACAGGGACCGAGTAACCGGTTGGTTTGAGGCGAAAGAGGTCTCCTGAAAGACAGAAGTGCATGGATTAAAATGCATTGCTTTAATTAAACGCTAGGGTAGCCGAGAAGAACTCACAAGCACACTAAAACAAGCTAAAAGTAACAATGCAACGAGGTTGGAGAGGTAATAAGTGACAAGACGGGTTGCGTGTGGACTAGGTAAGTTAGCTTACTTGGCTCCGGTTGAAGCGAGAAATGACAAAGAAAGTGTGTCAGAATGGTTTGTCGGAGGAGAGCGCGCTCACGATTGACAAAGATCAAGTTATGGTCATAGAGTTTGGTCAAGAGGAAATAGCTCACAGCCCTGAGCTTGATCACACTTACAATCTTGTTTAATGGCGAATGCTGCGACTGGTTCTCTTCGTTGTCGTCACCCTGGGTATCCGATGTTTTCCCATTGGTGTGAGTCTCCTTTTTGGATTTGTCAGAGTCGAGGAAGGGGTTCTTCGAGAACGGATTGGATCGCCCTATTGTGTTATATTTAAACGGGTTAGGAGAGTCGCCTTTGTTAGCTGTCGTGGTCTCGTGGTCGTCATTGAGGAAAGGATTAGTAAAGGGGTTAGCAGGCGTGCGGGTATCCGTGAAAATCGTCTCCTTTTCTACCCCGTGGCCGTTGAGCATGGTGGAGAAATGGGTGACGGATATGGATCCGTGCGGCTGGTTCTTGAGGTTCTTCTCCATCTCGAGGAGGTCGTCCAAGCCGTTTTCACTAGTCTTGGACACGGGTGAGTCCAAATTGATGAGTTTGCTGTCCACAAAGGACTCGGCTGAGCCCGAAGAGGCGGCAGCTTCGGCGGATTTGGGAGAAATCTGTCCGTTGAGCAACGTGTTGTTGGCCTTGGTGGGTGAAGAAGACCCGAGGGCCAAAGTGAGCTTGTCGCCTCCCTAGATTCCAAACGAGAGGGGAGAGAACAAGAACAAAAGAAAATGTACATTCTGCACACACAAACGACCCGACAAAAAAAAAGTCGAAATTTACAAAACGGCCTATCACCAGAATTTAGACGCCCATCAAAAAAGGCAAAAACACCGAGCTTGGGCAATTAAGTTGCCATAAACGCTTGATGAAAGTCATTGCCCAAGCTCAGAGAAGCAGTATTTGAAATGTGGAAAACAATGGACTAAAGACCCACCACGGAGACAAAAGTAGCACTGGACATGTCCGGGATCTCTTTCGGGGGCGGGGATTCGCCGTTGGTGAGATTCGGATTTGGACTAACCGTTCGCTCCTCGCTATAAGATGTTTTGAAAGAACAAGAAAGTCGTCTATTATGCCAATCCAATTTATAAAGGACTGTCTATTCTCACCCCTGTTTCAGATATGAGTCCAATTCGACGTTCTTGGCCTTGATTATGTTGTTCTTGTAATGCTCCTTGGGAATGGGCTTCTGTGCTCCGCTGTACTTGGAATTGTTCATTGCATTGTTCATTGTGGGAGAAGCACCTCTTGCCATACCAATCCCATCGATGGAAGACCCGCCGGTAGATTTGGCCCGGAAGGACGAAACTGATCCGGATCCCGAATCCGTCTCCCCTTTTTGAAGGGATTTGATCAAGGTATCTAACCGGTTCTCCGCCTCGCCTGTAAAGCAAATAATCATGAGGTGATGGGTCAGGATGCCTGGGAAAAAATAACCTTTCCTTACCTGTGGTTTTGGCTGAGACGCTACTCCCGGAAGGTGAAACCAAGGGAAGGGAAGATGCTGGGGTCTGATCAATGTGATCATCTACGTCCAGAAGTGATGTAACGGGGAGAGGACTCTCGGTTTTTCCTTCGGTAGTTCCAGCTCCATCCTTGACCCTCTTGGAACGGCGATCCTTCTCTCGTTCCCTCATCACATGGGATTGCCTTCGAGCATAGCGTTGACTAGGGCGACGCTCAAACTGTACCGTGCGGCGTGCCCTTGAGGCAACCGTATTCTGGAACTCGGTCCTTCCACTGAAAAGATGATAGCAAAAACCATTTTTACATTGCAGTCTAAGATAGCACATTGAAAGTGGACGTGTCTTTATCCTTAAAAAAGCGAATTCAATTAAGTGATATGAGCCACCAAACCTCCTATAAAGCGGAAACATGAGCGTGCAGCTCTTGCTGCATGCTAATCAATTTCGTCATTTTGTATAGTCGAGAGACGTACCTATATCGGAATCTCGAGCCCATGCGGAAGAAGTTCTGTCTTGCGTTGGGACCTTTTACAGGTGCACGGAGCCGGAAAAAGGCGTGATGTTCCACGGCACATTTCCACAAGTGTTTGCAGGCTTTTTCGTTCCTTAGCCGGAATACAAATGTGTGCTCTTGTTCGAAACCCTCGTCATTATCCTCAACCACTATCAATGTGAGTTTCTTCTTCTTGAAATCCAGTTTGGTTATCTTTGGCCTGTGAAGATATGGCAAAATAAATTGTCTAATCTATACTATTTATTGCCGTCCATGTTTGATGTATTCCTTACCAGAAGAAGAGGCCAATCTTTGTTTCGCCCTCAAAAACAAGGATTCCAGTTGGTGTGAGTCCCAAGGAATATTCCGAGCCA
Source organism: Tigriopus californicus (assembly GCF_007210705.1). Classification (NCBI taxonomy): domain Eukaryota; kingdom Metazoa; phylum Arthropoda; class Copepoda; order Harpacticoida; family Harpacticidae; genus Tigriopus; species Tigriopus californicus. The sequence continues at coordinate 12,460,373 of NC_081445.1, read as the reverse complement.
TCTTTTCCCAGAACCGTGTGCATATCCACTCCATACATCTCCAAATTCTTGGCTTTATTCAAGAAATTCAGCTCAGCCTGAGCTGGGTTCATGTTTCTGAAAGGTAAAGTAAAATTTGAAAGCCATTTATGTCACGCTTTCGTCATCTTTTTAACAAAGTTCTTTGATAAGTCACACTTGACCAGACAAATGGATGTATCTTTAGTACAATGCGCAGACCCTGCAGACGCTCAAAAAAGGCGTTAATGACTTGTTTTCAGTCTCAATTCCGTCCATTGCCGGCAATTTTCGTGTTTAAATGACCCTCAGCATCAGTGGATTGTCCAGACACGGTTAAAACTGTTTTCAACTTACTTGCACTTCTTAAAGGCTTCAAGGACGTCGATTTCAAACTCTTCGTTCTGATGGGGAACAAAGCGGAATTCTGACACAAAGGCCGGGGTGTGTACCTCGGCATCGTAATCACCCAATTCGGCTGTAAGAATGAGAGCAGACATTTTGATTACGGACCAGTCTTTTGTAGCAGACTCATACCATAACTCACATTGGAGGGCTAGAGATGCCAGGGTCACCGAGGTCTCGTAAGAACATTCCAAGCGAGCTGCGAGTATGTCTTGCTTGAGTTGGAGGAAGAATTGATACCTAGAACAAAGATGAAGAGATTTTTTACCAATCAAGAGGTGTTGAGCACATATTTCCATATGCAAATCGAGAATGTTGAAGCAGTGGTCAAGTTATTCATGGTATCATCAATACCAGCAAAAACACGGAGGAGGATTATTCAAAAGATTCTTGAGAGGCGTTCTCTTTTTTCTCACCTGGTGATTTCCTCTCTCAAATTGTTTGGTTCCGACGAATAAAACTTGATTCGCATTCTGAATGTATAAGCAGGCCCAACTGAAACAGAACAAGAGTGAATGAAGGTCACAGAATTGTTCAACAGAATTTTTTGAGGAAGTCGGCGCAATCTCTTTTTCTGTGACTTTAAAAATGTTCATTCTTCTTCATCTCTTGTGTCGCATTAAAAACATTCTATTGTAGACGGGAAAAATATATGGTCAATGGTGGAATTCTCAAATCGCCACAACTTTTTCTGCTAACTTTTAACACAACCACAAGGAAACAAAAGGTTTTTCATGACTTTGAATTTCAATTAAAACGCAGAGGCCGCCAAATCCATATTTCTCTAGAATGCTTGGTCACAATGGAGTGCCTTGTAGCTCTATGATTTGCAGAATTATCACGAGGTTCAACGAATCTTGAAATGTATCAACTCGTTAGCAGAATTGACATTAATATGGTAGTAACTTGTGAGTTACGAACTACAGGGCTGTAAATCATTGTCATTAGCTTCAAGATCCCGTCATCTATTAAGCAGGAGTTAATAGCCACTTTATATCCATCGACCAACCGTCCATGTGCGATGCTTCAAAGTTTGGATGTGATATCTGTATTTGGACAAAATCAGTGGGCGGGGATGGAGGAGGGAGAGGTAGTTCGCAACGGGCACGAACATCTCAAATCACAGAATTAAGGACTCGATCTCTTTTATCAGTGACTTGGTTTAATTGGAGTTACTGCATTTCTTCTAGAGTTATAGCTTTAAAATCAATTTCGATCTTTTTTTAAGAACTGTGTTTGTATTAAATGCATGTTGTGGACTTGCACCAGAATTTGGCGAATTTACGACGACTCGCCAGCTCCTGAACAGACAACCATGCAACGATCTAGGATGGGATTATATTGCACATGAAAGTCCACCCAATCGTAAAGATTCAAAGTCTTATTTGCCCCGCTGTTGAGTTCTAGACTCTATCCAGGGTTGAAGATCATCAAGTGGAATATGTGTTGTTGCGTGGTACCATTTATCAACTCCCACAAGGACAGAAGCACTTGTTGCTGAGACCTCATTGAAGATTTCAAGACATGTGGCTGAACTGGAAGTTCGATCAAGGGATTAAAATCATCATCCACGTCTCTATTTTGGGCAAAGACAGCATTCTGATTTGATATTCAATAGTTTTGGGGCTCCTATTGTGTGTAGTACTTTATTATGGAGGTTTCAATCCTCAAAAGTGAATGATGGACACATTCCATTCATTTAAGGTTTGTACAACAGGTCCCAGAAGTGTGTGCTCATCGAATACTAGTGAGGTTGCGTAATAACCAAAACGTATCTTCCAGTCAGAGGTTACTTACTTTTGACTTGCTTCTTGACAACTTTGGTGGGGTCCAGCCAGTGTGGAACATTGTAGGGATCCGTGTATTGAAGGCCAAAGTAATCCTTTTCAATCAGATCCAAGTGATAGTTAACCTGCTCCTGAAGCATTTGACCCGTGGCTTTTTTCTGGAAATGAAATGAAATAAAATTCAAGGTATAGGGAATTCATGAGAAATGTGATAAACTAAAAAATTAACCTAGAAACAGGAAATGCTCAGGCTTAGTATTTGTCAAGACGCAGATGAGAATGGCGTGCCTTCAATTCTTAGGATTTTTTGTGTTGTTGTTGAAGAGTGAAGGCTTTCAAATTCAGTCCTTTTCCTCCAAGATTAATGTTGTTCAGGGTCAGTCTATGAGTCTTTGGTGTAAGGCATCAAATTGGTTCCAAACTTGTGAGTTTCATCATAGCAATCATGTCTGCTCATTGGATTTTGATTATAAAGCTGACGGATATCTACAGACTAATCAATGCTTTGAAAACCTAAGGATTCGACCTATAAAGGACTATGATGGATACAAATGTGGATTAATGATTGTCAGTGCTCAACCTGGGGATTCTGGGCTATGGGAGTGTCGCATGAACTATTATTATGACCTAGGAAGATGGAATGCCAAAACATTTGAGGTTGATGTGCTCTCACAGCCTTTATTTTTAACAGAGGAAGAAGACTGGAGCGACTATCAGAGTGATCAAGGATCTCCAGTGGAACAAGCACAACCTGAATTCAAGATTGAATCCTACTCCAAAAGCATTCAAGCAAAGCAAGGTGGCCATTTTGATGTTTGGTGCAAGAGCAATATCCAATTCAGGTATTGTACACTGACTCATGGGAATAACTCATGCACATTTGAGTTCATGAATTTTCCACAAAGTCAAATCAGGGTGAGCAATTGTGACAGGATCTTTTGGCGGACTCTGAATTTTAACAAGGACTACATCAATGGTGAATGTGGCATACGAGTCACAGATGCTTATCCAAGTCAACAGGGTGGTCTGTGGTCTTGCCAAATGAGTAGCCTTACAAGGCAAGAAGAAAATGATCAACGTAAGATGTATGTCAATATATTTTGAATACTAACAACTCCCAAGCATCTGATATTGATTTTTTTCTTTTCGAGGCATGAGAACAATCTTTTGATTGCATGTTTTCATGACAAACTTAATACGCTTTGGGAGGTAATGGATTTTCTCTTCTCAATTTTTGGGATTAATGATCATCATGACAGCCATGCTTCATTGAGCAACTAATTATACACCAGTAATTAGAAACAAAAACAAATCATCTCCCATCATAAAGTTTCTCACCAGATGATTCTCATGAAGTGTCTCTTTCAAATAATGCTGAAGGCCACAATTACAGGTGAGCCACAAATCAATCCAAGGCTCTCCACAAGTCTCAAAACAAGGGGGGTATTCTTTTTAGCTCTCTGAGGGAGCATTTTCAAGTACAAACGTTGGGCATATTTCACCTTGGACTTCCCGCATCACTGAGTTTCCAAATATTGCTCACAAAAATCCATCATTCCAATAAGTGCGACACGACTTTTGGGACGGGTTACCACGAGAATTTTTGATGTGATGACTGACTCATTTCGGCCTTTCCCACGCATGTTGTTGTGATTTGTACGACCTTCTGGAAAAATGTTTTCATAGAAAGGCACCGCCGTCAAGCCATTTGTCGTTCAATTGTGCTATTCATTTGACTCCAACATGCATACTTAACATGAGAAATTTGCTTTTTCGATGAATTGAATTCTCTCTCAATGGATGAATCTCCTTTTGCATTTGGGAAAAGTCGAATTCACTCTGCATGGGGTCTAGAGAAAAAACCTTCGTCACGAAATGAGAGAACCCAAGTCGTGGCTTTCTAAATGTCGATCCACCTGGATTTTTAGTGCGAGGGGTGGAGTTTTTCGGACATCTGCACTCAATCTCGTGAGGTTTTCCTGGAGAGTAATGCGTAGCACTAAAAATAGCCTCTGGATCTGGATCTGGATAAAGGAACGTTAATCTACCTAACGGTTTTGCGCAGAATGTAACGTATTGATGTCTTCAAGAATTTGGCAATACAGTATCACAGAGAGTCCCGGCAACGTTTGTGGTTGGGCTGCACATCTGGATTAGTTCTTTGATTTCAGGGTTAAGGGGTCAAAATTACGGATTGAAAGCATGTCCAATGCATGTAGTGCCCAACTCGTTTGGCCTAGAGGGCTTGTGTGACTAGCCCTCTAGTTTGGCCAACTCTTGACATTTTCAAGCAAATGGCATCCTTGACGTGACTGGGAAGAAGTACAATTTCTTGAGATTTCGGGCTTCAAACAAACCCACCTGGATTTCTAGGGGGGGTCTCAAGGGAAACTGGATCGAGCCGGCCCGTTTGGGGCTTTCTCTTGTAAAAAACGCACACACCCGAAAGCCTTGAGTATACGGTTTAGTGTGTCGTGAACCTTTGAATCGATGAGTGTGAGAAATGACGAATGCTTTTCTCAGCCAAATACATAGTTCGCTTTTCAAGACATTTTATCCACTTCTTCTTCTACAAAGATATCGGCTTTATTGGACGTTGCAGTAATCGGAATACAAGTGCAAAGTGAGACCTCAAACCAGTTCGTGCTTTCAACCTCAAGAAATTGCCACATTATGCTTCTTTTCTGGATCACCAACGCAGTTCAACAATCCAAGAATAATCCTAAACCTCGGTTCAGACGTCGGAGAAAGAAGAGTGAGTCGGACAATTGCTTCGAAAAATTCTGCAAATCCTTCACGGAACCTCTCAACATTCCAAAATTAAAGCGACGAAAAAACTCTCAAGCATCGCTTTTATCATCTAATTCCCAGAAAGGAGGAGTTTCGGAGATTGAATGCCTCACCGTCGAACAATGTTCCTTAAGTTATAATGAAAATACTTCTTAATACCGTCTGTGTCAGAGGAGAATGCATCCGTGAATGCTGTCCAGTATTGTACCTTATTTGTGAACCATTAAGCTAAGAAATAAACGTCACATTGTACTATTCTGGTCGAGGATGTAAGGACAATTGGTCGTCTATGTGGTCGATTAATGATAGATCAATCTTCCTCGCAGGCCAAAGCGATTACATGTAGCGGATTTGTATCATTTCCTGTCATTTTGCACCGATCAAAGAATGTCAAATCTTACCACTAGGACATCAGAATTAGTCTACCAGAGGCTATTCTAAAAGCAGTCTGAGTTAGCAGACACATTTCCGAGCAAACCTTGTCATAAGATGGTATATGACAACTGCAAAAAGCTACAAAAAACAGTAAGTTTGCAATATCATGGCCAAATTGTGAGCTTGGAGCGAAAAAAAAGTGAGTGGGAACTTTCATTTCATAGCCAAAAGTTCGGCATCTTTAACGCATTTTACCGCTGAATTTACCATTATATCTGGATAAAATCTCCAACCAGTCGTTCTTTCTCGCACCAAGAGACACTTTGAGCAAGAGAAATCGCATTTCACTCCTCATCTAAATGGGCAAATTCAGGGCCAACCCAGATGATGATAAGACACCAATTTGGTACGCCCAAAATGTACTAGCTAGCCAGCCAGCCAGCTTCTAGTACGTTTTACCATCTAGTCGTTCCGAGTCAATTACCACAAGAAATCCCTTTTACATTTCTCCTCCTGATATTCATCTCCATTCGCTTTCAAAGAAGAGCAATCATTCCCTATGTACACGATTTACAATTCCTCTAGCAAATTGAGGATGAATATTCGACGAAATCCGGTCAAAATCAGCCAAGGAAATCCCTCGTTGTCGTGTTTTTCCGCCGATGATTTCCCATGAATCTTGAATGTGCTCATTCTAAGACAGCATTTCCTGTGCTTTGAAATCAAAAGAACGATCTGGATTATCGTGATCTGGTTGCACAAAAAACAACGATTCAAGACCAACCTGGCCAGCTTCTTCAAAT
>NC_081445.1:12452991-12454180 GCF_007210705.1 Tigriopus californicus | reverse complement strand
ATAGTCTCCTCAACTCCGGTCAATTACAAGAAAAAAACAGAATAATATAAAATGCGACGCGTAAGCCTAAAAGTAAAGGAATTAGGCAGGATATGGATTTGAGTGAAGCGTATTGCTCTATTGCAAGAAACCACCAACCATTAGCCATGTTTTTGTTCATAAAAAGTATGGGCAGGAGAGACTTCGGGAACCATGTCAAGAGTACTCTGACCAATTTACCACGCGATTGAAATCCTTCAGCCCTAGACTAAAGACGACCAAATCCAATTTCGACCGGATATGGCCAGACAACAACCTACCAACTACCATCTGGAGAGCTGGTCGTCTGCTTGAACAATGTACAAGCTAAGTGGTTTATGGGAAGCAAGCTTCGAGCTGGATGTATGCAAAAGCGGAATCCAGATTCATTTTGTTATGAACAAAGTGACACACTTGAATGGACAAAGAACACAACTCAGCCAATAATTAGGTCCTCGAGCGCATTCTGGAAACATTCATGGAAGATGTTATGCAATCCTTGACAACAGCAATATCGTGAGTTAAGGTAAAAAAAGAGTAACATTGTTTGTAATCAAAGCCTCTTTCTTGCTCTAGATATCCATTAAAGCGTGGAGAGATAGGGGAAACTTTCAGACGGATACGGGAAGTAGCATTAAATCTGATTTTATGGCACGTTATCTGAAACTAGATTTTCCCAGAAACTCTTCGGAGTAAAACCATCTTCATGGACAATCATAAAGAGTGATGTGGTCAGCAAAGTGGTTCATGACACTTCAAGGACCTTCATTGAAGCTTATCTTGTCCACAAATCAACGGGTATTGAGCTCAAAATATCCCGATATTATCGATCAAGATCAGGAACGTTACAAGATTACACAAAGAGAATCAATGACTCATACACGAATCGATATTTTTCAACTTTGAACAGATCTTGATCTTATTTGTCATCGCAGATCATGTCAAGAACTCTTCCGTCATGTTGTGTCACATCATGGGCCTTCATATCAAATAATCAACGACGAGCTGATATGAATGCACTATGAAATACAAGTACTCGAACATGAAAAAAGTCTTGATCCACGATTTTGCACATTGAGAAACAGTTACTTTTTACAGAGAAAATTTTCTAGATTAATACTGATCAACTTCGAAGGTACATTCAAAACAATTAAATCATAAATAAAGAGGG
>NC_081445.1:12416037-12452955 GCF_007210705.1 Tigriopus californicus | reverse complement strand
AGACTTATTTTTTTTAATCATTTAAGCTTAAAGCAACATTAACTCATCTTTCAAAGCGAGACTACTTTTGCATCATAGTCACCAACAAAGGAGAACTATTTTTAATTTCAGATTTGCCCATACCGTCAGGCAACAACCTGGGAAAGTCAGGTTCAATTGCTGGAAGGCGTCTTTCAAGGAGCTCAAGTTTCACCCCCTGCAATGTTTTAAGGAATGGCAATGGTCTACTTGGGAGGCCAATACACGAAGATCCTTTCCATTTGAAGCCACTGATAACTCAAAGTGATTAAGCTCGGCTTTTCAGAGGCTGCTCCTAGGTACATAATTCTAGTGACATTCATGGATGCAGAGATTTGAAGTACTAAGAAGCGTCCCTTGTTCGTCAGGGATGCTCCATCAGGTCTTAATACAGCTGTCCATTAGTCATTCCTTTGTTCCGTGTTGAACTTTATGCTAATCAGGATGACAATCTCAATCGGTAGGTGTGTGTGTGCGCACTCTATGTACTGACTAGTGAAGGCTTTATTTATTCCCTCTACAAATTGCGGAATGAATTTCTCCGGATAGTTCTCTCACGATCAACGGTTACGATGCCGAAACCGGGTCAGGAACATTCACGATTCTTTTTAGGAATCGGTACTCTTTCTCCGTTTTAAGAAGGGAAAGGGTGGCAATTCTATTTGAGTGGGTTTGCACTCAGTGATAAATTTGTCCGCTCCCTTTGATTACGACAATTACGCAGGAAAAAAGTGGGCGCCAAGCAAATTGTTTCCATCCAAAGATTGGAGTTAGCACATGTTCAACGACATCATCAATGGAGCACTTCTTCCTGGTTTTCAACTTCACAGGAAATGCTCTTCACCCCCTCAAATACATGGCATTGGGGGACTAAGATGAGCCAATAACATGACATGAAAGCCTATTTCCGTAATTGAAAAACACGCCTTTTCCAGCGAAAACTTTAAGGCCTAAAATTGAATGCATTGTGCCAAGCCAACTTTGGGGGAAGGTGCTTTGACTACTTGCCTTCGTTGCAAGCTCAGTTTTGCACTCATTTTGTCTCCAACACATGTTTTTGTGGTGGCTTTTAGGTGCGAGGGAAAGCGAGATTCAAAATACCGGACCACAAAAAGCCAATAGGATTGAAATCGGAACACGGTTTTAGACCCGCTTTATGACTTTATTACATCCCAGAGGGGACGAAAGTGAAGGAGTGCCAATCAAATTGGAAGTCGGGTATGTTTTTCTCAGGCTAAAACTTGTTTGTCTCTTTCAACGTCCATGAGGAAAGGCAGGGAAACTAGTGGTTACGTCACCCAATTGATTGCCCAGAAAAGTTCCAAAGGGAAATAAATCGGAAGTTATCTAACTTGGAATGGCGTTGTCTTACGTCGGAACTATCGGGCAGGGCATTTGCAATTTCAGGCCCTACATTTCGAGTGAATGCCAATTTTTCACACTCGACTCAATAAGGCATTGTAACCGGAGGGGAAAACGCCGTTCATGAAGCCAAGATCTAATTTCAAGCCTAGGGTAACGAACTCTACAATTTGCATCAACACTTTCTACTTGGATGCCTCATGGCGAAAACACTTACCCTGTACTTCTCCCTCAGCTAACTCGACAGGGGGTCATAAATTGAATCTGAACCGTATCAAACAGAACCTGATTAAGAGCATTCCCTCATGTACTCGACATGACCTCCCCATTACCATCAAAGTCAAAGTCAACCTTATGCATGGTTCTTGGGCACAATAACTACACATGCCATCTGCATTCACTTCGAGATAACGCCGCCAGAGGCGCCACTTTGTTGATCTTTTGGCACATTGCAATTTTCTTAGACAAACAGTCTCTTTCCATGAAAACCAAACCAGCGTTGATGTTTGATTTGAACTTGGTGCGACATACAACTCATCGTTGAACATTGGGTAGAAGAGCTCATCTCATGCCGAGACAACAGAATCAATAATTGCACGTTGGCAACAAGAATTGGTTTCCTGATCGATGGTCTGAGCAAATATTAAGAGCCCCTCCCGTCCCTTCTCTGAGAAGAGTTGCTCTTATCGATAAGCCCGATAAGCCCATGGCCAATTTCACAAATCAGGCCTGGGCCAAACCACCTTAATTGCCAACAAATCGAAACGACCGACCCATTTTTAAATAGAGTTGTTAAAACATCTCAGGTTTTTTCGAAAGTTCAAATGGTTTCAACAAAAAAGTGTCTCCACAATCCAGAGGGTTTAGTCATGGGCAACACAGTCCTCCGTTGGATTCGAGTTTGGCGAGAGTGGGTCAACCCAAGCACTCCTTGGTCTTGGCGACAAAGTAGGAGAGAGAAACCTGATTTGGTATTCCAGGTGAGATTTGAGTTCACCACCACAAACTCGAGACTATTGCCCCTCCAAGCTGAAGGTTTGGGTACGACCATATCGTTGTTGAAGGGAATTGACTTTGTGTCAGTTTCATGAGGGGGGGGGGCTTATTATTTACTGGTTGGCAAAAAGCGATATCACGTAATGGCATACCTGAAATAAGATAAGTTGAATTTTAGGAAAAGATAACCCCTGTTTAGTGAACAGGTTAATTCTGGTTCTCTTCTTGCTTCAAGAACAAACAGGAAGACATTTGTAACACGAGAGGATCTTAATGGTACTAATCAAGCCATTTGCCACAAACTGCATGTATGTGATGGGAGAGAGAAAAACATTTGAGGTTTCAGGGGTCACATTTTGTTATTACCTAGGCAAAATGAGCCTTCAAGTTCCCATCAAAAAAGGTTGCTAAACTATAGGCTTCTGACGCTTACTCACAATAGTTTGAATATGGCCCGTTTCAAAGATACTTTGTGCTCAAAAAAGTTGCTCAAATTTAACGAGTTAATGGCAACACTTGAATTAATCATTCATGACGTCACGATTCAATTCTGCGAAGCACTTACAGCGTGACAGAAGAAGGCAGACATGGTCACTTTTGCACTTTATTTGCGGATGAATAAGTGCCTTCATTCATTGAGATCTTCTATAGGAATGTTCGATCTCTTGGCCGCTGAGTGAAGAGGTAATGGCAAAAGCTTCATTGCCTAAAAAGAATCAGTGCCTTTGATTCAAACCCTCGAGGGCAACGATGACGCTTGAAATGACGTCAAAGTATAGACTTCTCTATCTACGTAGAGAAGCAAGACCAAGAGAAATCCATGGACTGACTCTGTTTATCTTCATCCCAGTGATCTTGTTCAGTGCTCGGTTTGGTTGGCTCCCCCTTCTACTGTAAATAGTTTCAACCATAAATCTTCTTGACAAGCTCGAACTTTCGAGTTGGAAAACGGGCTATAACCTAGGATGATCGATAGTGGTTATGGTTTTAGGGTTTGCTGTCATGTCAGTACATCTACACAGTCTTGTTTGGGATTGTACTATAAACTGCGGTTTGTGGGAGTTGCAAATTCAACTTCGAACGAATGAAGCGCAATTCTTGGGATGTTTCAAGTTGCACTTTGTGCTCAAAACGGCGACTGACCTACTCTGCTCAATGGATTTCCTGACAAGGAAGGTTCTGGGAACTTAAGAGGACATAAATTCAACGTTGCTCATTTCGATCCAAGGTAAACCTTTTTTAGTGCCTCACCAAAATGAGTCATATGAGACTTAATTCACTCCAGAATTTGAGAGGAATAAAATAGCGATAAGGCAGGATTAAGTGGTCAAAATTCCCGCAAAAGACATTGCTATAAGGGATTGGATTCTTAACATGTATGCAAAACGATGGGTAGGTTTCGTGATCCTGTATTATAGTTTACTCGCCTCTTTCCCAAATTGTAAAGCAATCTTGGTAATATTCGAGATTTCGCTCGATTGACCAATTTTCTATGACTAGCAATTCATAACTTGGGAGTTGTTGGAAGTTGTATAACACATAATTTTGTGAGCCAGACAATGGTTCTTGGCTCAAACTTGGTCGCCGAGCTTAATTGTCTCAGGGTGATGAAATAAATCTTTAATAGGATCTTCACGAGTTGTTAGTTGAGCATCATTTAGCGCCTCATAATTGAGGCCAACAAGGAAGTCCTCATCCATCATTGGCACCGATTGGAGAGGCTTGTCAAGTGCCAAACCAAACGAAAAACCAATCAATATATGCCCTTTTTAACTAAAAAAAACAAAATACTCGCCATCTACTCTCAGCGCAATCATCGGGTTGAATGACATGCCCATGGGTTTCAAGATCAAGATTTGCCAGAAGGATTGAGAACTCTTTGCATTTAACAGAGTGGGTGTCTTTGTGTAGAGACGTTCACGTAGGCGAAAAAGCGCTACATGAGTACGTCTCATCACGACGTCATTGTCATTCCTCTAGCGTCGATCGTCTTGCATAAAGGTCTTTATCCGTACAGAGTGCAGTCGGAATGGGCTGAATTGAAAGTCTAGCTAGAAGCCAAAGAGAAAACTCAATCTCTTTGTGGTCAAGAGCTCATGACATCGCAGATGATCATTACAAACTCATCTAGGCTTCTCCGAATCGAATTGCCCGTACCATGGGGCCCAAGCCAGCATCCGGATGAAAATAACTCTAATTATGATTGGAGCCATGAAATTAGACCCTACTTTCTAGTCATGTTGGAGCTTTAGCCCCTGATTGAGATCCCATGTTTTTCATGGAACTATGTCTACACATGTGGATCGTTAAGCGATGAATAGTTTTCATGATGGGGGCATTCCATCGTGTGTCATCATCACCACTACCTCCACCACCACCCTCCCACATGTTCGGAAAGCTGTTGGAAGTAGATTGGATCGGAATACCAACCATGAATAAATTATCGGTTTTGAACAAGATTGATTCAAGGCTTCCGTCGCTCGTGATCAGAAGGCAGAAGAGCCAAAATGTCTGCCAGGTCTTTGGGGCCCCAATAAAAGAGCACTTTCTGTGACTTCCAACCTCTCATGTACCTCCAATTCGTCTCCGTCCAATCCAATTACTTTCGTGCATTAGCCAGGCAGTTTGAGAAAAACTCGTCCAACCTACTACTGCATCTGATGGAAACAGTCATTTGGAATTGGCTTGGTCATGCTGGATGATGGCCAGAAACATATAAACAAAAACAGTCCCAGAGTCGTTTTAGAACCGATTTAGACGTTCTTGTCATGACACAAGGGCGAAAACCAAAGAGTAAGGAGTTCAAGAGAGTTGAACGCAGGAGAAAAACGTACGAGGAATTATGGCTAACAAACAAGCAAAAACCAAACTTTGCCTTTTTAGTGATTCTTCCTCGAAAAGTGTGATGGGCCCAAAATAACTTTGATATCTATCTCACGTTTGTGAACAACGTAAACGGTGAAAAAATCTAAACTTGCCGTTTCCTACTTTTCATGTCACGGATACCTCTTGTATCGTGGTCTGTGATCCATCGCCCAGACGATGGTAAACGTTATTCTCCACCGATTAGTTGGCGGTACTACTTTTTTAAATCTTAACCTGACCTAATAAAGCCTAAACTAACCTTACCTAACCTAACCCAACCTAACCTAACACGATATTAAAAACCCCAAAAGTCTCTATCTAAACCTTATAACATTTGGCCACAAAGTTAAAAATGAGCTCCGCCAACTAATCGGTGGAGAATAACGTTTATCCCAGACGATGACTGAGAAGACGAACACCCATTTTTAATGATTTAAACTTGGTTTGCATGACAAAACCATTCGCGGGTTTCTCTTTGGCTACCGTGGGAGTCCTAAATTGCTAGTCTCAAAAAGTCCCGGAGCGTGAAAATCTGAATCTTGGGGTGGAGATGACAAATGTTGGGGTTTTTACATCTTGCATGAGATTCACTTATTTGATGGTATTTTCGAACAAAGACGACTGTTTCAGACTTGATTGCTACAAACTGGTTCGAGTTGTCGCTCAAAAAATTAGTTTACGAATGAGTGATAGTCGCCTTAAGGCCTGCTTGTCTAATCCCTTTTAGAAGCTATAGCTTCCAAAACAGATTGGAAGGGCATTAAAGCTACTCGTAGTATGTATTCCCCATTGGCAACACCATTACACTACAAAACTGAACTGAATCGAAACACCTGCTCTTCAAACGTCAATCAATGAACACCGACGTCGATGCTGGTATTGTTTTCCATCGAAACTTTCCAAATTGGAACATGAGAATTTGACACATGATATATGCACATATAAAGCATATTCTATGATTGGATCGATTCTTGTTCACATTCCACAAAGCGGGATTGACAAAAGCAAAATAGACCTGGCAATTACTGACGGTGGAACAAAAGACATTTCGAATGAAATGAGCACAAGCAATCTACCTTTAAACCCACGAATTTATAATATTAGCATGAATTACAAAACACCAAAATCAATTGAATTCCCCGCCAAAAATCATTTCGTTTGAACTTCCCGCTAATGACTAATGAAAAAAAAAGCGTGACCAACTTTATTTTGCAAGGCTGAAATATGATGAAAAAAAGACTCAATTGAGCCTCTTAAGGTTGCTATTAACTCAATGTTGTTGGCTAAAACAGGTTTAATTTTCGATAAGGGGCATATCCATCTTTTGAACTACAAGAAATATATTCTTCATGCCCATTTCTTAATTAATGATTGGGTCGTGTTTGCTCAAAACTCATACCTGTTATTCTTAGAATCTCAGTGGCATCAATTGAAAAGTCAACAGCCAGCGTTATCTAGCTAATTACGTTTAAATTATTGGTTAGATGAGGCGTGGCTTCGAGCAGAAACTGATTGTAATATTCGTCTCTATCAAGTAGGAAGCATTGTCTACGATGTTTCAGAGCTCCAGCTACACATAAACGCCCACTCTATGTATCCCTAACCTCAATGTAATTCGTAAGTCATAGAAAAAGGTTCTCTTGCTAAATGGACAAGTAAGCACAAAGTAAAAGTGAGTAAAAGCGTAACCTGTCATGCTCTGGAAGCATTGCAGAGTATGAAATGGATGGAGCTGGGGCAGACAGGCTCATATCTTGCAAGCTAATTCATAATCCAGGGTGTTAAAAATGGATCTGGAGAATACGTTTTAGGAGTCATTCAAGCACGGCAAATGCTCATCTAGTCAGTCTACCCCATGGTACGCAAGAAAACAAATTCAATGTGAATGGTCCCGAAACAAAGAGGATGAGTTCGTATGCAAGTCAGGATCGCGAGCAAACTCCCATCACGATTTTAATGCACAGGCAGAGAGATGACTAGTGGTGCATTGCCGAATTATTGAAGAAGGTCGAGAATCGTCATTTTAGTCGGCCAGACACAATGACATGGAGAGACGGTCCCAATTCATTAATTATTGCGGTAATTCAAATCTCTCGGATCAGAAATTGATTTGCCGGTCGAAATCATTCAGGTGTGTCATGAATTTCAGTTTTAATTTAATTGTATTTCATTCGTTATCACTTTCTGGTCTTTAGGAATGGATTGAAAATTGTGGATAAGACAAAAACGCTCTATAACTATATAATGGCTAACACTACCTTAAGATTTTAGGGCAGCCCATTTGAACTTGGAATGCTAATGAATTGGATAGATGAAGGCAACAAGGTAAGTTCATGAATCAAAATGGTCTTTTCAAATCGCTTGGAGACCTAAAACATACATAGGTTTGAAAAAGTCCTTTGTGCCTCTTCTAGTCATCTCTGTGCATTTGCAGCTCTGTCAAATCGAGAACAACCAAACGAAAAGGTATGACAGCCAAGGGAGGCATGATGAATTGGTCTGGACAGAGTTGAGAAAAAAGGTTCCGAGTGAATAAACAGTTCGTTTTTCAAGGTGTCATTTTCAGCATATCAACACTGAGATACACAAGGACCACCTTCAGGACTACATTAGACTTAGAACCCACTCAAGAACTAAAGACAGGAGAAATGTTTCCTTCTCAGATTCAAACCCTACCATTTTCACTCTCACATATGGAGTTTATGACCGAGTTAGTCCCATTGTTGACAAACAAACCAATCCAGAACCAATTTGAATCCCTAACCCCCTCATCTCGTCGATCTCTCGCCAGATAACAACCACCGACCTCCTCACTTTCCCTTTTCAACGGTGGAATTGTTCCCCTCGAATACAAGACGTTACAACTGGAAAAAAAAATATTTTTCTCGGGAGGGTAATCGTACATAAATATGGTAATTGGGAGGAGTACTCTCGCCATATGTTTGGCACTCCATGGGATCCTCTCATATGTGTGCGAATAGCACACGTAACAACTTGTAACGTTGGGACGAAACAATGGAGTGTTAAATCTTTGTGTGGAGCACATTCAGGGTTTATCTCGAAAATTATCCGGCCACTTTCCATCTAAACAAGCTCCAAGTTTTATTCCTCTTCCTTATTTCCTTGGATACAATCTAAGGATACTAGGAGGTCAATTTTCGTGTCGGTGAAAAATTGTCATACTGACGCCTCAAAAAAGCATAAAAGGAACGTGGACGAGGTGTGATGCATATTTGCACCTCATGCACATGTCACACCTAAGAAAACACGCTCATTGCCACATGTTGATGATGGGATACACTACTTTCGCAATCATCTGCCGTGGATGCCAGGAAACATGGTGTGTGAGTGCGTGGAATTGGAAATAACCAACGTACAGTCGGGAGGATATTTTTAAGAATCATTTATGGCGCTGGAAGTGAAAAAAAATTCAGGGCCAAGAGCATTTTCACAAAGCATATTTGGGCAAGGTGCGTTCTAACAGTGTTATTCGTTGTCAAACAAACTGGAGCATCATTCGTTTGCGTTTTTTTACCTCATGTTCTGTAGTCGAACACCAGATCTTGAAGAAAAAAAGGATTATAACCAGCTTTGAAAAAGCCAATTCGTCTGGATAAAACTGTAAGGCTTCGCTTTTGGTACAGTGTCGTTACACAATTTATTGGATGGATCGCTACCAAAAAGTCGTTGTGTTAGGAATACTAAATCAATCCTCAAATAAAAAATTGTATGCAAAAAAAAAGAGCCAAAAGAACGCAGAGAATGCTTTGTACCATGCGACCATGGAAAAATGCTGACTACTCTATTTTACATAAAGCTGTGTATGATAAATATCTGAGGAAGCAACCTGTTCATCCATTACGGATAACAATACCTGCATTGCATTTGAAAGAGACAAAGCCTTTTTTGAAGACCCATCATGAAACCAAAAATGGATCGAAATTTATCTTCCTTAAATACAAGCAAGTAACTGTTGCAGTCAGTGGTTATTTTCATTCAGAGAACAAAAAATCAACTCTCACGCTTCTTCATATTCATGTTCTGTGATTTGGGCAGTTGTTCACTTGCTACATTCGGGGACGATGTTCACTTGCCAGTGATTTTACGCTCATTTACACCTCGACATGGGGAAATTATGAAACACAAAATCACGATTCCGACAGAATTTCTAAACTCCGTGTAATTAAGGGAGTTGAAAAGAAGGCACGAACTTGTCGAGGACGGAGCAACAGGTTTGCCAAAACTCATCTCCAAACAATTTATCAATTCTCCCTCCCCGAGATTTACGAGTATTTTCAAAGTAAAGCTGCAGCACCACATGATGGATCAAAATATCCATAAGAGCTTGAGGAGGAAGGCCAAATGGCCTGACAAATTGTTATTTTTGTCGGAATGCAGACAGAGTGTATCCAAAATCTTATTCCGCAGAGATTAGGAAGCGTCATGAAACCCGATAGCTAATAGGATTGGACTCAGCCTCCCCCAGAATCAGTTGGCGATACGAGGCATTCACAAAAACACATCACTCTATGGCTGGATTGCTTTGATAATTCAGCATATCCACAAACAACGTCTTTCTTGTTTGCAAATTATTCCTTAAATAGACGCTCACTTACAAGCATTCAAAGCTCCAAGACGACCAGAAGGGAGTTGTCCAAGGTGGCATCCTCGCACCGCAAAACCACGAAAGCCTATTTGAACAAGGTCAAAGCCTGCTAACCAAATAGATAGATCGGGATCGGCACACGGCTCTTTTGTGCGGGTAAATCAGGTCACTTGCTGTCCTTGCTCTTCATGACTCATGGAAATTTGGGCTTCTTTTTATCTCGACTTGCGAGATAACAGAGACTTGCCATTCATCCAATGATCGGGAAGGAGACCAAAAAAAAGCTGGACCACAAAAGACTGACGCGAGCAATTTCCGAATCTTTCTCCTCTCACGTTCTTCCGAGAATTGGAATGAGATGATTTTACCCTTCCACGCAATACGAGGGTCAAAACTCAGGAGCGTTTTGAGCCAATGTTTCGAAAACTCTCGGATTGTTTCTCATTATTACAAGTAGTCAGAGTTCACCTGAGTTGAAATTTGTCCGAAGTGATTCCTCGAAACATCAAGAGTAGACCCAAATGAGGGAATTGGTCTCCGAATCATTTTTCAAAAGCGGTAAATCGGACCCCTAAGGCCATTCCAGCTCTGTAGAATTGACCAGAGCTGTTCAGAGACATGATTTGGGTTTTTTTGTGTACAAAGTGAATCCACATCCTGTTCCTCTGATTGCGCTACCCTATGCCCTTTAAGCCCATAGTCGTGAGTTTCAAATGAAATCGATCGATTTTCCGACATCACTTCCTCCCTTAATGGAAGAAATGTCAGGAATTTGACCTTAAAATCGCACTGAGCTCAAAATTAATCAATCTCCCATTCCAGCAACCAGGCCTTCACTCTTAAATGTTCCGCGTGTTTTCTAAAGTCACTTGGAAGTCCGCAAGTTAGGAAAATAGTTCTCATAGCCGAGGCAACATTCATGCCATCCACAAAAACCGCTACTTTGTTACCCCTGAATCCTGAATCCTGCCATGGACCAGACTGAATGGTAAATCACGAATTTTATCTCCATAAGGTAAATGACACGGTACCACAAATATTAGACCGAATTACACACGTGACGGAAGGATCGCAACAAAGGCATCGCATTTTCCCAGCCAATTACTGGTTTATTGCCCCGTCCAACGCCAACCAAGTGCTTCAAGGACTCGATTTTGGCGTCGGATTGAAGGGGTTTCTTGTGCCCTCTTTCATATGCAAAAGTGTGACCAATTCTTAATCATCTTAAAGCCAATTCCGGGATTGTCCTGCTTTTTAAAAAAGAAAAAAAAAAGATTGAAACGTCCTTGAACGGGAGGAAAGAGCGCGTAATCATGAAAGCTTGTATTTGCCAAAGAATAAAAGATCCTACAAAATCATCTCCAAGATGAGTTTCAAGTTTTTTCTTCACTTCAAACTTAATTGGACAGAGGCCCGTCTTAGCCTTGAATCTCGTTGCTTTGATATTGATTCAAGTCGTGACTCTACAATTTCAAAGAGAAAACAATTTTATCTCTCACACCCTGTATGATGGTCGTCGACAGTCGGACGGAAGAGCACGAAAATTTTGGTACCCTAACTTTTTGGAGACTCATCTTGGGAAAAATTGTGATGACTAAAGCTTATAGGGTTGAAATCGTTTTTTTCTGGCTCATTAGAAATGGTGCAAGTTCCATCATCAAGCGTCATCCTTGAGAAGAAAGTTGAACAGGACGCCAAAGTCTGCCAAATCATTTATTATTCCATACATCCCAATGCCAAGATTGGGGATTTGAGGCTATCTTGAACCCATGGATAGCAACAAGTGTCTCCAGGTCCCACTTTTGACAGTCATTACATTGTGGAAGTAGCAACTCGTGCCCGATGTTGGTCACGCCACGAATTCATCACAAGTGCAATCCAGAACTGGACTGGATATTCAGTGAATGCCACAAGCACAATTAGGGATTTTAATCTGATCCTAGGAGCAACAATTGCATGCTTCGCAACCAGGAGAACAAAGAATGAAGGACCAAACAAGTGACCAAAGCTAAGCTAGGCAAGGAAAAAAAGTGATGAGCTAGAAGCAAGGAACAAACTGTCCGTGGAGGCAAAACGCAAGTTTTTAAGTGCATTCTTTAGCATGGATACGCAAAAGAAGCTGGATCGTGCATAGCTACATTTGCTTGATGTGATTTGGTCTCCAAACTAAATAAAAATAAGTGAATCAATGTCATAATCTAATCGGTACGGAGCAAGGACACGTTGACCACCAGCAATATCAAGGGTCAAACAACATTTTCAAGTAACGTTGAATGCCCGAATGATTCTCCCATTCGTCTCAAAGTACACGCTTTTGATTATGAAACATTTTGACTGCGTTGGCAACTGCAAAAAGTTTTGGTAGGTGGCTTTAAAAGATCTTAAAGCAGAATGCATGACCGAAAAAATGACAGAGCGAGGAAAAAATGCGGAACACCAATTTTTGTGAGTGATGTTGCCAATCACTTCAAAGGGAACGGAATGGAATCACCACTTGGCCATCAAGAAGAATGTGCGAGGAATTAATTAAGAACCCTTTGCCATTGCATTTATTTTGCACGATAAGCCAATCGAACGTTACGTTATCCCTTATCTGTCATGGAAATCTCGAGTTGACATGAGTCATATCGGATGATATCCATACTGCCAAAGGCATCCAAAACAAATACATGAATCCCAATGTAAGCCATACGCAAACTTCAAAGCTTTTCAAGACTTTGCTATGATAAGAGAGCGTTATCAGTCATTTCAGGGTCTTTTTAAACCGACGCCTTCTTAATGCCACGAATTGGCTCAATGCCGATATGAATATGGAGTGGGAGTTTCCTTGGGTCAAACCGGGGTCATCGATCACCCCGGAAGAGAAAAGCTCATCCGTCACCGTCAGAAAGACAATGTCGCCACTTTATAATGCACAGATGGGATGCAAGTGGTTAAATTCATTAACGACCGATTTCAGGCGTATTCTAAACGCCTTGAGCCATTCATTCGTAATAAAGGGTCTCTTAGGATGCAAAAGAAACGAGGTCTGACCTGAAGATCAATGGTTATGTCCGACCCATCCAGGAGAATCACTTTACAAACAATGTAGTTCTTGTCCCTTTTGCGGGCGTCGCGTTGAGAGTCGGCGGCCGATCCGGACCTCAACGGTCCATAATGCTCGGCAGCTCCGGCTTTCTGATCCCGACGAGGCTTGTGCCTCCGGGAGAAGAAACGTAGCATGATTTCACTTCACTTTGGATCAGCACTTTCTGGCCTTCATCACGGCCTCGGCCACTATTGAAAACCAACCCTACAACAACGAACTCGAGCCATCCAAGAACCAAAACACAACTGGAGAGGAAAACGGCGAGGAGCAAGAGCTCACCACAGACCAGCCAACTTATAGACGTAGGGTCGGTACTACGTACGTACTAGGTACTAAGTACTCAGGAGGGCGGTTAAGAGGATCTCTCGGTGTAACTGGCGCGGCAGGCTCACAAAATGATCATCTCGCGCGTTCCCGTCTCGATCTTGTCGTTGAATGCCTTACAACAGCGCCAGTTCGTTGAGGAGTTTGGCCCTCGGGTTTTTTTTGTCTTGATACGTACCTCTTGGTGGATGGACTCAATGGCCACTTCACCTCGGTTAATGGCGACTCCGCCTTCTCAGGGCCCCTAAGGTGTGTGCACCTTCGGATATCTGTTGTAGAAAATGTGTTAATATTCGGTCGTGACTACCCGTTATAACTCACATGTGATGTTGTCAGTTGGTGAAGTTTGTCAATGTGTTCAGCAGAATAGAGGCTCAAATCCTCGGAGATTGGCGGTCCTGGATGACCTGGAGAGCCTTTTCTTGGCTGTCTAAGCCGTCCTGGCCAGGGGCTACAAGCCTAGAAACTAGAGGGCCTCTACTACAAACCTGGAGGATCTCCAGAATCCTACCTGTTGTTGACGATTGTTGACGATATTTACCGGGCGGGCGAATGTTGTTCTTCGGAGTCTAAAGAAGTGGTCGTAAAAGAAACAGAATAAGAGCCTCTTGGTGCGGCCCTAGGTGTTGGTGGGATAGTTCATAGTGACTGGTTAGGTTATGAAAGACTGTAATGGTCTACCAACCAACTGGGCTCTCCCTGAAAATGAACCTGGCCATGCTTGCGAGGAGCACACATGGATTCTGTGTGCCACAGGGTCCGATGAAAGTGACCTAACTTTCCGAGAAGGAGAACTTACGACAAATCGGTTATGCCAACGTACATATTCCATACTCTCATCCCTCCCTCCTTCCTTGGTTTTGTTCTCTTGTCACCATCACAATGATTGCCAGATTTCTTACATATTTGTCGGATGCATAAAGCACCCGATTAATGTAGAAACGTGAAATTATTGTCAGGATAAAAAAGAATGGTGAATTGTCAGTTTGATTCCTTGGCCGGATTTCCTTTTAATTTGATCATTTCAGTCACTCTTCGGTGCTAATTGTTAAGAGGAAAATTTTAAGAAACAACTGAATTGCTTCTCTATTTTTGCAAATAACAATTTTACACTTTTACAAAGTGGCACAGCGAATTCGAATATTTTTGAAATTATCATTGCAGCAAAAATGATCTTCAATTTGCTCACACTCAGGAAATTAAAAGGTTGCGTGAGTCGTTCACCAAGAAAACGAGGGTATTTATAAAATTTGGGCATCAAAGTCAAAGCCCTTGTCAAGAACCCTCTTGGATCTTTGGACAAATTTAAAAGCTTGTGTTACGCGAAAGGACCAATAACAAAGTAACTAATGCAAAAACAAGGAATGAAGAAATCTAGGCAATCGAAGCAGAAAAAAATCTGTCTTAAGAACAAGAAAGCAATTTTGTGTAATGAAGTTAAGCTGTTGTTCAGAATTCATATGAAATGTTGTACTTTATCAATCAATATGCCATGGTACTTTGTAAACTTGGATGTGATTAAGCTGAGATAAAGGTTCTATCAAGGTCCCTCGAGGTCATTCCTGGCTATTATATGGATCAACAATGGAATCGTATTTAAGGGGATAAGCAAGAAAGGATTCTAGGAGAAAGTACGTAGTTGACGATTCAGAGTCCAGACTATTTGATATAATACATCTGATTCGGCAACAGTTTTGTGTATTTTGTTCTTGGGACAATAATAGGGTTCCTAACATATTTGTTCTATACAATATCACAAGGTCTGCCAAATTTATTCAACTATTACCAAAAGTTTTTTTTGGATTAGGTCATTAGATAAGGGCTCCTAAAAAGGTATTCATTTATACGGAGAGTTTAGATAAGTCAAGGCTTGGAGCATTTCTTGCTTACCGCCACGACTGAAAACATTGCAGACCCGTAATATTTGAAATGGTTGCCGGGGAATTTCTTTCCTTCAAACCCATCAAAAAACGGCAGAAGCATGCCAAATATGGCTTGAGGTATCCAAGACCAACCAAGTTGTCAGAGCACCCTGGGCAACCTGGGTTTCAAAATGAACATTACGGTCACGCTGTAACTCCGCATCAAAACAAACACTCAACCAACAACTTATGGGATAAAAGAAATCGAAAAAAGTCACGCGAGGTTGTAAAAGTGTGATTGCCAACTAACCAAAGGCTGGATCAGATCCTGTCATAATGCAAAAAGCCAGCAATGATATTGATAGAATCAATCAGATTATTGCAAGAGGCTGCAACCCAGTGTTCCCAATTTATATTTTCTGTTTGATTTGATAATCCTTGTAGCATTTAGGATACCCATTGATATGCCTCACAAATGACCCAGACATTGTGGTAGTCAACTCACTCTTTCTGGCAACCTCAGTAGTGAAAATTGTTTAGATCCCATCAGTGACCACATAAAAAAGTCAGAGTTACATTCAGAGGTTAGTGGCGTGGCTTCACAACACAAATTCTGTCACATTAGTTTACTGAAGTAAGTTTTCACAACTCAAAGACATGTGAGACATGTTTACATGTCCTCAGGCGTATGCATTACAACTTATTTCAATCCTAATAGAGCATTCAGTGCCTTAGGATTATGGCAAAAGAAAAAAGGATTGCAAAATGTTGAGAAGTTGATCTCATTGCGGAATTAAGTAGTGGTTTTGATTAGCAACAAACTTTTACATTCATTGTTGAGTTGCAGATTTGACCTTTATCAACTAATTGGGTTGAGTGGCTATTTGATTATTGAAACATTGAACAAAACAAAATTTACTGAGTTAAAAGGCATGAATCTTTTAAAAAAGTTTTTAAAAAAATATCATATATGTCTTATGCAAAGGTCAAGGTTGCTGAGTTGTTATATTCTGTTTCCAAGTGGAAACATTTGATGCAAACAGTGAAAAAACCTGTCTCTTATACCTAAATGGAAGCACTGTAATTCACTCCTTGCCTTATAGGGCAACCAAATTTGGCTTGTTTGAATTCATCTTCATGAATTCAATCTTTCCTTACTAAAATCTACACATTGGTTTTCTTACTGAATTGCATTTCATTTTCAACCTGTTGGCTGATAATTTGACCCCAATCAAAAGTGACAACTTGCTCTTTTGTTCATTGAAACTCTCTCAGTTTGCTCATGCTTGATCACGTAACTGTAGGGAGTTAGGGTCCTGTATTTAGAAGAGTATGATAGTGAGCTCAGCACACCATAACAATTGAATTTTGAACCTTCAACTCTGTTCCAAAACAATGTGTTCATTTGTGTCCCAGATCCAAACCAAACACATTTAGGTAAAATATATGGCTCTATGAGTTACATATGGCTTTAGCTACCCTTTACATACCCTTCAACTTCCTTTGAATATTTTAAACACCACTTTATACATTATCTATTGAAAAATACATAATTTGAATCCAGTGTTGCTGCAATTGCCAATAATGATGCTTGAATATTAAATTCAGCATTAGAACTCACCCTCAAGGTATAAGTATTTACAAAAATGTGTTTGGTTTGGATCTGATACCCATGTAAACTCATCAAAATGAAGTTTCAAAATTCAACCACAATGCTATGCTGACCTCATTGTCGTACTCCCTTAATAGGGCTAGTCAAGTAAACGCGTTCATGGACAACTGACGTTATTCCATGGGGTAAAATCAAAGACAACATGCCCAGCCAAACCGCACTGTGCATGCATTGGATTTTGACATTTTTTCCATTTTACATGCTTGTCTAGGCAATTAGCATTGTGGTATTGAGCCAGTTTGATAGTGCGTTCACTGATTAACACCAAACATGCTCATTTCGTAGGGTTTTGTAACACAACTCGCTCAAAATCACTGAATTATTGAAAATTCAATGGGCGAGTGGTGCGAGTTGACCGAGTTGACTGTGATGTTTGTCTTAGTTCTCTCTCCCCAAAATGCCCAAAATCAGTGTGTCGGACCACATTTTTCCTTGAATTTCCTTTACTTGACATCCCCTATACAGGGCACCAGCTTGAGTGATTCTTCGGACATAACATGGTTTCTCACAGGTCAAAAAAGCACTTTTTGGTGAAATTTGGTGTCATGTAACTGCACCATGACTAACATGTTTCCACTATGCTCCTGACAGCATCAAATGTTTCCCAACTTCTGGCAATTTTGGGTTTTTACAGCTTCCTAAATCTGTTGGCAAACCTCATATTACAACCTCCCGTGATTTATTTGGAAAATCTGTTTAATCCCATCAGCCCAACCAACGCACCAACCCCGACGAGATGATGTTAAACTACTTATTCATGGAAATGTCCATTGACTTGAAAGGCTATCTGAATCTTGATTAAAATCTCCCTATGGACGAGGTAATGACGGACCCAGGCCCTGTGGTGCCTTTCAATGACCTCAAAACCGAACCAGACCCAATATTGACCTACCAGAATAAATACGACGATCCCGCTCACGTCATTGTCTTGGACAATGGTAAGTAAGAGAGCCGGAGCGAATGCTAAGAATGTTGTTACTATTATTATTGTTGCTCTTACTAATCATAGGCTCATACCAATGTCGAGTGGGTTGGGATGATGGTGAGCATCCTGCTTTGATCTACAAGAACATCATGGCCCGAACTCGGAAGGAGAAAGGCAAGGAATCCGAATTGTGGGTGGCCAACGATATCCTCAATATCGAGGCCGTGCGGTTCAATTTGAAGACGCCCTTTGACCGCAATGTGGTCACGCAATATGAGACGCAGGAGGTCTTGTTGGACTATGCCTTCCACCATTTGGGCATTCAAAGCGCCGAGGGCGTGGCCCATCCCATTCTCATGACGGAACCCGTGGGCAATCCCAATAAATGTCGAGAAAGTAAGACATGATTGAAAATTTTCCTTTTTTTTTCGTAGAAGAGCGTAAAAAGGACCTTCTTTTAGGACTTATATCCCACCCCTGTAAATGCCTAAGGGAACTTTGAAAAGTAATTTTACACTCGATCAGCAAGTTCAGATGCCAAGGTCAAGGCTCCATGACATCAGCGCATTAAAACTGAGAAGAATTGGCACACATATCATATCGTCACCTGCTCATTTTTAGAATCTTACAATTTTGACAATTTTATCTTCACATCTAGACTAACCTCAGGTTTTTTTATAGCAATCCATAAACCTTAAACTGGCAAACCATTTCTTTACCAGAACGCGCCTTCTTTTTATGTATTTGTGAGATAACCTTTTGAAGAACAGAGATGACTAGTGAAATTATTTCATTTATTTTTGCAATGTGCTCGACTTGCGTTTGCAACAACTTTCAAAATGCGACTTTGGATTTTTCAATATTTTTTGATACATCTCTATATGACTTTTATAAAAGCACTGTTTTCGTCTCATTTCATCATTTTTCATTAAAATGGCCGACAGTCACAATAAAGATTATTATTTTAAGTATTTATAGTAACGCAATGGATTTGTCATTATTTACTTTACCTCCTCCTCCAAGCTAACTGTGTTCTCGTGTTGAGGAAGAAAAAATCCAACTTTTCTTAACTTAGATCAAAGTTGCAAATCTATTGCTATGAAAAAGAAAAATAAGCAGGGGGAAGCATTCCTTGACCCAATTAAAAAGTTATGTCAATTTGGTCCAAATTGAGACAAAGTTCGTTTTTAGAATGCGCTTTTCAAATTTGCACTAATGTGAAAAAAATATTTGAATTTCCCTTCTTTTTTCTTTTGTTTGCACCTTTTGTTACACTTTTTGGCCTTATTGCACCTTTTTCTGCTTATTTGTGGCCTATTTTTTGCACTTTTTTGGTCTCTACAAGGCTTTGCTGTTTTGCACATTTTGCCCGTCCCTAGTTTTTATCGGCACAACATGCTCGAGAAACAAGTGAAAACAGAAATGAATTCCCTTTTTTAAACCTTGCTTTCAAGATTAGTAGAAATGACGGTGATTTGACTTTGGACGTCACTCGACCTCGATAACTTACCTGCCATGTAAGTGTCAAACCAAAAGTCATGCAAAGTGCCAGTTTCAAGTCCAAAGAAACAAACGAAGCAAGGCCTTAAGATAGTAAAGTAACCCCCCTAAAAACGCACCATAGTTGTTTTCCTTCGTTACTTCCTCGAAGCTGATTAACGTCTCTTTTTAAAAAGAAAAAAAACCCATTACTTCTTCAATTCAATCAATAGTGCAGATCTATTGCTTAAAAAAGAAGCGGAAACTAGTGCCTATAATTCTAGAAGAACCATCCTTTAACTTCATTTAAAAGGGGCCCTTTTTTGCAACGTCAGACAACCCAAACGAAATTGGAAAGAGGCACGGTAGATTGGAAAATAAAGTACTCGTAAAAGGCCATGAACACAACTTCTTTTGCGGGCATTATGTGACCCGGGTCACTACTGGTTAAAGCTCAGAAAAATGACTTGTTTTGTAATTGAGCAACAAACCTAGAGATTTGGATGCGAGTGGTCGTCTCAATTCAAGGTCACGTGTTTCGACAACCATCTGGAATTTACCCTCAACGGCAAAACAAGTTATTTTTCCGACCTTTACTAATTATGCGTAAGATTTTGATAGAATTAGCAAAAAAAACAACTCAAAAGCATTACATTTCAATACAGAGGAGTCGGTCCAATCGTCCCCATTTTTGGTAGGGGCCATGTCACCAAGCGCCCTCTAAAGTGCAGAACGTAAAGCATATTTCTTGTAGCGTAAGAAGGCTACACAAAATCATATAAATTTTGTCCGAAATTGAACCAAAACTTTACTTTTGGAAATGTCCCCCTTTAAATTGGCATTTTGTAGATATTCAGTAGATTGCAAACTACCTTTCTTGAATAATTTATGTTGACTTTTTGATACATATTTGGCCATTTTTTACATTTTTAGTTAATTTTCTACAAGTGTTTGCCTCTAAAAGTCTTTGCTGTTTTGCACCTTTTGCCCCTCCCTACAGTTGTTATCAGCCAACCACTAATGCAAGCATAATTCTTGAAGCAGATTATTTCAAAGTCATGAGGCACATTTCACGAGTGCAAAGACAATGTGCTGGACTTAAAAGGACCTCTTCTGCTTCATTATCCACAGTGATGAATGAGTTGCTGTTTGAATGCTACAACATCCCCCAGATCGCCTATGGAGTGGACTCTCTGTTCAGTTTCCACAAGAATGCTCAGACTCGAGGTTGGCCGGAAACGGCCTTGATGATTGGCGGAGGTTTCCATACCATCCATTTCATTCCCCTCATTAAAGGTCAAATATCGTGGTCGGGGGTCCGCCGATTGAACATTGGCGGGTTTCACTTGACCAACTTCCTTCATAGGGGATTGCAGCTCAAGTACTCGGCTCATGTCAATAACGTCACGGTGAGCTTCATTAATTTAGACTCCGACAAACGATGTTATTCGTAAGTCGAGCAACAATTGTAGAGGGAAACAATAACCTGTTTTCTTCCCGATGCCTCAGTTCAGCTTTTTCGCACATCCGGACCGTGAAACTTCTGCAATTTCTTCTTGACGTGAAAACAACATATTTTGTCGGCGTCTATATTATCGGTCGGGATGTAAATTTGAAGCAAGTTAAGGCACAAAAAAACCATTTTACTTACGTTACTAAGCAAAGAAACGATGAAAGGTGAAACATATTCTAGAAGGTATGCATTTTGACTTTATTTTTTTTAAGAAATTCGTTTATAGAGACGAGCTTCTCATAGGGCAGATTGTTGATTTTATTCCAGATTTTACATCATGATTCATGATTGTCTTTTAGATCAGCCGCAGTGAGGAGATCCTTCAAAACCAATGTCATCTGGTAAACGAATATTTACCTGAGCTTCGAAAATGGTCGGATCCAAATTACTATGAGCAAAATGTGCGCCGAATGCAACTTCCATTCGTTCCAAATGCTCGACCCCCTCCAGTTGATCCTGAAGTCCTCAAAGCTCGACGTCAAGAACTAGCCAAGCGATTGGTGGAAATGAACCAAAAAAAACGGAGCGAAAAAGTACTTCGAGGATAAGAAAAAAACTGGTTAAACCCACAAGTATGACCTTGACACTGTTTTCCTTTACTTCGCAGCTTCAAGCCGACCTTATTCTTATGAAATCATTGAAAACGGCCAAGACTTTGCATGAGCAAGGTTACGATGAAAAGGTCCGTCAGATTTTAGCTCGGTTTGAGATCTCTGTGAAAAATCCGAAAACTGATTTGGACCAAATTATGGAAGGGGTCAAGGTTCGGATTGACAAAGCTAGAGCAGCCTTGACCAAGAAGCCCGAGGTTGAGAAAGAGGAGCCAGAGGTCAAGAAACGTCGGGAGAATATGAATGAAACCGAGAGGAATGAGTTCGACCATTGGATGAACACGATCAAGGAGCAAAGGTTGGTGGTTACTGTTTGTATTTTTTCCAAAGATAGAGGGCCCTCGCCAAAAGTAACTATCTTGTGGGACATTGAAGCAGGAAAGGAAGATGACGTCACCATAAAATTTTGAGCGGTAACTCATACTTTTGAGATTTAATAGTTCTTTGTCAAGAGATTGAATCAGAGTTCTAATTCATTTATTTATGAAAGGAATGGTTTATGTTGCATTGCAATTTAATTAACTGTCACAGTTTTATCATTAACATGCTTAGAAAATACTTGTTTGTTGTTTTTGGACTTATTTTTCATACTTTTGAATATCCTATTTTCACAAAACGCTTTTTGAAACCTTATTTGTTTAAAATTGCGCGCTTTATGTTGGTTTTTTAGTACATCTACTGAATTGAAAAGTACCCCATTGACCTCCCAAAATTTGTGCTGACGTCATCAGGCAGCTGCTACTTAAACGAGTCAGGTTTGTTTGGTGTTTTATCCGTGTCAGATGGAACGGCTGGCACATACTGCGATGCCATAAATGGTGACTCAATGCAAGGGTATTTTCGCTTTAGTTATAAAATGAAAAAATGACCAAATGCCGCTGACAATGTATTTCAAACACATAGGACTCTCGAGATTTAACCACAACAAACACAAGGACGTCCCTAGCGAAGGTTGAAAGCGTAAAAAAGCGTACTATAGAGCAAGGCTTTAAAAGAAGACGCTCTTTCTTGGTCCTTGAAAATCATTGAAATCGGGCCTTTCATTTGAAAATTGAAGTCACCAATATCGTCCAATTGGAATTATGGATAAGTTTTTATATTACATTGCATTGAAATAAACTAGTTCGTAAAACTAGACCTCGTCAATGATTTGTTAACTTTGAACAATCAATCGTCCACCCTTAATAATTTGACGAACTGCATTCATCGCTTGAGGCCGATTTAATGTTTTCAGAGAGAATCTCATTGAAAAACGGGCTGCCCGAAAGCATAAAAAGGATCAATTGGCCAAACGTCGAACTGCGGCCTCTCAAGAGAGAATGCGGATCATTTCTCAATTGGCCAAGCATTCCAAAAAGGATGACGATTTTGGTGTCAATGACGACGATTGGGACGTTTACAAGAAGATCAGCAAGGCACGGATAGAGTTAATCCCAGAGAAGTAGACGGAGATTGAGACCATTTTTGTCTATTCAGGATGCTGGAGATTCTGATTCTGAGGAGGAACAAGAGAAGTTACTGGAATACGAAAATGTCCTGAAGGAGAACGATCCCGATTTTGTTTTGGATGGGGACAATGAAGTCTCCCATGACTCCAAAGAATGGTATCAACTCCACATTGCCACCGAGAGAATACGGATTCCCGAAGTCCTTTTTCAAGTAAGAACCTGTCTTTAGATTCCAATCTCATCCTCAAAGTTTCTCTTTTAGCATCATGTTCTAAAGCGAAAAATCATAAATCTAGGCCATAAATTGTAATTTCCCTCTTTGTGGTGTAAAAAGTTGCTTAGTTGTCTCTTTCGAAAACGGTTTCAAACCTAGTTGCAAAAAAAGAATATCACAAGTGTTAAAAAAAAATCATGATTTTTTATCAAAAAGTATCAACAGGAAAGGCTTAATTGTTTTAGAAAAATCAATATTATAAAGTTTTCATTTTCTATTTCTAATAATACACCTTATTTTTCAGCCGTCAATCATTGGCCATGACCAAGCCGGGATCTCGGAGACCCTGGAGTTCATTCTCACCAAATACGACGCTCAAACCCAATCCGAATTAGTAGCCAATGTGTTCTTAACCGGTTCTCTCATGCAAATCCCCGGCTTCAAATCTCGACTCGAGACGGATTTGAGGGAAATGCGGCCTTTTCAATCGGCCTTTGAAGTTCGAGTGGCCGACCATCCGGCATTCGATGCCTGGACAGGAGCAGCAAAGTTCGTTCAAGATCATAAGAAAAGTGGCACAATGGATCAAGTGTTCATGAGCAAAGCCGAGTACCAAGAAAATGGAACCGAATACTTCAAATGCCATTCGTGTTCCAATGCGTTTACCAAAACCCCTGACGAGATCTTCGCCGAACAACCCACTTAGTTATGTTTACTGTGTCCTTGATTTTTGGTTTTAAATTTAATAAAAGTTCAAGTCGAGGGATTGCTTGCGTTAATCTCTTTCAAGATGTATTTATTTGCTCAGAAAGAGATGGGATTGTTAACTGGTCAGCTAACTTCAACTTAACATTGCGGCTAAGTGACGCTAAGAATCTGGGAGTGGTATACTCCAAAACGGAGAAAGTTGTCACCTGCCCAAACTGGTTTCCTTGGTTTGCACAGTTAGTTGAAGCTCTGAAATCATGTTATTCGGTCTCATGCTAGTGGTATGTTGCTGGTTTTCACGGGGTTTGTGTGACCTCGAACCATCCTGGATACCTTTGGAAAGCAATGTGATCGTTGGATTGAGAGGTGTGGCCGCTTTCAGTGACGATGTGGCTTGGGCCAGTGGATCAAGTGGGACAGTTCTTCGGACTGTCAATGGAGGCGACACGTGGGAGAAAGTGAGCTCAAAGTGACCTTTTGATCTAACATTGGATGTTGTACCCACATTTTTCTACTTGAAAGCTTCCAAGTCCTCCTGGAGCTGAAAACGCAGACTTTCGGGATATTGAGGTCGGTCCTGATGGCGAATCAGCAATTGTGATGGCTGCCGGCAATCCTGCCGTGTTCTACTTGTTTAGAGGTAGATCTATGCTCTATATCTATTGCTCAATATAGAGAATTTATTTGTTTTTTTTGTGTAGATAGTGTTTTGAAATTTTGCTGTTAATGCGCTATCAGTTGTTAAAACAAGATAAACATACGTTAAACACAAAAAAGTAGCTTTTATAATCATTCGCCAATAACTCGAAAACACGTTTTCATAGTTTTCAGTTTTTTGGTTTGGTTTGGTTTTTCACGGGCTTTTCTAACCGCTACAAGGAATGTAATCCCAGCACTTTTACATGAAAGGTTAAAATTCGTCTATCTATTGTCTTTTAATCCTCATATGATATTTAATATTTTAATAAGGAGGGGCCTCGAGATGGAGCCCTGCGGAACACCTGACTTCATACTAAGTGATCATTCAATCTTTACTACTTCTTCCTATCATGAATGAAGCTTCTTATCAAATTGAGACCCTTGCCTTGGATCCCAATTTTATGAAGTCTATTCAATAAAAGGCCGTGATCTACTTTATTAAAGGCCTTGGCAAAATCAAGAAAGACATTATTAACTGATTCATGGCTTTCTCGTCCTTCAATAACCCGCTCTAATAGTGAGAGAAATCGGCCCATAATTACTGGGGAGCGACTTATCTCCCCCTTTAGAACTTGGAACAACGTGGGCTAATTTTAGTGACGATGGAAACTTGCCCTGATCCAAGATGCAACGCATCAAGTACGAGAAAACCAGGGCGCAAGAACCAGTGAGCATCTCATCAGAAACTGAGATGTCACTCCATCGGACTAGAGACCTGGAAAGTCTCAAGTCCCTGATGGCCTCTAAAGCATCTTGATCTGTGACTACAAGATCAAGTAAGTGCTAAAATTGACTAACCTTCAATCTCAACAGATTCATTTCAGAGTAATGAGCTGTTACTTCTGAAACTCAGTGGGGTTGAAAAACACACTGGAAAACTGATCTCCAAGCATGTAAGCCATAGCCTCTACATTGCTAATGGCTTCCTCATCAACCTCAAAACGCCACTAGAGTGTTTCATTTTTCTCTTAGAGTTCGCATAAGAGAAAAATGCCTTCGGATTCGACCTGACTTCCTGAACCACCTTGCTCTCAGTTTGTAACTGGTCATTTTCGATGGAGGCCTTAATCTTATCCTGAAACAAGGCCATTTTTTCATCACTAACCACAACTTCTGGATTCGAATTGCTATGAAGCTTTTTTGCTAGTTTGCAACTCTTTTTGGAATTTTTGTCCGTGTCCCATCTTCCAAACACATTCAGAGATTGCTACATCTTTTGGAGCAAACTTCCTTAAAAACTGAGATAAGTTTATTCATTGCTGCATCTATGGACGGTTCCTGTTTCAGAATTGAAACCAGGTCTTGTTCTACTAACCTTTTACAATTAGAGGCAACTGATCGTCTTTGAACTTGAAATTTGAAGAGGGAAAAGACGAAGACAAGCAAGTAATCAAGGAACCTAACCTAGGTAACAACACAAATGAACTCAACAAACTGATCTAAAGAATGTACAATCAATAAACTAAAGAACATTAAGTTCTAACAATCAATGAGCAATACAACCAAACTATCTAACTAAGACTTCTAGACTTCAGACAATGATTCGAAAATAAATATACTGCATTACAATATCAAGGAGAAAGTGCTTAAGCTAAACATGAACAAGTTTCATCAATTTAATTGGTAACAATTATCGATAAATAAACACCGAAAAATAGCGAAAACCAATAAAAGATAGCAAAATCTGAAATTCAAAAACAAGTTAATTTACCCTACGTTCTCTGAAGTAAATCCTAAGATGCAAATTATTACCCAAATCTGAACACAAAAATGGCTTGAATGAATGGGTCAATATACTGTAAGGTCCTTGCTTTGTTTTCCAGATTCAAAATGGGAGCAGATATTTTACCAGAATACAAGTGGAACCTTCTTTGACGCTTTTGACTTCTGGACCAATCCCAGTGAGGATTACCAGCATAATGGATTTGCATTTGGTGATCCTGTCAATGGAAAATTGCAATTCTTGACTTCCAAACAATTTGGCGGCGAATGGGAAAAATGGGATGTCAACGTTGATGTGGGACCAGACATTGGCGGATTTGCAGCAAGTGGAACCTGCCTTAGGACGGTGGTATGCACCAATGTCTAAGATTATTCAGGCCCTTAGAACGCAAAGTTAACTGGTTCTGTTTACTCGGCAGGATCCCGATTCCGTTTTTATTGGGTTAGGAAACAGTAAGGCGTTAATCCTAGCCTCTCACGATCGTGGAACAACATGGACATTGGTGGAAACCGGAATTCAGCATGGGACAGACCGATCTGGCGTGTTTTCAATGGACTTCCTTGATCCTCTCCATGGAATTGCAGTGGGTGGAGACTTTAACGGAGCCCTGTTTACCACAGAAGAGAATGCGGCTATAACTGAAGATGGAGGAATCACTTGGGATCTTTTGGATCCCGAAATCAACCCTAGAGGATATCGATCTTCCGTTGCATACGTGGGAAAAAATCTGGTAATTGCTTGCGGAAAAGAAGGGTGCGACAACGCCAATGCCTCGGATTACGTTTTCAAGCCCATGATTGGAGAAGGTTACTACTCAGTATCGGCGAGTCCATCTGGCAACACTGCATACGCCTCGGGCCCAGACGGCCGATTAGCTCGTTTAAGTTTGGCGTAACCCATTGAATACAAATTTATTGTATTGTTCTTGTTTCAGTGTATCCGGAAGAATCTTTTTTTCTAACTTCTGGCAAGCACTTGATTCTGCTTAAGGGAGGTATGACAGTTGAGACGTAGGCAAGTCATGAATTATATTCCTGGTAGATAACTTTAAGTTGCGTTGTTCTAAGTTCGAGCCATTAGATAAA
Source organism: Tigriopus californicus (assembly GCF_007210705.1). Classification (NCBI taxonomy): domain Eukaryota; kingdom Metazoa; phylum Arthropoda; class Copepoda; order Harpacticoida; family Harpacticidae; genus Tigriopus; species Tigriopus californicus. The sequence goes on along the minus strand of NC_081445.1, from coordinate 12,425,757 downwards.
AAGGTCCAAGATCAATGGCAGACGTTGGGGATTACTAGGCCGTCAGAGGTCGCGTGGGTGGAAAGTACCTAGAAACCCAGGACGATCAGCTCGTGAAACCCCTTGACTCGGGAAAAAAGATGTAAATAAAAGTGAAAAGTGCAAACGTGTGAAAAAAGATGAAATGCACAAATGTTTAAAAAAGTGGTCTCCAGCGACAAAAACATTTTTACACAATTTGCCTGTCCCTAGTTATTATGCAGGATAACGCCCCCTATAGAGCAATAGTTAAAGCATGTAATCGAACTTGATCGCCCTCATTGATTAGGAGACCTCTAACTGCAGTTCCACTCCATGCAGCTTTGCACTTTCCTTTGCCACACGCTTCTAGAGATGTGGACTGCAAACGGAAGCAAAATTTTCATATCTCCTAAACCGTTCACTTTATTCCAAATAAGCAGGTCATACGACCAAAAGATCTTTTTGAATATATGAACGTGAACAAATTTGAGCCCAAAATTATGCTTTGCAAGTAAATGATCTGCCTTTAATTGAAGCGATCTACATTCCTTATTTTTTTACTTCAATTCGAAACGTGGCTCAGAATCGTTATGACCGAGAGCTGGCCGATTTGACGAGAAGCTCGTTCACAGTCCATATTTCTAGAAGTTCATTATCCATCTCCTCCTGAGCTGACCGTGGTGTCAAACATAATCTCGAAGTCTGCAATTTGGATTTAATTAAGAATTGCATTTCGCAATTGGAGAGGTTAAGCTAGTTAACGTAAGGAATAGTACAACTGTCAGAGCACTTTTTGCTTTAGTCCATCCTACTGTGAGGTGCACTTCATATAAAAAAGAAAAATGAACATTTGGCCCATGTAGTTCCACGACCTGCACAATCATACTCGGCATTAAACAGTCCGCCCACCTGCAGGTTTCTGAATATCCGTCCATATATATCCTTTTGTTTGGGCAACTCTAGACAATATTCATAGGAAATCATGAGTTCCTCATGCAACCTGTCCCTTGACCACACAAGTAAATCTTTAGTGTGTATCACTTGGCCATAGGCGGCGATAAGGAGCACCTTGGATGGTAGATGCATGGGAGTAAAGAAGCACCTCGAGGAACTAAATGAGTTGAAATCACAGATTTAGCCACCTTGGAGTAAGGATAAACGAAGCGTTAAGCTCGTTAAGCATGAAAATATAAAGCGATAGCTCATGGCCCACGTTATTTTAGAAAAAATGCCTTTTAAGACATGTCTTGTTATGAACCTTAAATTTGAGTAATCCTTTGATTTAAGACATGTCTTGTTATGAACCTTAAATTTGAGTAATCCTTTGATTACTTCGGATTTGCTCACTTTTGTCAAACTCTTGAATCAAGTTAAACTTTTGGAAGAAAGTAACATTACCATCACCCAATCTCTAGCAAAAAAAGGATTGAAAGATTAGTCTTCACGATAGTGCATGCCTTGAGCAATTGGCTTTTAAGGCTGTTCTATTCCCCAATGACTAGACTTAGGAAAAGAAGTTAAAAACCTATAACCTAGGTTTTTACTTTTTCGGGCCAATTTTGGACAAATTATCTAAATGTACCTAAACTGGTCTAATTGTGATTCACCATTTGGTAGGTCTTGCCCCTTTTTCCCGTCATGTGGAAGCACTGCACAGGAGTCAAGACCACGTTTTGTAGAAAAAAATCGTTCAAAACCGTTCAGCATAATGTGTCCGTGAGCTTCATTTGCTTACAAATGGTATTGAAAAAAAGCAAAAATCCCTTCAATGTTCATGAGGAACACAATTAAAGCAGACTCGTGGACTGAGCTTTGGCATATATCTGGCGTGGAATGCCTATTATATTTCAAGTTTCAATGTCCATTTTCTGAGGCCTTTACCTCCAAATCAATTGACTCCAAGTGTGAATGCCCTTCAAAACCAGTCCCTATTTTGTGGTTTCATTTGTTTTCCCTCTGTTGACGTTTAATTCTTTGTGGTACTCTGTCGAAAACCGAATAATTCTGCACAACTGATTTGTCATTCAAATCAAGGCCGTTGTTGCTCCGATAAAGGTGAACATCACGGCCACCCGTGTCTCGAGTCAAATTCTTCATAGCCGTGTCTGTCAATTTCACTTTGACGGCGTTATCCAGTTTTCCGTCTTTAATGGCACGAGATTTGCCATTGCTCCAGTTGTTGGCCGCTATGTGTTCCGTTCTTTCTGGAAATATGAGAATAACTGTAATTCTTATCTAGAAAAAGGTGTATTATATTCACTTTAAGGTTACTTTTGGGAGCGATGGAGGTGAGGTATACGCCATTTCCAAGCACTGCATCCCTTCCCCCTTGACTTTTGATTGACGAATTGATGCTACCTGATGCCATGATCTTCTCTCCACCATTATTGTCAGTGTAGTGGTAAAATGTCCCATTCTTTTTGCTACTCATGTTGCCCAAGCACCAATGCTATGACTGGATACAATAGCTCAAACTAATCAAGGCTTTAAAGCAAGTACAAGATAGACGCGATTCTCGACATTTAATCCTTAAAGATCCTAGTCATCTGAATGGCCAGACAAGGCCCTAATAAAGGTCTGACATGAATCAAAATATTTATATAAGATATTAGAATCATTTGTAGAGCATTTAAAATGATTGGTTCATGGACAACGGTACACTGGACATATTTGACGCCGCCAAATGTACTCCAAAAGTGTAACGGAAAATTTAGAAACAAGTCAACTGAGCCTCCAGACCAGAAATAGAAAAAAAATCTTAGTCACGCTATACAAGCCATGCAGATTCACTCGCCATAGACATTCAAAACTGTAGGAACGAACATCATAAGTTTTACGCTCTAGCTCAAGGATGTTGTAAATAGAAGAATTCTCGTTACCCTTTTTCTATGGTTCAAATTTTCAGTTGTCCAAGTTGAGGTTAAGCTAAACGGGTGATACAATGTGGACGAACAAAGAAATTTGACTCGCGTGAATGAAGATTACAAGTGTATCAGGAGCTGGCTACACACTTAACTAAGTCGCCTTTTTCCGTAGTTTACTCGTACATTTATTACGGTAAAAACAATTCTTCTTCGAACTTGGGAGCACGTGGTAGAACATCACACAAAATAACAAAATGTTAAAAGCGGGGTTCAATCCTTCTTGTCCATCCCAACCTCTCATATCAAAGCGGACCGTGCCCGCCACAAAGTGAGAGAAATTTGTGTAAAGTTCCAAAATATATTTGATGTCAGTGGTTGCCAGAAACATCCAAGCACTCCTTGACAGTGAGTGAAAGGTGTTTTAAACACTGCTGAGCAAAAAAGAGCCATCTATTGCACAAACCTTGAATTCCAATGTTAACAATCTTGATTTATATACAACTCAATAAGTGAAAACTGGAGCGCAATGGCTGGAAATGATCAGCAGTAGCCTCTTTGAAAGGGTGGAGGGGGAAAACCGATCCAAAGTAAGGCCTGAATCACCGTTGAAGTCTCGTTTCTTAACGAAATCAAAGCCTACCGAGGTATCCGACGACAATTGGAAAGACCTCCACTCCAGTTCAATTGAGACCTCCATGATTGGTTAAACCATGTACCAGAAACTAGAAGGGACTGTTGCAATAATCTCTTCTGGTTGCATAACAACTATATTCATGTTTAGAATGACCGGCTATAAATACTGACTTTAATTCCATTCAAAACCTATGGTAAAAATTGAAAAATCAAGAGGAATCTGCCTCAATTGAAGTATATTGCAATGATGAATGGTACAAAATTCCTTCAGTTGTTTGCAAGTACTTTGTTGCAGGCTTCACACACCGTTGTTATCCTCGCTAAAGTAAAAGGCTACTTTTAACAAACACTGACCAACCTTACTGAAGCTTTGAAGAGATTTCTTTTTTTATGGAAACTGATTCATTGATAAGCATTATTTATTCTTCCTTCAAAAAAGCACATTGTCTATAAGTGAGACCAGGTACAGAAGATTCATTTTTTCCTGGTTCAGTACTAGTTTTGAAGTACATTTCAACCAAATTAAACATAATTGGACAACAAACGACAATAGCCCCCTTACGCTGCACGAAATATGTTTTACGTTCTGCACTTTAGAGGGCGCTTTGTCACTCAACCAACCGGAACAAAGTTCTATGTCAGAGTGTAATTGAAAAAAAAGTATTCAGCGATTGGCCCACCAACGGCCATTATTGACCATCTTCCAGCATTTTCTGCCATTATACACACTTTTTTGCCATCTGCACTATCTTTCAAAGTCAATTTTTGCCATCACTGTTAAGACTCAATCAATTCCCATGAAAACCATCATGTCTTGAAGGCCACTGTACAGTGCCCTGAATAAAGCAAATGGCTAACACAACCAAGTGTTGTCCCAGCAAAATTCTGCTATAATGCACGAAAAGGTGGTCTAGTGGTCAAAAAGGTTCAGAATACCTGATTGAGGCTATCCCCAGTTTTTGGTCCTACAACACCTGGCTCCTCTACTCTCCATATAATTTAAATCTCTGGGATCATTTTTTGGAGGGAAAGTTGTTTCAATATGCATTGGTCTATTTGGCATTTAAACGTTATCCTACTCATTAATCTTGACGAATTTCTGTGGTCTAGATTTGCAGCTCAAACCTTTCAACGTTCATGCACTTTTTACGGTTTGTCGCTGTTGCACCTTTGATTAATTGAAAAAGTAAAACTGCTTGATTTTTTAATATTTCCTTTACTTCCTTTTGACTTGTAGTTACCTACAACATTTTAATTTGCTTTTTTACCGATTTTAATTGCATTTTGGGGCAACACTAAATGGTGCTCGGGCGATAGACATCATTAGTGTGATTAATCTGTCAAAAGAAACTCTGAAGTTGTTTGTAACCAAATTCCTAATAAGTATATTTGCCGAGGGATAACATTTGACTCAAAACAAATAGACTCTTCTGTTTCAACGATTGCACAATGCGTCGTCTTTCGACATTTCCAGACATGTCTAAATCTACTCGCAGTACAAACATCTTCAGCGCATTAAAATGCTTTGGATCTGTTCGCAGGCTGGTTGATCCTATTGGAGTAGACGATTGATGTTGGATTTGAAGTATCTTTTTGTATTTGGGATGCCAGGGTTGAAGGGGTGAAACTTGTCCGGCCAACGAAGGTAGTCATCACGTCGTTCCTATATACTTCCGATAGGCATTGTTCTAGTCCGTGTTAGATTGCCTTTCCNACTGCTTGATTTTTTAATATTTCCTTTACTTCCTTTTGACTTGTAGTTACCTACAACATTTTAATTTGCTTTTTTACCGATTTTAATTGCATTTTGTGGCGGGGTTAGCGTCTAAAAGTTTCCTTTGGAGAAAGCAACAATAATCTCTCAAAGTATTTGGCTTAATTGAAATGCCACTTTGCTTGAAATTAGCTCAAAACGAACTTTGTAGCTTATTAAGGCAAACCTCAGATCTAGGCATGGAGGAAAATTCGAGACAAATAGTGCAGACCTGGCCCATTCAACGCTGCATCCACGGGTGGGTAGCTACAACCACGGGCCTTCTGCAAATACCACACTCTACTGGGCCCAAGTTCCGCACTGACGCCCTTGGTCGTTTGGAGAAAGGTTCTTTGCTTAAGGACAGCTACTACCGGCTGTGCCATGTTAGTTTACCGGATAGTGGTTGTTGACTGGATGTCTATTGCATCTTTGTGGAGGCATTTAAAGAGAGGGAAAATGTTAATGACAAGTATGATGGTGGGAGCAAGAGTGAGAATAATGAAAATTGATATTGGTGGCTAGAATGTAACAATTTCCCACTACAAAGACATCAAAGTCTGATGTGATGTAAACCCTTATTTTGGCATCACCCTCTATTCTTCATTCTTCCCACCCGTGGATCCACAACATGGGGCCTAGGGACCACTGATGTGATCAATCTGCCTAAGCCTCAAACTTTCAAAGCAGTACCGCCAAATTTAATCCAAGCTGGACTTTTTTTGGTCAGAAAATGTACGTTCCCTTGACCTAAAAATCCAGCTAGGATCAAATTTGGCAGTACTGGTTTGTGAGCTTCGATCACATCAGTACTAGGGACATTCCAGACAGTCATTGGACCATTGATTGCCCTGGAGAATCCCTTATTTAAGATTATGTCCACCCTGTTGCCTCCCTGCTTCTCCGGATTGGCTGAGGACAGGGATCTCCTTCCCCAGTTCCAATTTGGATTTGAGAGAAGCCGCTCTAGCACCACGGCAGCTCCTCTCCTCTATGAAATTGTGCAATCTAACATCAACAACAAAAGGAGAGCGGATGCTTGTCAAGTTTGCATTGCATTGTGCTTGGTCTATTTCCTCTAAGTGATTGAAAGGGTTGACAGAACACGGTTATTCCTTGAACTCCAACTGCGGGGAGTGCCAGGTTCAAATTTGTGTCCAGCTTTCCAACATCTATGCAAGACTGCCAGGACCCAGACGCTCCGTTTGTTCTGGTAAAGAACAACTTTTGGCGTAACCTGAGCTGATTGAAAACATACATGTATTCAAGGGCCAGATCCTTGCAAAGCCATCATGTCCATGACTTAAGATATCCTTGACTTATCGAATAAGATGCAAAATTAAAAAAAAAGTAACAACTACATGCCTTGGGTCACACTGGCTCATTTTGTCTTAGTTAGAAACATGCCACGCTTCAAATTTTGATTGCTTAACTCGTGCTTGATATGGAGACAACCTATTCATTGATTTCTCCTTTGACCTCGTGGTTCTCGCATAAACAATCACAACAATTTGTAACATTAGGGTGACTTTAAGTAGCCCCCCCCCCTTTATGGCAATATGAAGCGCTACTACAAACTTGTCAACAAATTAATTTATGATTGAAGTTATATCCTTGTCTTGTCGATGAGACTTTGGAAGCTTTTTGATGAGACATTCTAAAACTTAGCGCACTCCTCTACAATTTTCTTAGGATCCGAACCAAATTGATAATTTTTCAAATCTTTATTGCGAGATTCTTTTTCTCATTGGATCACAATATAGAATTACAATTATCAAATTTTACTAAGTGTTTGGATGAAAACATACATTTCTTAATGTTCACTCTTCAATCACAGCCCTTCATGAAATGAAGCATGAAATAATGAACAATCATGGGAAATAGGTACGTTTTATCTTTATTTCGGTTCTTTGAGTGTTGTCTGCGCATTAGTCCTCGTGGTAAGAAATAAGTTGTTCCCCTTTCGTATGGTTGAAAGTAGTTTTAACAACTTTATAAACAGCCCAAAGTCCCCTCCTCCCCACCTCCACAACGTTATCGGCCAATTTGGATAAGGCATTTGGGACAACATATTTCAAACCCCAGAGGGCAATGGTTTCCCAGAAGCCATGGTGCTCCGGATGGAGAATATCCAGATCGCCACTGATTTCATGAAGGGCTGTGATTGAAGAGTGAACATTAAGAAATGTATGTTTTCATCCAAATACTTAGTAAAATTTGAATACATTCTGAAAGCGATAAAGCCATGTTGGAAGATAAACCGTCGTAAAGTTGGCTGTTGAAGAGTAAGGAGTGTTCTGACTTCAAAGCTGAGATAATTGGGATCTTTACACTGCACCTTTCCTCTTCAAGTTTGAGTTGAAGGCTTGTCTACTTCAAAAGACTGAATGAGGGCTTGTGGCAAGTGACAACAAGAAATGAGAGCGAACTCAATTTATAGGCATTACTATCTTTTCGTTGGAAAATGCTATTTATTAATCGGCATTATCTTTTGATAAATCTAGAGTATATTTGCACTTCATAATACTCCGTGAGCTTAAAGAGGTTCTTGAGTTTGCGACCATGGTCCCCTTATTTTTGACTTGACTTTGTTTAACGATTATCAGAGTATCTGACTTGAAGTCCGAACGAATTCATGGTTCTTTTTACATTTCAACATTAACAACGCCTATCGAGCCTTGGCAATATAACGACTATATTGAGTAGAGCTGGATAATGCAAAAATGTAAAAAAATGAGAAAAAAAAATCGAAAAATGAAACAATGAATGCGCAAATGTTCATTCTTTCCAAGTGCTCTTTACCTCAGAATGGAATTGAGTCATAGTTTTGTTTTAATAACCCAGGATTCACTTAGTTTTCGAAATTATCAAAGATATTGAAAACACAGCTTGACCTGAAATTGCCTTGATTTGAGCAAAAGGACAATAACTTGACTCACTGTAGTCAAGGCAGCCCTAAAATTTGTTTCAATTGAAAAAACTTAGCCCTTAAAAGCCAATCATAATGTCTGGATGCTATATTTGATGTCATGAATGCCTTATCACCGTCCATTGCGCATTTATTGCCTCCATGCAATATACAAGGTGCGGGAGGGATTTTTTCCTTCAAGTTTATTTCATAGTTTCTGGTTTGTTTGGGCACGAAAAGCAAAGCTCAGAAAAAAACCAAAGGCTAAAGGTGTCTTTTTCATCTTATAGTACCCTAAAAAAGAAATGGGCTCTCAACATTTAAAAAGGCAAAAGGTGTCGGATCTGCTTCATGCGGGAATCAAGCCGAAAAAAATAACAGGTATTGTCAGGGTCTCTGTGAACCCTGGCGTCAATGCCAGGACCACAATACATGACGGAGAAGGTATCATCAGACAAGAAGGAAGTGGGGGCAACAATCTCAAATGGGATGACGACTTTCTAGTGACTTTAAAGCCCAAAATTCATGTGGACCCAACAATCTTCATGTGCAGGTGAATGTGGAAGAGATCATTATCAGGAAGGCCGTTCACGAAGGCTTCAAAGGCTTCAAAGCTATGCTAGACCCTCAGACACTTGTTGAAAGTGTCCTTGAAGACTGGGAGACTTGAAAGGTGTACCTTGTTACTGAATTGGTTGAAGCGTAGCTTGTTTATCCCCAAAACATTTCTGAGACAAGAAAATTTTCACAGTGGATCAATTCCTCTACCGGAGAAACGTTTGATACCTGGATGAAACATCCCAAGGTGTTATGGGAAGCTTCTGCACCAAAAGTCCTACTCAGGTGATGGTCCTTGGTGTTGTTGCGTCTGACGGCAGGGTCATGCCAGTCCACTTTTTTTTGTCCAAATGAAAACATCAGTAATGAGGCCTACTGCAAAGTGTTCAAGTGGACCATAATGCCCTGGCTGAAGGTCCATTACCCGTTAAGGAACTATGTGTGGACACAAGATGGTACCCCCACGCACACCTCCATTAGGGCCCAATCATTTTGCAAGAAGCACATAACATATTTCTTTTCCAACAGGATGTGGCCTCCATCATCACCTGATTTGAACCTCTTGGGCCATTCCATCTGGAGCGTCATGCTAGAGAAAGTTGGAGGGACCTCCTATCCCAATATAAACATGCTGAAGGCCAGCATTGAGAAACAGTGGAATGAGAATTCCCTAGACTTCACTATCGAGACATACACCAGGTTTTGGTGACGTTGGAGGCCGTAATTGAAGGTGAGGGAGGCCACATTGAATAGAAGTTGTTGATGGAACACTTTGAAGAGGCTTTTGTTCAAGATTTTTTTTTCTATGTCTTGTTTGTTCAGGATTTTCCCCGTTTTCGAACGAAACTCACTCACGGAAAAACTCCCGCACACTGTAATCCATTAAATTTCGAACCGGGGGAAATCTTTACCAAGTTTTTGAAAAGTCAATTCTAAAAGTACATAATCAAAAAATAACAAGAATGTCAAAAATATTTATTTTCTGCCTAAAAAGCTATCTGTAC